>NW_011495018.1:3816340-3826118 GCF_000754665.1 Bison bison bison | reverse complement strand
AGTTCGTGGAAGGTCCCATCGTGAGGTACTTAGCAAACCTTTGCTTCTATTGATGTTTCTCACTTCCCACTCAGCTAAAACAACTTACACGACCAAGCCCAGAGTACATTTGGGAGGAGATGCCACAGTGACAGGCATATGGGACACATGGTTTATTGGGGCCACCACTGGAACACCCACCAGAGGCAGGGAAGGTAAGGCTTCCAGGACACAACCGCCCTGTGAGGCTCTAGTTTACGGTCACGTGCATGCTTGTGTGCTGAGCCGGTTCAGTCGTGTCTGACTCTTTGTGACCCTAGGGACCGTAGCCTGCCAGGCTCTTCTGTCCATGAGGATTCTCCAGGCAAGAATACTGGATTGGGTTGCCATGCCCTTCTCCAGGGGATATTCCTGACCCAGGGATCGAACCCGTATCTCCTGCACTGGCAGGCAGATGCTTTACAGTCTGAGCCACTTGTGGAAACAAACAAACAAAAAATAACACACCCAGTATAAGAACTGTCAGATCCTGGCGACCATCAGATGCTACTGGGCTGATGGAGCACAGCCTTGACCCTCTTCTCCCTGGTAGGGCGGGCCACAGAAACGAACAAGGCAACACTTAAAGGACTCGTGTAAGGGGTCTGCCCGGGAGGGCTCTGGGGGCTGAGGGTGGCTGGGGAACCTGGTGGACAGTCCCTAGAGCTGTGGGGAGGACCGGCTGGAGATGAGGAGGCTGCAGGGGCGTTTGGAGGGTCTTTTGATTCCTCCTCCTGCTCACTGCTGAAGCTACCGAGAGTTTCTCATTTCAGACCCGATGCCCTAGGGAGCCTCTGGTTTCACCCTTTGCTCTCCTGTCTTCTAAGAAGGCAGTTCTACCAAGATCAGCAGGGGTCAGGGGGCCAGGGCTCTAATTACTTTCATTCCTTGAGTTGCTGGGAAGGGTCTTGGGAAAGCGATGGAAGGCCTGCTTGTCGCTCCTGGATGAAGAGCCATATGGGGCTCACACACTCAAGCTAACTTGGGCTGTTGCTGGGGAGGCCATTGCTTATTTGAAACAGCAGCACCAATGCCTGAGGCCCCGGGGGGAGGTTTACAGATAAGATGTGACCTGGGGCTTCTTGTAGACAATGGAAGTTGGTTTACAACCTTGGAAAATAAAAAGTCGGGGTGGAGGCATGTGCAACAACCTTTAAATTGATCTGAGGGTTGAGCCAGACACAACAAGGACGGTTAAAAGAAGAAAAGCTTCATGGGGAGGACATGGAGGTGGGCTCACCCAGCCCGGTTGCCATGGAGATGATGTCCTCACATCACCGGTGGGGCACTCAGGAGTGACCCGGCACCTTTTTGCTCAAGAAACCTTGAACTCAGCAGAGTCCTGATCAATTGATTGGCTAGCAACACCAACTTGTCATTTGATCACTCGTTTCCAGGATTAAGTTACTCCTATTGGGCTTCCCTGGTGGCTCAGCAGTAAAGAATTCGCCTGCAAGGCAGGAGATGCAGGTTCTATCCCTGGGTCAGGAAGATCCCCTGGAGGAGGGCACAGCAACCCACTCCAGTATTCTTGTCTGGGAAATCCCATGGACAGAGGAGCCTGATGGGCTACAGGCCATGGGGTTGGACACAACTGAGACACACACACGGTGCCATGATTGGAGCCGTCTTCTGCGCTTGGGCAACTCTCACGTAAGAGCCAAAAAGTCAGAATTGAATCAGTTAACCGTAAAATTAAGCAACATGATAGAAAAGTTCACCTTTAATGGTTAAGAGTTATTAGGGGCTTCCAGGCAGGTATTGTTCTAAGGGCCTTACCTGCAAGAGCCCACTGGCCCATCACACAGCCCTGCTGGGACTTTGCCAACAAAGGTCCATCTACTCAAAGCTATGGTTTTTCCAGTGGTCATGTATGGATGTGAGAGTTGGACCATAAAGAAAGCTGAGCACCGAAGAATTGATGCTTTTGAACTGTGGTGTTGGAGAAGACCCTTGAGAGTCCCTTGGACTGCAAGGAGATCCAACCAGTCCATCCTAAAGGAAATCAGTCCTGAATATTCATTGGAAGGACTGATGCTGAAGCTGAAACTCCAATACTTTGGCCACCTGATGTGAAGAACTGACTCATTGGAAAAGACCCTGATGTTGGGAAAGATTGAAGGTGGGAGGAGAAGGGGACGACAGAGGATGAGATGGCTGGATGGCATCACTGACTCAATGGACATGAATTTGAGTAAGCTCCGGAAGTTGGTGAGGGACAGGGAAGCCTGGCGTGCTGTGGTCCATGGGGTCAGAAGGAGTTGGACACGACTCAGCGACTGAACTGAACTGAAACTTGAGTGGGAGGTACAGAGAGTTCCCACAGGCCCCTGCCCTTGAGATGAGCAAGTTCTTGCTGTGCTGTGATTGCCCACGTGAACGGTACACACCAGTACTGATTGGAGATGCAGGTTGGTTAGGCTGTATCTCGGGAGTGCTTACGATTCCGGGGCAACACTCTCTCCGGACCTTGGGAGTCCAGCATCCTTCACATCCCTGGATGGTGGTCCGGGGTGATCTCACATTTCCATGGACCGAGTATGGGGATGCTGTGTGCGTGCCTGGTCCTGTCCTCTCCGGATGCCAGGCTCTGGTGCCCGTGCTGCTCTGGCTGGGATTTGGCTCCAAGCGTCGCCAGCTGATGGGCAGACAGGCTGGAACTGAATCCAGGAAAGGCATCCTCACAGGCCTGGTTGCACGTGTTGCTCTGGTCCAGGGCTCAAAGTGACTGCAGAGCCACAACCCATGAGTTAAAAAATTCATTCCCAGGCACTTCTGGGCTGTCACTGGCCCGTCTTTGCTGACATGGTCTCCCTGGATTTCCAACACCAGGAGTGTGCTTTGTGATCGCTGTCTCCTCCTTGGCTCCCTGTCTCTCCCTGCTGGGGGCAGCGATGCCCTCACAGCCTCCCTACAACCCTCCCCAGCCAGCACCCTCCCAGGAATTCTCCTTGATCCCCAGACCTGGCTTCTGTAGCTATGGGGAACATTTCCTTGCTCCAAGGAGGTGGGCAGGACTGGGGTCCTTCAGGAAGGTCCTTCTTGGAAGGAGAAGAGGGTCCTGGTCTCCACAACTTGTTTGATGAACCACAGGGTGGGAGGAAGTGGGGGTGTACAGAGGAAGTGGTGGGTCATTTTCAGTCCATGTGGAAGGAGGTGCTGACCCTTCATTTCCCACCTGAGGATTTGAATTCTTGGCTAGGGTCCTTCCAGCTGGAATGTCCTTAGATTTCAGGAAATACATATGACTATATATATCCTCCACACTTTTTTTTTTAATGATAGAAATGCGTGTTCATTGTAGAAAAAAATGAGAAAATAAAGATTATGAAAAGATAAAGAATTAAACCCAAATTTAATTTGATCTCTATGACTATTTTGGTGTATATAATGCTGGACTTTTCTCCTAGGTATTTAGATGTGTGTGTGTATGTGTGTAAGCAAAATAAAATGAGTTTATTCTATTATATATAGTATCTTGTAACCTGTGTTTTTGCTTTAACAATATACCTTGGACATCTTTTGGTGTTTTTTTCTTTTGTTTGTTTTTGTTTTTAAAGGACACAGGTCACAGGAAGACTAGAGATTAAGGGAGGACTTCCCTGGTGGCTCAGATGTAAAACATCTGTCTGCAATGCTGGAGACCCAGGTTTGATCCCTGGGTTGGGAAGATCCCCTAGAGAAGGAAATGGCAACCCACTCCAGTACTCTTGCCTGGAAAATCCAATGGACAGAAGAGCCTGGTAGGCTACAGTCCGTGGAGTCGGACACTTTACTTTACTTCCCTGGTGGTTCAGATGGTAAAGAATCCACTTGCAATGCAGGATACCCAGATTTGATCCCTGGGTTGGGAAGATCCTCTGGAGAAGGAAATACCCGCTCCAGTATTCTTGTCTGGAGAATCCCATGGACAGAGGAGGCTGGTGGGCTACAGCCCATGGGGTCACAAAAGAGTCAGATGTGACTGAGCACCTAAGCACGAGCACAAGAGATTAAGGGAACATTGTCAGATACAAGCAGATTGGCTTGATTAAACCAGCTGAACACCATTTGACTGTTAGACATAAGACGTAAGGGATGGTGAGACGTACTTCCTGTCCCCAGTAAGTTAGGGGAGATGACACACACACAGAATTGTATGGCCCAGCAGCACATGGTCAGCAATCTACTGTAGGTACAAAACAATTCTGTTGGGGGGTATCTGGAGGACTTCATGGAAGAGGTGGCATTTGTGGAGTGGAGCAGCCTTTCTCCGGTTACCTGGTAATCATCTGCATTTTCTCTTGTGAGTGACAGCCTGTGAGAGGAGTCAAGACCCTTGGCCTTGGAGTAGATGCATCTGGGTGCCAGGCTACTCTGTCACTTCCTGGCTGTGTGACATTGAGCAAATCCACAAGTCCTCTGAGCCCTGGGCTCCTTCTTTGCTAACTGTGCATAACTGTACCTACTTCATCAGGTCCTTGGCTCAGTGATAAAGAATCACCTGCAATGCAAAAGATGTGAGTTTGATCCCTGGGTCAGGAAGATCCCCTGGAGAAGGAAATGGCTACCCACTCCTATATTCTTGCCTGGGAAATCCCATGGACAGAGGAGCCTGGGGGGCTACAGTCCATGGGGTCACAAAAAGTTGGACACAACTGATTGACTAAGAATAACAAAACACATGACTGGTATCAAAACACCACACCTGAACATTGTAAATGCTCAATAAAAGGTTATTATTATAATTTGGCAAAATAACTATTTATCTGTAAATCTGTAGTAAAATGGGCAGAAAATATGTGAGCTTTTAAGAAATTAGGAATAAAAGTCTTAAATGATTTCTTTGTCCTCCAGAATACATGCTCAACAAGTCCAATTAACTCTTAGGAATTATTTCTGGCACACACACAAAAAACAGATGCTGGGTGTTCATAAGCTGGTCTGATTTAAATTTTGGGGATTTCAGAGAATCTGTTGAGATGGACTCTTGCAGGCAATGAACTATTCCTCTTAACGATATCAGGAAAATTCTGATATTCCTCTGAAATAATACTGTGCTGATATAACTCGGAAATGACTATGTATTCTGCCATTTCTCTGGAATAATATTATACTTAATTAGTAGAAGATGTCAGGTGAAAAGTTTTATTTAACGTAGATGAATCACCGTATTAAATTTCAGACTCAACAGATAATCTCTTTTCTTGGTGCTTTTATGAAAGCAACAACATTCGGATTTGATCAGATTTGGTCTGTTTATAGAATTGACAGCCATAGTGAAAAGAAACTCCTGTTTGTCTTTCTAATTAGGCCAGTCTCCAACGAATATAAACAAATTACAATATGGCGTGTGTATAAATATGAAATAGATAAAACCTTATGCTTTTAAGTTGTTAAGAATTTTCTTAACATCTATCCAAACGAAATGCTCTTTTAAAAACACCTACACACCACACACACCCTCACGGAGGCAGTGATCCTAATTCCTCTCGCCACCTGAAAGTCATGGCCAAATTAAATTAATACATAAGAGACTTGTTTTGTTCAGCTCCTTCAGTAACTACTTCTGTTTCTTGAAAGGCCTTTCTTTTCACTGACTTCCTTATCTGAAAAGGTTTACCGTGTCTTCGTGCAAGTGGTTGTCATGCTTTAGAAAAATCACAAGCAGCAAAAAGTCAGAATTGTCAGTTCAGAAGACACTGCTTGTTCCACTGGGTACCACTGAGCAAGTGATGCTGGCAAACGATCTTTAGAAAAAAAAAAACAGAGGATGGGAACGGAGGCAGAATGAAGATAAAAAGGGTTGCCGGCTTTATTCTCACTGAAGGCTGGCAGCGGGAGTCTGCAGGAGGGGGACGCCTATCAGATAGGTCATCTGTTGGGTAATGAAGAATAGAAGACAGGAGACAGGCGGGGAGCAGGTGATGCGCCCTCTCGGAGGGCCGGAGCGCCCGGAGAGGCGGGAAGACAGAGCCTTAGGAGCTGATCACCTTTCATTTACAGCCTGGGCTGCTTGTGGGGCAGAGGTTTCCTGGGGAGGGGCACCCATTGATAAGGTTATAGGTAAGCCTGAAAACCCTGCTCATTTCCCCCTGGTCTCATTCATTATGGATTCATGTCTATCTGCACAGGGCGTCCTATTAAAAATTACTCACGTGTCAAAAATATCCTAGTCCTGCGATATTTACACTACTTTCCTATGGTCTTATTTCGTGTGACCGAGGAGGTCGTGTGGTTTTAGGAAGAAGCAGAGAAATGACGGTAATAGGTAGTAACAATTTTAGATGCATGTCTTTGTCTGGGAATTCCTGCCCCGTGGGGCACCGCTCATAAAATGCACTGTGTTTGGCTTTAAAAAAGGTACTCAAAAGATACACCCTCCATGAAGGCTGATTTATAAATCTCTAGTTTAAAGTCATGACGGCCTCCGTGGACTATTACGGCTTTGGGTTTCTACAAGAAGGTTCAGTTTGGCATCGTTATTTTGAAAAAAGCCATCTGCTGACTTGAGGACTCTTGGCTGGTTAGGGGGTCCCTGCAGGCTTGCGGGGGGTGTGCCTAGGTAGGCCAGAGCATTTGATTGAAGTTGGGGAAGCAGGAATGTAAAATGAATTTGGCCCTTGTTTCCAGGAAACCCAGCGTCTTGCTGCTCTGTCTACTCTGGAGGCAAAGGGTCCTTGAAGCCAAGTGCACTTGCGCCAATTCCTCTCCCATTCCCCTGCCCCACTGCAAGAATACTGGAGTGGGTTGCCATTTCCTCCTCCAGGAGATCTTCCCCACCCAGGGGCTAAACCCGGGTCTCTGGCATTGCAGGAGGATTCTTTACCAGCTGAGCCACCAGGGAAGCCCCTCCACTGCCTGCTCCCCCCCCACCCCCCACAAGGATCATTAAATCAGATCTTTAAGAAACGTGCTAGGATTGCCTGGGCTAGGGAGGTGAACCCCAGGAGATCATGTCCTCTGGCCAGCCCGCTGGAATCAATCATGACCATTCTGGTTCACTGAGAGAGAGTAGGAGGTGTCGTCTTCATATCATGGTCTGGGGTACAGGCCACCCTGCCAGGGCAACCAGGCGCTGGGTGCCCCCACAGCAGTCAGCCAGAGAACTGCCAGCATCGGCCCCTGGACGCTGGACTTGCCATTCATCAGCGGCCTCAGCTCAGGCCCAGCCGGTGCCTTGCACGCATGCATGCATCATTCATCACGTCCGCCCTCCTTCACAAGCAATCTAAGGAAGTATGATTCTTTGCTTTCTGCCTCCTGACATGTGGGCCTGGCCGCGGGACCCGGCAGTAAATATCTATCTTAAACAAATTGCTGTCACTGCCAAGTCACCGGGGGCGTTTAAGAGGGAATTAGGAATTAAGAATTTGTGGCGATGGGTAATAAAAGATGGATTGGCTTATTTGCGTGGCTCTGCAAATGTGTGCATTAAAATAGGTGGGAAGGCTAAAATAAGACAGCACTTTACAGGTCTGAATCGGTCATAGCCAGTTATCTGGCAGTTAATTTGCCAGTCACTTTGTTAAAATGGTATGCGGGTCTATGTCATGTCTGAACCTACGTGTCTGCATCTACATCCGGCACTTGTGTGTGTGTTTCTTACCGTGTATGATGTACGTGCATTGTGTGTGATTTACACGCAGGCATAGTGTAGAATGGGCTTCCCTGGTGGCTCAGACGCTAAAGAATCTGTCTGCAATGGGGCAGACCTGGGTGCAACCCCTGGGTAGGGAAGATCCTCTGCAGGTGGGAATGACTGTCCACTCCAGTATTCTTGCCTCCTGGAGAATTCCATGGACAGAGAAGCCTGGCAGGCTTCAGTCCATGGGGTTGCAGAGTCAGACACGACTGAGCAACTAACACACACACACACACACACACACGCACACACAGAGTATAGAATGGGGAAGTTAAGACAAAGAAACTCTACTTGTGTGTCTCCGTGGCCACAGCTTATCCTATGGTGGTGCTGCTCAAAAGTGGCATGGTAAACGCCTTCTGTTTCTGTTCAGGGTGGTAGCTTTTGTTTGAATCATTCAAAATTCAACTGGAGAAAGTCTGTGTGCCCACACTTTAGAATTGTATCTATTTTGGCAATCTGAAAGGGAAAAAAAAGTTAACTGATGCTGAGGGCTTGGTTACCTGGCTTGGGTTTTCTATGCAGTCAGTACCCTGACATAAGAAGATTATGATGTTGAAATCAGGCTCGCAGATGTAGCTTCTACTTTCTAAGCCAGAAAGTCCTCCAAATTGTTAAACCTAATTTTTTTTTTTTAATCTTCCTGTTCAGGCCAAAAGGGTAGCTCTGGGGAAGAAAATAAAAAATCAACTTTTTTTTCTTTTTGCTATAAAGAGATGTGGAGGGACATTTCAGGAGGTGACTGCTTGTGCGTTGTCTGTGCATGTCAGAGACGTAGCGCTGCTCGTGGTGGACGGCAGGTGCTGGGGCCGGTGGTAGGCGGCCCAAGGGCGCGTGTCTCCAATGGACTGTGTTCCGTGCAGCCACGAACTGCCTGGTTCACGTCCGTGGGGGGAAGTCCTGAGTCACGGGGGCTGAGCGCCCACTTCTGTTGGTGGGATAAAAGTGGGGGGCTCAAGATGCAGCTTTGGTTTTTCTGATGCAGGCAGCTGCTCTGGGTCCTCCCCAGAGTGTCTGGAGGGGTGCCAGGGTACCCCAAGCTCCTGGCCTCCCCCAGGCTGCTTTCTTGGCCCTGGTCTGTCCCTTCTCTCTCCGCCTGGTACCAAGTGCTGATAAACTTGCTCAAACTGTTCACGACAGTCCCTTTCTCTGTTGGTTTCTTTGTGGTTGGACAGAAAGCTTCTGACGTTTTGGCCTGTCGAGTTAAGGAAATAGGGGGCATGTCATCCCTGAGGAAGAGCTTGTGCCTGCATGCTGAGTCACTTCAGCCCTGTCCACTCTTTGTGACCCCGTGGACTGAGAAGGAGCTTAGTAGAAATCTGTTGTTGGGGCAGCAGAGGGCCATGGGCTCTGAGCTTCGCGCACACCCCTGCTGGGAAGGGAACTGGGGACATGGGGGCCTGGACCAGGCTGTGACTTATGGGCTGGGAGAAAGGGGTGCTGTAGGGGAACTTGGGGGGGGGTGTTGATTTTGCAGCGTCCCTGGGAGGTGGGGCTGCTGCAGTAACACATCACACACAGAGTGACTTGAACAACGAGACGTTTGTTTCCCTCAGTTCTGGAGGTGGGACGTCCAAGATCCCGGCATCGGCAGAGCTGCCGTCTGCAAGGGCCCCGTCTTGGTTCTTGGTTTGTAGGCGGCCCTGCTGTGCCCTCCATGGGGAAAGGCCAGGCAAACTGGGTCTTGTTTGAAAGTGAAACTGAAAGTCACTCAGTCGTGTCCGACTCTTTGTGACCCCGTGGACTATATAGTCCATGGAATTCTCCAGTATTTTCCAGAATACTGGAGTGGGTAGCTTTTCCCTTCTCCAAGGGATCTTCCCAACCCAGGGATGGAACCCAGGTCTCCCGCATTGCAGGTGGATTCTTTACCAGCTGAACCACAAGGGAAGCCCAAGAATACTGGAGTGGGTAGCCTTTCCCTTCTCCAGCGGGTCCTCCCGACCCAGGAATTGAACTAGGATCTCCTGCATTTCAGGCAGATTCTTTACCAGCTGAGCTACCAGGGAAGCCCAGGAATACTGGAGTGGGTAGCCTTTCCCTTCTCTAGGGGATCTTCCCAACCCAGGGATGGAACCCAGGTCTCCCCCATTGCAGGCAGATTCTCTACCAGCTGAGCCACAAGGGAAGTCTGGG
>NW_011495018.1:3813715-3816240 GCF_000754665.1 Bison bison bison | reverse complement strand
AGGGAAGTCTGGGGTCTTGTGTATGAGGGCCCCAATCCCATTCACCATGGAACTTGGGGGCTAACACCTCAGTATATGAACCTGAGAGGTGGGGACACAGATATCCTGCCCATGGCATCTCACCCTGGAGACAAGCCGTGACAAGGATGGCGCAAGGGCATTAAGAACCCTGCCCCCAGCTCCTAGTAAATGCTTTTGTGCACTCAGCTGCCCGCCTCAACTCCTTTCCTTTTCCTGCTCTGCAGTCAAAAAGCCTCAGCCACAGATTTTTGGACTCTGTGGGAGAAGGCAAGGGTGGGATGATCTGAGAGAATAGCATTGAAACATGTATATTACCATATGTGAAATAGATCTCCAGTCCAGGTTCGATGCATAAGACAGGGTGCTCAGGGCCGGTGCACTGGGACGACTCTGAGGGATGGGATAGGGAAGGAGGTGGGAGGGGGTTTCAGGATGGAGGACACATGTACACCCGTGGCGGATTCATGTGAATGTATGGCAAAAACCACCACAATATTGTAAAGTAATTAGCCTCCAATTAAAATAAATATATTAATTTAAAAAGAAAAGCCTCAGCTGTTCCTCTGCACCTCATTTCCCTTTGCCCCCACTCCTGCCAGCCCCTTGCCTTCAGCCCATGTTCCTGTCCCCACGGCGTGTCCCTGGTGCCCTAGAGTCCTCGGATAATGCACAGAACGGCCCTGGCCAGGCTGCTCCTTCTCGACTCCCCTGTCCCCTACCCTGCTGACCATGCCCTGGGCTCCAACCTCCAGTGTCAGTGGGCATCTTCTCCATCCTTGCCTGGTTGGCACATCCTGGGCGGGGGGTGGTGGTAGGAGCAGCTTCTTGTCCCCGGAGAAGCTTCCGGAATCCTTCTAGACTGAGCCGGCTACCCTTCCTCAGAGCATCCCCAAACCTCTGACCATGCCAAGCTTGGTTCTGATCATACCGTGATCTCTCTGCTCTATCCTCCCTGCTTCCCCGTCCCCAGCATCCCAGCCCTGGCTGACTGTGTAACCCTGGTGTCCACACTTCCCAGCTCACCAGTGGTGGTTGAATGAATAAACCCAGTTCTATCAGAATTCACTTCCAGTCCCGACCGCTTTGAATTTACTGGGCAAGATATTGTCTTTGCAGTTTTTCTCGAAGACCTTAATTTTTGCATTTTTTAAAAACATTTATTTACTTATAAACTTTCTATTGAAGAGTATTATATTAGTTTGAGGTGTCCAGCATAGTGGTTCAGTATTTTTACAGATTATATTCCATTAAATGACGCAAGCTCTTAATTTTTAAATGACAAAAAACATCTGCAGTTAGGTTGGTTCTTTCCCAAAGTAGCTTTAAATAATAAAATTCTTCATTGGAGGAAAAAAGTGAATTTGGGCCAGTTAGCAGTACACTTTGTAATATTTGGTTCATTTTTTCATATATGATCAGAAAGCCAGACTATGGTCCCCAATCCCACAAATGATGGTATTTCCAGGGCTCAGTCAATGTCCTATACATTTGCAAGCCTTGTATTTGAAAACAAAATGCTGGACTCCCAAGAGAAGTGGGTTTTAGGTTTTCCCATCATCATTTTTTCTCTCCCCCTCTTCTAACTACCAGCTGACTTTCACCAAGGACCCTTCATAGGCTACTGTACCTTACAATTTTTCTCCACTGAATCCTCAAAATCACCTATAATGCACCCTTCATCCCCATATTACAGATGAGAAAACGGAGGCTCAGGGCAGCTTGGCTACTTAGCCACATGTCCGTGGGGAGGAGCGGTGGAGCTGATGTTTGCAGCCAGTCTGGCCAGGATTCTGTCACCTCTCACATTTCCTGTGTTTCACTCGAGGCTTGTTTCTGAAAAGATAAGTTGCTTTCATCAGATCTGTAGTGCTTGTGTGTCAAACACCCACATCAGAGCTGGAGCTGGAAAGGTGTGGGTTGTTCTAGATTTTTCAAGGTTCTTACGGGGCAAGTAGGGAGCAGGCAGATACGCTCGACAGCAGTTCAGTGAGGAGACAGGTGGCATGAGAGCAGAGTTCAGTTCAGTTGCTCAGTTGTGTCCGACTCTTTGTGACCCCATGGACTGTAGCATGCCGGGCTTCCTTGTCCATCACCAACTCCCGGAGGTTGCTCAAACTCATGTCCATCGAGTCGGTGATGCCATCCAACAACCATCTCATCCTCTGTCGTCCCCTTCTCCTCCCACCTGCAATCTTTCCTGGCATGAGCAGCACAGGGCCCTGTAACATGAATCAGGAGGCTTGTCCGGACCCCAAAGAGGGCTCTGTGGAGGGCGGGGCCCTGGGGTTGAAGATAGAGGGACTGGTGAAGGGGATCACGGGTGGAGTGGGTTGGAAGTCAGAGCTGCCAAGACAGGCAGGGGAGAGAGAGGCTGCAGACTGGGTCCAGGGCTGTGATGAGGTCCAGCCACCCCCAACTGCTGACCCCTGCTTCCTGGCTTGTGAGTAGCGCCTGAGCCCGCTGGTCTTGTGTGCGGGTCAGTCCTGGGAGATGGTTAAGGATGG
>NW_011495018.1:3809712-3813609 GCF_000754665.1 Bison bison bison | reverse complement strand
CACCCCCGCCCCCGCCTCCGTATCCTGTAGCTTCTGGTCCAGGAAGCCTTCTGTGTGCCGGGAACCTTGTGCTGGAAGCAAATTCCCCGGAGATGGTGATGCAGGTGGTCCCTGGACCGCATGCTGAGGATGCTTGACTGTGTGCAGTGACTCGGGGTCCCAGGGCGGTGCTGGGTCTCCCCCCTGCTGCCTTTCAGGGCTGTTGTGTTGCAGGCACCTCATTAGAAGTGAATCCCATTTTTAGCAGTAAACATGCCTGCTGTTTTTTTTTTTTTTTTAATGTGACCCCACATTCTATGACCTGGAAGGATAATGCTATTTTAATCTGTTATAGCATAATAATATATTAATAAATTTGTATGTCAGTGATTGAATATATCTTGTAAGTAATATAAATAACATTATGAAAGATAATAAGATTTCATAGCCAGGGGTAAAGGGGGAATTGGTGAGAAAGCTGACTTTCCAGTCATTTGCTCTGGGAAGTGGGGAAATGCCAAGAATAGGGGATGGGGACATGGGGGATAGCACGTATCTGGGCTCTGCAGGGAGGAGGAGACCTTTTGGGTGAGAGACAAGGGGGGCCTGGGACACAGGAGCCCCTTCCTTCTGGGCTGTCTCGCTGCCCACACTGAGTGTCTCAGCTGCGTTTCCCTCGGGGAGGTCTCCATCTCTGTCAACCCCCCACCATGGGGGCTCAGTGGCAACCCAGGCAGAAGGGGGCTTTCGCAGCAGGTCTCTGTGGTCTGGGCTCTCCTTCCTCCCACCTGCCAAGGGGACCAGCCTGGGTCTTTCTCCAGAGCCCAGAATCCCCCTCACCTGGCACCTGCCTGCTCCAGCCCCTGGTGCCCTGGGCGGAGATCCCTTAGATTTGGCTCCTCTGCGTCCCATTATGCTTGGTGGCTGGCGCGTCTGTACTCAGCAGGCCTTTCTGCAGACCACTGAGTCATTAGCAGAGATGAGATGAGTCCAGATGTTCAGGAACACGACAGAGCTACACGGACCACCACTGGGACAGATAAACACGAGACGTGTGCAAGTGATGGGGTACAAGTTTGGCAAGTCAGAGGCTGGTGACATGTTGGGGGGCGGGGGAGGGAACAGTGGAGAGAAGGGGAAAGTGCCTTTATCCCAAGTCCCTGGCTCAGTGGTAAAGAACCTGCCCGCCAATGCAGGAAATGCAGGTTCAATCCTTGGGTTGAGAGGAGCCCTTGGAGAAGGAAACAGCAACCCATTCCGGTGTTCTTGCCTGGGAAATCTCACGGACAGGGAAGCCTGGTGGGCTACAGTCCATGGGGTCACAAAGCGCCAGACACAACTTAGCAAATAAACAACAACAACAATGTGGAGGATTAGAGCACTTCCTTGAGGGAAAGGGGTTGTAACTGTTTCAGTTGCACTTGAAGGGGGTGATTCATTCTCATCCCAGAGCCTCTTCTGATGTTAGGAATGTAACTTCCGGCCTCTGCAAGGCTGGGCGGGCCGTGTTCCCGGCCTTGTTCTGTGCAGTGGAGCGTGGGCTCTAGAGTTAGAGGGAGGTTATTTAACACCCCAAGGCTTCAGCTCTCCTGCTCTAAAAGGGAACAATAGATATTCCCATTCTCAGAGGCCAGGAGAATTAAGGAACCTGTGTTAAATGATATATTAGCTCAAGCTCATTAAAGAGGGGCTGTTAGGATGGCTGGATTTAGTCTTGCTTTCTTCAGTCATCTCCAGTGAGCCGTGCATCAGACTCCAGGCTCACTGATCTGAGAGTGGGATCTGGACTTAAAATGTGTGCATTTCAATGGAATACTCAAAAGCAAGGGCTGGGTTTTCTTTAATCTTCTGTTTAAACATAGCCCAGGGACTTCCCTGGTTGCCCAGTGGTTAGGGCTCTGTCTTCCCTGTGCCAGGGACTGCGGTTTGATCTCTGGTCAGGGAACTAGATCCCGTGTGCCACACCTTGAATATCACACATGCTGTACCTAAGACCCAGCTGCTGCTGCTGCTGCTGCTAAGTTGCTTCAGTCGTGTCCGACTCTGTGAGACCCCATAGATGGCAGCCCACCAGGCTCTGCCGTCCCTGGGATTCTCCAGGCAAGAACACTGGAGTGGGTTGCCATTTCCTTCTCCAGTGCATGAAAGTGAAAAGTGAAAGTGAAGTCGCTCCGTCGTGTCCGACTCTTAGCGACCCCATGGACTGCAGCCCACCAGGGTCCTCCGTCCATGGGATTTTCCAGACAAGAGTACTGGAGTGGGGTGCCATTGCCTTCTCCGTAACTAAGACCCAGAGTAGCCAAATAAATAAGTAAATAAATGAATATTTAAAAAGATGTCTCTAGATATAGCCTAATGTGAAGACTATTGCCCTTTGAGTGGTAGCCGATAGTCAATGACTTCGAGGAAATTAATGGGAAAATTGTGATACATTATACCCACTAAGGACTCCGAAAAAGGAAGAAGTGTTTCTTTGCAAAATTTAATTAAATATTTGCACCAGAAGTTTATTCAGAATGACCCCTGGAATCACACTGCGATCAGTGTGACGTGTTGTACAGTGAGATATTTTACAGTTTGGGTCGTGGGAAGATTTACATGCTCAAGACATTTCAAACATGAATGTGGATTAAAGATTTAGTTCATATAAAGAAGATCAGGCCAGTAATTGTGCCACTGACTAAACCAAGTTGTCCAGAGGGTGTGCTCTACTTTGGGGAAATGATCACAAAATTTCATTTTGGATTTTCTGAATAAAATGAACTTTGCATTGTTGATTCCTTTCTTCCCTGATCAACAAGGATGTCCAGTTCATCTTACCATGATCCCTGAAGATGTTACCTGTGTCCACACACCTTTGTTTAAAGTTTTATTAAAGGAAATCTCTCAAGAGAACAACTTCCAGAAATAATAATGCCACTGTCGGTTCCTTTTAAGATCAACTCTCTGCTGATCCAGGGACAGGAATGTTGGAGGGATGTTCAGCTGGATTCCTAGTTTGTTGACTGGAAAAGGCACATGAATATCATCTTGCAAAGTCTGTTTTACTCCATTATAAGTCTCATTCGTTGATTCGTTCAATATATTTATGAATCTAAGCATTCAAGAAGGACTGCCAAGCAACTAGCAACCAAGATTTGAAGCTCAGGAAGGAGAAGCACTTGATTTTTTAAAATGTACCCATTCATTTCTTCAACAACCTTTCTTTGATGAGTGAGAGGTGCTCCCGGTCCTCCCGGGGCTCACAGCCTATCAATGACACAGGCCCTTAGGGATTCACTTTCCCTAGTGTGTGATAATCACGATGGTGTGATCACTGACCTAGAGCCAGATATCCTGGAATGTGAAGTCAAGTGGGCCTTAGAAAGCATCACTACGAACAAAGCTAGTGGAGGTGATGGAATTCCAGTGCAGCTATTTCAAATCCTGAAAGATGATGCTGTGAAAGTGCTGCACTCAATATGCCAGCAAATTTGCAAAACTCAGCAGTGGCCACAGGACTGGAAAAGGTCAGTTTTCATTCCAATTCCAAAGAAAGGCAGTCCCAAAGAATGTTCACACTACTGCACAACTGCACTCATCTCACATGCTAGTAAAGTAATGCTCAAAATTCTCCAAGCCAGGCTTCAGCAATACATGCACCCTGAACTTCCAGATGTTCAAGCTGGTTTTAGAAAAGGCAGAGGAACCAGAGACCAAATTGCCAACATCCACTGGATCATCAAAAAAGCAAGAGAGTTCCAGAAAAACATCTATTTCTGCTTTATTGACTATGCCAAAGCCTTTGATTGTGTGGATCACAATAAAGTGTGGAAAATTCTGAAAGAGATGGGAATACCAGACCACCTGACCTGCCTCTTGAGAAACCTGTATGTAGGTCAGGAAGCAACAGTTAGAACTAGACATGGAACAACAGAC
>NW_011495018.1:3809035-3809612 GCF_000754665.1 Bison bison bison | reverse complement strand
TAACTTCTATGCAGAGTACATCATGAGAAATGCTGGGCTGGAAGAAGCACAAGCTGGAATCAAGATTGCCGGGAGAAATATCAATAACCTCAGATATGCAGATGACACCACCCTTATGGCAGAAAGTGAAGAGGAACTAAAAAGCCTCTTGATGAAAGTGAAAGAGGAGAGTGAAAAAGTTGGCTTAAAGCTTAACATTCAGAAAACGAAGATCATGGCATCTGGTCCCATCACTTCATGGCAAATAGATGGGGAAACAATGGAAACAGTGTCACTGCAGATGGTGACTGCAGCCATGAAATTAAAACATGCTTACTCATTGGAAGAAAAGTTATGACCAACCTAGATAGCATATTGAAAAGCAGAGACATTGCTTTGCCAACAAAGGTCTGTCTAGTCAAGGCTATGGTTTTTCCAGTGGTCATGTATGAATGTGAGAGTTGGACTGTGAAGAAAGCTGAGCGCTGAAGAATTGATGCTTTTGAACTGTGGTGTTGGAGAAGACTCTTGAGAGTCCCTTGGACTGCAAGGAGATCCAAACAGTCCATTCTGAAGGAGATCAGCCCTGGGATTTCTT
>NW_011495018.1:3804924-3808748 GCF_000754665.1 Bison bison bison | reverse complement strand
GATGTGAGTCTGAGTGAACTCCGGGAGTTGGTGATGGACAGGGAGGCCTGGCGTGCTGTGATTCATGGGTCGCAAAGAGTCAGACACGACTAAGCGACTGAACTGAACTGAACTGAGTGTGTGATAATCGAGGACCACAGGAGGTTATAGGTAACACTGGGCTGGGCATGATCAATCAGTGGGGTGGAGGAGGAGACAGAGGTGTCATAAAGGTAGAGATGGAGCCAGAGACTCAAATTCGGGAAATGGCTAGGAGCTGATAAGAGAGGAAACTGTGCAAGAAAGCCCTGGAGCCTGAGGGTTAAGAAATTAAGAGAAGTTGCATAAGAAGGACCTATTGCAGAGCATGCTTCCCAGGTGGTACACTGGTAAAGGATCCACCTGCTACCGCAGGAGATGCAAGAGACACAGGTTCAATCCTTGGGTCGGGAAGATTCCCCTGGAGCAGGAAATGGCACCCCACTCCAGTATTCTTGCTTGGAAAATTTCATGTCCAGAGGAGCCTGATACAGTCCATGAGGTTGCAAAGAGTCAGACACGACTGAGCGCGCACACACACACACACACACACATACACGTTGTATAGCACAGGGAACTATGTTCGCTCTCCTGTGATAAACCATAATGGAAAGGAATGTATGTTGATGTTTAGTTGAATCGCTTTTCTGTACAGTAGAAATTAACATAATACTGTAAGTCAACTATACTTCAACACAATAAATTTTAAAAAAGAAGGTGCTTAAAGCCACAGTAACCATCACTGTCATATCCTGGGGGCCTGCAAGAAGGGAAATGCTTGAAAGATTCTGTCTCTCTCTCCTTTTGTCACTCAAGCTCTGCAGCCCAAATCCAGGTGCAGAAACCGTCTTTAACCCTGCACATGAACCAGACAGCCTGGTCGTGCTTTATCAACTGATTGCAACACAGGGAAAACCAGACTGAACCAGCCAGTTCCAAGGCGGCTAGATTTCATTTTGTTTTTCTCTTTATGCATGCTTGCTAAGTTGCTTCAGTCGTGTCGGACTCTTTGTGACCCTATGGACAGTAGCTGGCCAGGCTCCTCTGTCCCTGGGATTCTCCAGGCAAGAGTACTGGAGTGGGTTGCCATTTCCTACTCCAGGGGATCTTCCTGACCCAGGGATCGAACCTGCGTCCCTTATGTCTCCTGCATTGGCAGGCGGGTTCTTTACCACCAGTGCCATCTGGGAAGCCCTTTCTCTTTACGTCCTTAATAATACATTATAAGGCTAAGACCTTCTCACCATGGGTCATGACCCTACAAGGACCAAAAAAAACGACTGCATTTCCTGAAACTCTCTTCCTTTTCCCTGGAGCTTCCCTGGTGGCTCTGATGGTAAAGAATCTGCCTGCGATATGGGGGACTCGGGTTTGATCCCTGCGTTTGGAGGGACACCTGGAGGAGGAAATGGCAACCCATTCCAGTGTTATTGCCTGGAGAATCCCACGGACAGAGGAGCCTGGCGGGCTACAGTCCATGGGGTTGGAAAGCGTCAGACACGACTGAGTGACTTGGCACAGCTCTGCCTCTTCTAAGAATTGAGATGATGTCATACTCCACCCATTTTGTTGCAGGAAGGGCACCCCTTCCAGGGCCCAAGACTGGGCTCTTGTCTAACACTTGGAAATGAATTGTCCGAGGAGACACAGGTGCTGAGAAAGCAAGAGACTTTACTGGGGAGGAGCCACCGGGTGGAGAGCAGTGGGCTAAGGGAGCCCAGGAGGACTGCTGTGCCACGTGGCTCGCGGTCTCCGGTTTTACGGTGATGGGGTCAGTTTCCGGGTTGTCTCTGGACAGTCACTCTGACTCCTTCCTTACTGGTGGTGCACACATTGCTCAGCCAAGAAGGATGCCAGCGAGGAGGATTCTGGGCTGTGGTGGGACATGTGGCGTCTCCTTTTGACCTTTCCCAAATTCTTCCGGTTGGCGGTGGCTTGTTAGTTCTGTGTTCCTTACCAGAACGTCCTGACATAAAACAACTCACATAGAAGGTTGCCACGGTGCCTGGCCAGGGTGGGTGGTTTTAGCCAGTGGGTTTCCCCTAGCACTTTGACCTTTTATTGTAAAAAGTTTCCCTTGGTTGGGGAGAAGGTGCCTTTAGAACATAAGCCTCCCTTCTCCGTTTGCTGGCCATGGGATAAGAGAAATGGAATATTCCTTGTATATCAGGAAACAAGGTTGTCACAGCCATCCGTGATTCCCACCCTTCAAATGTGTATTTCTGAGCCCTGAGGGCACCCAGGAAGGAGACGCTGTGATCAGGCAGTCACTGGGCTGCCTGATCAGTAACTGATCAGGTTGGCTGATCAGGAACTCAGGATGTGAAAAACGCAGGATATTGGCTCCAGATAACCGAGACACATGTGAAAGGAGTGATTTCAGGAGCCCAGACTCTTGCATCTTCCCATTCATAGAAATGCACTAAATTCCTTAACTTGAGATATCTAGCTTTCTTTAATTCGCAATAATCTTTTGATGTGCAGACTCCCTGCCCTTTGTGGCAAACTTCTGTCCAACCTGGCCCTTCCCATTGCCTCCTCAGAGCGGTTCTCTCAGGACTAGTTCAGTTGCTGCTGCCTGGGCTTGAAGTCCTAAAAATTCACCCCTAATAAAACATAACTCTTAACAAATCCTGTTTTGCTTGAACCAAACTCAGTTCTGACATTGGCAGCTTGGACCTGGTGCGGAAGGAACTCCTGTAACCCTTCCCAGGACAGGCCTCCCCTACATCCTCGCTTTAGCTCCTCTCCGAAGTACCTAGATGATGACATTTGATGAAAAATTTCTGAGTTGTCCTGCAGATGTAAAAAGCCTCCTCTGCAACAAATAGAAGATGTTGACTTATTAAGAAGAGCACAAAGCCCCAGGCCTCCTAGAGCCTGAGGACTGGTAATGTTCACCCCTGTGACATCACCTTGCTACCTCACTGTCAGCCAATCAGAGAACTCTGCACAGACTGATTGGGTACCCTGTTACCTCCTTCCCTCTCTCAGTTCAGTTGCTCAGTTGTGTCCGACTCTTTGCGACCCCATGAATTGCAGCACGCCAGGCCTCCTTGTCCATCACCAACTCCCGGAGTTCACTCAGACTCACGTCCATCGAGTCAGTGATGCCATCCAGCCATCTCATCCTCTGTCGTCCCCTTCTCCTCCTGCCCCCAATCCCTCCCAGCATCAGGGTCTTTTCCAACGAATCAACTCTTCGCATGAGGTGGCCAAGTATTGGAGTTTCAGCTTTAGCATCAGTCCTTCCAATAAACACCCAGGACTGATCTCGGGATGGACTGGTTGGATCTCCTTGCAGTCCAAAAGACTCTCAAGAGTCTTCTCCAACACCACAGTTCAAAAGCATCAATTCTTCGGCGCTCAGCTTTCTTCACAGCCCAACTCTCACATCCATACATGACCACTGGAAAAACCATAGCCTTGACTAGATGGACCTTTGTTGGCAAAGTAATATCTCTGCTTTCTAATATGCTATCTAAGTGAGTCATAACTTTCCTTCCAAGGAGTAAGTGTCTTTTAATTTCATGGCTGCAGTCACCATCTGCAGTGATTTTGGAGCCCAGAAAAATAAAGTCTGACACTGTTTCCACTGTTTCCGCATCTATTTCCCATGAAGTGATGGGACCAGATGCCATGATCTTAATTTTCTGAATGTTGAGCTTTAAGCCAACTTTTTCACTCTCCTCTTTCACTTTCATCAAGAGGCTTTTTAGTTCCTCTTCACTTTCTGCCATAAGGGTGGTGTCATCTGCATATCTGAGGTTATTGATATTTCTCCCGGCAATCTTGATTCTAGCTTG
>NW_011495018.1:3802067-3804824 GCF_000754665.1 Bison bison bison | reverse complement strand
AGAGTAATATACGGCCTTGACATACTCCTTTTCCTATTTGGAACCAGTCTGTTGTTCCATGTCCAGTTCTAACTGTTGCTTCCTGATCTGTATATAGGTTTCTCAAGAGGCAGGTCAGGTGGTCTGGTATTCCCATCTCTTTCAGAATTTTCCACACTTTATTGTGATCCACACAATCAAAGGCTTTGGCATAGTCAATAAAGCAGAAATAGATGTTTTTCTGGAACTCTCTTGCTTTTTCCATGATCCAGTGGATGTTGGCAATTTGATCTCTGGTTCCTCTGCCTTTTCTAAAACCAGCTTGAACATCAGGAAGTTCTTGGTTCACGTATTGCTGAAGCCTGGCTCGGAGAATTTTGAGCATTACTTTACTAGCGTGTGAGATGAGTGCAGTTGTGCAGTAGTGTGAGCATTCTTTGGCATTGCCTTTCTTTGGAATTGGAATGAAAACTGACCTTTTCCAGTCCTGTGGCCACTGCTGAGTTTTGCAAATTTGCTGGCATATTGAGTGCAGCACTTTCACAGCATCATCTTTCAGGATTTGAAATAGCTGCACTGGAATTCCATCACCTCCACTAGCTTTGTTTGTAGTGATGCTTCCTAAGGCCCACTTGACATCACATTCCAGGATGTTTGGCTCTAGGTGAGTGATCACACCTTCGTGATTATCTGTGTCGTGAAGATCTTTCTTGTACAGTTCTTCTGTGTATTCTTGCCACCTCTTAATATCTTCTGCTTCTGTTAGGTCCATACCATTTCTGTCCTTTATCGAGCCCATCTTTGCATGAAATGTTCCCCTGGTATCTCTAATTTTCTTGAAGAGATCTCTAGTCTTTCCCATTCTGTTGTTTTCCTCTTTTTCTTTCCATCTATTTCTTGCATCGCTGAGGAAGGCTTTCTTATCTCTCCTTGCTATTCTTTGGAACTCTGCATTCAAATGGGAATATCTTTCCTTTTCTCCTTTGCTTTTCGCTTCTCTTCTTTTCACAGCTTTTGTAAGGCCTCCCCAGACAGCCATTTTGCTTTTTTGCATTTCTTTTCCATGAGGATGGTCTTGATCCCTGTCTCTTGTACAATGTCACGAACTTCCATCCATAGTTCATCAGGCACTCTATCTATCAGATCTAGTCCCTTAAATCTATTTCTCACTTCCACTGTATAATCATAAGGGATTTGATTTAGGTCATACCTGAATGGTCTAGTGGTTTTCCCTACTTTCTTCAATTTCAGTCTGAATTTGGCAATAAGGACTTCAAGATCTGAGCCACAGTGAGCTCCCGGTCTTGTTTTTGGTTTTTAAAGATGCTTTGCTGAAAGCTCTTGGGAGCTTGGGCTTTTCAGGTGTGGGCCGCGCTTCTCCTCGCATGGCCCTGCAGGAAGCCTTTCTCTGCTCCAGACGCCGATGCTTCAGTGTGTTTGGCCTCACTGCGTAGGGCACAGGAACATGGATCAACACTCCCTGGCTGAGCCAGGGCCCTGTGGCCATCAGGGCCCCAGGAGGGGCCTGATGTCAAGTCCGGTAACATTCTGATGATAAGGGGAGTGTCAGGGCTGGTCCTCACAGGGCCTTCTGCAGCACCTCCTCGTTGTGCTTACACTTCCAGAAGAGAAGCAGCACATGGCCAGGCTCCTGCAGTGACATCCCCAGAGAGTCTGGTTTGAGCTGCATCATCACAAAGTTTCCAGTGAACTCTTGAATGATCCCTCGAGTATCTACAGAATACATACAGTCGTCTTTCTCCTTCTAAAACTTTTTTCTCCTTTTCTGCACATACCGCCTCCTCCCACTTTCTGATTTACTGAAGTCTCCCATCTGAAAGCATTTGCTCATTTTAGAAAAGTTTAGCTGTGGAAAAGTAGAAAGAAGAAGAGGAAATCACTCACAGCCCTCATGTACTTGTAGCTACTGTTAACATTTGGTGTTACTTTTTTCAACTCTTTTCCTAAATAATTTTTTCTTTTACACACATATGACTATATTCTGAGTACACAGTTTTGTATCCTGCTACTTCATTTTGTATTGTAAATGCTTTATCAGACTCTCTACATGGGTTTCTGGATATGCAATTTCTCTAATGCACTATCCACTCTTCATTTCTTATTTATACAAATTATTTTCAATGCTTTTCTAAAATAGATAACACCTATCTATCTATCTATCTAAGATAGATGATGAAAAGATAATGCACATATTTTTGTGGAAAACTCCTTCTGTACTTAGGGGTGTTCTTTAGAACAGGGGAACAGAAGTTGAATTTCTGGGCCAGAGGATACAAATATAGTTAATATTTTGGGCACAAATAGCCATTCACATCTGCAAGACCCAACTCAGTGAGGCATGAGCATGCTCGGTTCACAGAAACCTGTAAACAATGGTGCTGTTATTTAAATTCATCCAGAGAGCCAACTCGATTCAGTCACTCAGTCGTGTCTGACTCTGTGACCCCATGGACTGCAGCACACCAGGTTTCCTTGTCCATCACCAACTCCCAGAGTTTACTCAAACTCATGTTCATTAAGTTGGTGATGCCATCCAACCATCTCATCCTCTGTCATCCCCTTCTCTTCCCACCTTCAATATTTCCCAGCATCAGGGGCTTTTCCAATGAGTCAGTTCTTCACATCAGGTGGCCAAAGGATTGGAGTTTCAGCTTCAACATCAGTCCTTCCAATGAACATTCAGGACTGATTGCCTTTAGGATTGACTGGTTGGATCTCCTTGCAGTCCAAGGGACTCTCAAGAGTCTTCTCCAACAC
>NW_011495018.1:3785487-3801967 GCF_000754665.1 Bison bison bison | reverse complement strand
GTCCAAGGGACTCTCAAGAGTCTTCTCCAACACCACAGTTCAAAAGCATCAATTCTTTGGCGCTCAGCTTTCTTTATAGTCCAATTCTCACATCCGTACATGACTACTGGAAAAACCATAGCTTTGACTAGACAGACCTTTGTTGGCAAAGTCATGTCTCTGCTTTTTAATATTGTGTCTAGGTTGGTCATAGGTTTTCTTTCAAGGAGCAACCGTCTTTTAATTTCATGGCTGCAGTCACCATCTGCAGTGACTTTGGAACCCCCCAAAATAAAGTTTCTCATTGGTTCCATTGTTTCCCCATCTGTTTGCCATGAAATGATGGGACCAGATGCTATGATCTTCGTTTTCTGAAGGTTGAGTTTTAAGCCAACTTTTTCACTCTCCTCTTTCACTTTCATCAAAAGACTGTTTAGATCTTCTTTGCTTTCTGCCATAAGGGTTGTGTCATCTGCATATCTGAGATTATTGATATTTCTCCCAGCAATCTTGACTCCAGCTAGTGCTTCATCCAGTCTGGCACTTCCATGATGTAAGTTATATAAGTTCACATATAAGTTAAATAAGCAGGGTGACAATATGCAGGCTTGACGTACTCCTTTCCTGATTTGAAACCAGTCTGTTGTTCCATGTCCAGTTCTAACTGTTGCTTCTTGATCTGCATACATATTTCTCAGGAAGCAGGTCAGGTGGTCTGGTATTCCCATCTCTTTAAGAATTTACCACAATTTGTTGTGATCCACACGGTCTCTGCCATCTTTCACTATGTCCCGGAGTTTGTTCAAACTCATGTCAGACAACCAACTGATACCCATTAAAGTTTTACAGGACCATAAAGAAGGGTGAGCCTATGAACTGATGCTTTCCAACTGTGATGCTGGAGAAGACTCTTGAGAGTCTCTTGGACAGCAAGGAGATCAAATCAGTGAATCCTAAAGGAAATCAACTCTGAATATTCATTGGAAGGGCTGATGCTGAAGTTGAAGCTCCAATCCTTTGGCCACCTGATGTGAAGGGCTGAATCATTAGAAAAGACCCTGATGCTGGGAAAGATTGACAGCAGCAGGAGAAGAGGGTGACAGAGGATGAAATGGTTGAATGGCATCATTGATTCAATGGACATGAATTTGAGCAAACTCCCAGAGATAGTGGAGGGCAGGGAAGCTTGGTGTGCTGCAGTCCATGGGGTCTCAAAGACTCAGATTTCAACAACAACAACAAACCTTTACAGATTTAAGCTCAAGAAGACAGAGACATTTGTCTTTTTTGTTTATTTTCTTCATTGACATAGTCCAGTCCTTGGAATTAGCACAGAGCAGGCTCCCAACAAAGAGGTAGAAAGGAATGTATTTTTCCTTTGTCTAGGTGAGGAAGCATGTGGACCTCTAGGATGAGATGGTTGGATGGCATCACTGACTCAATGGACATGAGTTTGCACAAACTCCGGGAGATAGTGAAGGATGGCAGAGCCTGGCATGCTGTAGTCCACGGGTTTGAAAAAAGTGAGATACCGCTGAGCGACTGAACCACAGCAACAAATGTGATACACCATGATGGGGTCAATGCTGCCTTCTCCAGTCCTTGTTCAGATATGTTTTGATCAGAGCTTCACTGAAAAAGCTCAAGCTCAGGCTGCATGTTGGTTCGTAGGACAAGTATTGCATTGGCCAAAAAGTTCATTTGGGTTTTCCATACTATTTTATAGAAAAACCCAAGCAAACTTTTTGACGAAGCCAGTATTTCTAGAACAGATTTATACTTTCTGTTTCTGGATGCATCTTATGAGCAGGTTCATCAGAGATGCTTTCGGGGTGGCTCTGGGAGGCCAGGGGAGATTCTTGGAGTCTTGTCCCTGCAGAGTGTGAAGCAGAGCCCGAGAGAAGGTGGGTTTAGGTGCCTTGGGGCCCAGGTGGCCGAGGCGGGCTGGCCACTGGCTTGTGGAGGTCAGTCCCTGGGAGTCTGTGGGGAAAGGTCAGGCCTGCCCAGGCTTCTGTGCAAGCTCTCTGTAAGAGACACACAGGCTCTCATCAGCCCTTCTAATCTCAGCTCAGGTGTCCTCGCCTCATAAAGGCCTGCTTTACCATCTCACGCACTGTCCGAGCACGCTGGCACCTCCTCTATGGTCAGACTCTGTGTCATTGTTCATCTGCAAGTCTGAAGTCCTCTTGCACAGACGATCTGGGACCTGACACCTTCATTTCTGGTGTCCACGTTTTGACAGTCACCCCTGGAGACTTCCTACGCTTGCCGAAATTCGAGAACACTTGGCCCTTTTATGGGCTGGGAAAGCTGCCTGAAATCGCCGTGGGTGAGTCACCTCCCAGGACCAGAATTCCAGGGAATGAGGGCAGCTACCCCGGGTCCTGTGCACATCCACAGCGTGGTTTCCTCTCTGTAAGGAAAGGCCTGCCCGTAAGGAAAGGCTATCTCAGGACAGAGCTTCTCGGTTCTGTTTCTGTTTCCTTACTTACGTAAACTGTAAAAGTTTTCATGTACGACAAAATGAAAATAAAGGGTAAGTTACAAATGCCCCCTCTTACGAGGACAGCAGTTAATTGGAGCTGTACATCATTGACCACTTTGAAAAATGACTTTCATAATTGTTTTAATTTTCTCTCTTGGTGTTATGAAGACCTTTATTACACACAGTTCTATATTTGCACCTTTATTTGTAATGAAATAAAGGTTGGAAGAAAATTGAGGTTCAAACACGGCCTAGCTTCTAATGGCAGCAAGTAAAGTTAAACTCGCATTCAAAGGGATTAAATATAAGCTTGAGGTTCTAAAAGGCAGGATCCTTGCCTTTCTCTTTCCCTTTCATTTGACCCCCTCTCTTCCTCTTGGACATTTCTTGATCATATGATCTCTGCACTGCTTTATATCCGGCACACAGAGGGATGTAGCTAAAAGTTTGATCCACTGATGGTTCAACTTTCAGAAATATTTGTTCATAAAAACCTCCTTCTGGATTTTTTTTCCCCATCATGATAAAAAAAGCTCAGAGTGCTAAGTTGCTTCAGTTGTGTCCGAATCTTTGTAACTTCATGTAATGGGACCCATCAGGCTCCTCTGTCCATGGGATTTGCCAGGCAAGAATCATGGAGTGGGTTGCTCTTTCCTTCTCCAGGGTATCTTCCTGACCCAGGGATCAAACCCACATGTCTTTCATCTCTTGCATTGGCAGATAGATTCTTTGCCACTAGCGCTCCCTGGGGAAGACCCAAAAAAGACTTGCTTTATGCTAAAAGTCAAAAGAATGTTTGTCCCTTGAAAAAAGTAAATATTCAAAGGTTTTTTTTTCTTTTTCCTTTTTACAGTCAAAATCAGCAGATCATTGGAGTTTATAAGTGTTGAAAGCATCTCTACACCTTTAATTTTCAATAGAAGAAACTATATTGTATTTTGGGGGGAGTTTTTTTGCAGTTGGGAGCACAGCAGCACGTACAGCGTGTTTGTGTCCGATGGTGGTGGGTGGGGTTGGGGGTGGACCTGATGGCTGGTTTTCAAAGCAAGTCCCCCTTTTGGAGTAACGTCAGGAACATGGGGTTAAGGAACCATTTTCCTACTAAGTAGGCTGGCGGTCAATCACAGGCTATTTTGTCCCCACACTAGAGAACTCTTTTTGTTTTATAGTGAAACTCAGTGAGTCATGAAAAGAGAGCAGCAAAAAGGCAGGGCCCAGCTCCAGCAAGTAGCTGAGACTTCAAATGGAGAAACCACCTCCTGTCGCCCAAATGGAGTGAATGAACGTTGGAACCGCAGAGAGACTAAGACACTTGAGATCATTATTTGAGGTCAGGAGGTTTCCAGCTAAAAATCTCCTCTTTAAACCCAAGGGGATTGGACTCAAAGTGTTTTTCTCAGAAGGCTCTAGAGTCAGGGATATGCTTTGACTGCTGGTGTAAGGCTTTTGACCTGTAAAATTCCAGAGCAGGCGTTTGAACTGGGGCTTTAAGGAGACGGGTGGTGACGGCATGGGTGAATTTAGAGGAGTTGGCTGTGTATTTTTAAGCACAGTGTGGAAGGGTCTGCTCACGCTGATAAATCACGCTGCATTTTCAGAGTGGTTGGTAAAACCCCCTTCTTTCTCTCAGACTCAGAGCCAGAGGGGCCCTGTTGTTTTTGGTAAACAGCCAAATAGCGCCCCCCCCCCCACTCTGAAGCTGGGTGCTGACTTGAAGAATATTTTTTTGGTGTGAATTTAAAAAACGTGGTGTGACTTGCATGCCTTGGGACTTGTAAATGGATTCCAACTCAGTTCCAGGGGAAGAGTCTGAAGCCAGCTTGAGCAGAGGGAGCCCCTTTGGAGCCAAGGCTGGCGAGAAGGGAGATTTCAGAAGGGAAAACCCTTGTTTAGATGTGTGAATCTTAGTCCATTTTTTAAAAAAATGAAAACCTGAAGATTTTGGACGCATGCTTGAGACAATGCTGTCCTCCCAGTCACTGGCTACCTTTATAACAAATAATTACCAAATGGGACTTATTCATTTATGGCTCTGAAGTCATAGGATTGCAGCTCTGTTTTGAATGGAAGACACTATGATTGATTAGACACCTGATCGAAATCAGATCAGTTACTCCTTCATTTGCTCTTGATCTGCCTGGTTCTAGAGTCTGGGTGGGGCTGATCCCTTTGGCTGCTCTGCAGAAGGCACTGTTCTAGATTCACTTGGTCGTGGCCTGAGTCCCATCCTGTGGTCCCTTCACTGACATTTAACATCCTGAGAACAGTCCCCTCACAGAGGAAAACTGTTTTCAAATTGAGGACCCGGGATCCTGTAGGGGCTGGGGCCAGAACTGACCTTGTGCAGCGTTTGCTAAACCTCTTCCCCACGTGGCCTC
Source organism: Bison bison bison (assembly GCF_000754665.1). NCBI lineage: Eukaryota > Metazoa > Chordata > Mammalia > Artiodactyla > Bovidae > Bison > Bison bison. Next base: position 3,797,125 of record NW_011495018.1, on the reverse strand, counting down.
AGGGCGGGTGCAGCTGTGCAGAGCCTGCTGTTTACAACTTGGCTCTAAGGGCGAGCTGGATTCGGGGTATCCACCAGCGCCAGTGACCAGTCCTCACAGAGGCTGCTCCATCCAGCTCCATCCTCCAGCCTGATGCCTAGTTTAGACAGATGAATGATTTTACATCCATTTCACTTTCTCTTTTGATCCAGACCCATTTTACAAATCAAATGGCCTCTGGTGAGGTGCATGTGGACATAAAAATATGATTTTTTCTTTTTCTGTTTGCTTTATAAATCGTTTTTGCATCCTAGACATTTATAATCATCTTACTGTCTCAGGATGTTTGTATCAGCCAAGGATGAGGTGGGACGGTGGGGCGTCCACTTGACCTCTGATTGGCGAGGGAGCATAAATGAACCCTGCCGTTAGGGTCTGTGACCGCCTGGCTACCTTCCAGGCTCTCCGTTGGGACAGGGAGAGCTGGCAGGGGTGGGAGCTTAAGGCCAGGAAGGATGGGAACCTTGGAGGGTAAATTTTGTGATGCTCCCCCAGGCTTCTGTTGGTGTATCTTTTGTTTGTTTGTTTGTTTTTAAGATTTTTTTTTTGTGTGTGTGTGGACCATGTTTAGTCTTTAATTTGTTAATTTATTGTTTCTATTTCATTTTGGCTTTTGAAACCTCCAGACATGTGGGATCTTAATTCCCCCGTGCTGCATGCTCAGTCGCTCGGTTGTGTCTGACTCCTTGTGACCCCATGGACTGTAGCCAGCCAGGCTCCTCTGTCCATGGCAATTCTCCAGGCAAGAATGCTGGAGGGGGTTGCCATGCCCTCTTCCAGGGGATCTTCCCAACGCAGTGATCGAATCCTGGTCTCTCACATGGCAGGCAGATTCTTTACTGTCTGAACCACCAGGGAAGCCCAAGAATGTTGGAGTGGGTAGCCTTTCCCTTCTCCAGGGGATCTTCCTGACCCAGGAATCAAACCGGGGTCTCCTGCATTGCAGGCGGATTCTTTACTGGCTGAGCTACCAGGGAAGCTCCCCTACCAGCAATCGAACCCTCAGCCTGTACACTGGAAGGCGAAGTGTTAACCACTGGACCAGCAGGGAAGTCCCTGGTGGTGTATCCCACCCGTGATGCGAGTAGAAGTTTATCACGGCCCACCAGTTCTAAGGTCTCCTGTGCCCGGCTGGTGGGTGGGTGGGGTGGGGCGGGGGCCCCTAGAATTTTCTCTCCTGCTGCAAATGAGACTGACGCCTGGCTTCCAGGATTTCACCTTTTCTGTCCTCAACCGTTTGATCCACAAAATTGCCCATTGTGCGGGCATTTGTCTGTTTACTATAATGAAGACAACCGGGTTTGTAATTGTCTATTAAATGGTCTATTAAATAGTGTCATAGCTAGAGGGACCACAGCAGAAATAATTCAGCTTCTCAATGCTTCGCAGCCTCCCTCGCTCACGCCGTTTGGCGGCACTTTTGGGGGAAGAGAGCTTAAAGCGTTCTTTCTTCTTTTTTAAAAGCTCATAACCTGAAGCTATGCTGGGGAGTTTGTTTTTCTGGGATTCAAATCTCAGTTTCCCCAGGATGTTGAGGCTCTTCTCTCGCCTGGAGGCTTCCCCAGAAGCTTCTCCCGGCTGATCACCTCTGCGTTTGTCTTGGTCTCCTGCCCCCGGGTTCCTGTCTTCTCTGGGCTCCCCTGAGCGCTGGGCTCGCCTCCCAGCCAAGCCGCCTCGCCCCATCTCATGTCTTCTGTTTGCCTGTTTCCCCTCCTTTATCCCTTCCTGCGTTTCTAGGTGGACATCCTGTAAGTGCTGATTTCCTGGGTTCCATTGATCTCTACTCAATACTTACTACTCATACTCAATACTTTCCCCTGCTCTCCCCAACAAGCAGGAATCTACCTAAGGCTTACTTTACACCATCCAGTCCCTAAATACTAGCCTCCAAGGGTCGTGCCCCAAGTGTGCACTTGCACCTTTGGTGCCCACAATATGCTTGTTGGCGATGTACATTCAAAACACTAGTAACTAGGAATTTGTTTTATTGCTTAGAAGTAAAACTAGCTCATCATATCCAGAATTTCATAGACAAGGATCAAATAGCAAGAATGAGACAAACAGGCTTTTGATTACATCTTTTGTTTACAAAAGCCAGCTCTGTTGTTGTTCAGTCACTCAGTTGTGTTCAACTCTTTGTGACCCCATGGACTGTAGCATACCAGGCCTCCCTGTCCTCCACTATCCCCCAGAGCTTGCTCAAACTCATATCAATTGAGTCAGTAATGCCAGCCAACCATCTCATCCTCTGTCATCCCCTTCTCCTCCTGCCTTCAATCTTTGCCAGCTTCAGGGTTTTTTTCCAATGAGTCAATACATTAGGTTGCCAAAGTATTGGAGCTTGAGCTTCAGCATCAACCCTTCTGATGAATATTCAGGGTCGATTTCCTTTAGGATGGACTGGTTTGATCTCCTTGCAATCCAAGGGACTCTCAAGAGCCTTCTCCAACACCATAGTCCAAAAACATCAATTCTTTGGTGCTCAGCCTTCTTTATGGTCCAACTCTCACATCTGTACATGGTACTGGAAAGCCAGCCTAGGGGAAAATATTTAGTAAATAATATTAAGTGGGCACAATGATGACTGTGAAGAAGGGCAGGGTTGGCCATTGAAGTGGGTAGAACACCTACCAACTCTCAGCAGCTCTCGTTTTTTTAATGAGGTAAATGGGACCTGGAGGTGACAGGCTGGATTGTAAGGAGCGAAACGCTGAGGGATGCATCTGTGGTTCTCAAAGTGATGGGCTTGTGGCCTGTGGAGCCCTAGGGGTCACCATGTAAGGTGCTTCCTAGGAAGGGGGACCCTGGAGATGGGCAAGGCGGGGCCCCAGAAGACATGTGTGGGTGTCCTGGGGGCTCCAGGGGCTGCTGGGAGGCTCCAGGTCCAGCCTTCCCAGGAGAAGACCCCACAGTCTCTGCCCTGGAGAGTGAACACCAGGAATGAGGACCGGGTGTGCAGTCTCCCCTCTTTGCTCAGGATTCTGCCACAGTAACTGCAGCCCTGCAGGACACCTCTGCTCTCCCTGTATTTTCAGAATCCTCACTTATTTCTCTCGACTCTTGAGTATCACTTGCTCTTCCCATGGAGGCAGAAGAGTTTACGGAGTTACTTACTTGTGTTTGGCTTCTATTTTTTCCCCCTGAAACCCTCCCACCTACTAAATAAGGTGGGGTGTGTCAGGCTTTGTTGGGGACCTAGTACCTTCTCTCTTTCTTGCCAACAGATCCCTGAATCTTGGGTGTCTAGTTCCCGAGGGCAAACCTGATCTGTGTAAGCCATTCTTGGCAATTTTTTTTTCTCTTTTGCTAGTGACTGGTATTTAGAAAGGAGAATGAAGAGAAATTCCTCTCTTCAGTGTGGTATAAGGTGTGATATTCAGCAGCACAGCAACCATTTTGCCACCAAGAGGGAAGATGTGGTCAACTCTCTGAAGATGAATGAGGAAGTATTGAAGGAATCTTTGTACACTGTTGAGTCACTAAAGGATCCTTGGAAGTTCCTGTCTCTGGAAGTCTTGTGTGTGCTGTGTGCTAAGGCACTTCAGTCGTGTCCAACTCTTTGGACCCTATCGACTGTAGCCCGCCGGGCTCATCTGTCCATGGAATTCTCCAGGCAAGAATACTGGAGTGGGTTGCCATGCACTCCTCCAGGGAATCTTTGACCCAGGGAACAAACCCTCATTAGGAGAGATCTTGTTAGATGAGATAACCAATGCTTTAACTAATTGCATCACGATTTTGGGGTATCAGAATCTCCAGAATGGCACATGGGCACTTGTACTCTCCCATGCCCTTGAGGTTTTATTCTGCCCAAGGGGAAAGTTGGCACCAGACTACACATCCTAGCTTTTGTTTTCCAAATCCTGAGTCAAAGAGTTCATACCAAGGGGTCAGGGGAGGGAAGAGTTGTCAGGAATTCCTGATAAAGGTCATGATTGCTGAGAGGTGCAGGTCTCCGTGGGGTACTGAGGAAGGCTGGTCCCTGGCATGGGGACCTCCAAGAGGGCGAGGTTTCCTGGCTCAAGCCTGTCTCCCAGGGAACCCTTGGGCTCAAATGGCAAGGCTACCCAAGATGCCTGTGATGAGCTGGGGATGCAAGGACTGTGCCTATTTTCCGGACACCTTGTAAGTCCCCTGTACTATTATGTGGGCTTCCCGGGTGGCTCAGAAAACCTAAAGAATCTGTCTGCAATGCAGGAGATCTGGGTTCAATCTCTGGGTTGAGAAGATCCCCTGGAGAAAGGCATGGCAAACAACTCCAGTAATTTGCCTGGAGAATTCCATGGACAGAGGAGCCTGGTGGGTTACAGTCCACAGGATCACAAAGAGTTGGACATGACTGAGCAGCTAACACTTTATGTGTACTGAAGGAAGGATGGGAGCTTCCAGGAGATGGCTGAGATAGAATCCCTGACACCTAGGGGAGGGGTGCTTGAAGCTGGATTTAGGGAAGTTGGTTCTAGGGAAGTTCCGAGTCTATGGTGCGTGATCTAGCCCTGCTGTACCATACTGTGTGTCTTGACATGTTTCTTGCCCCGGGTTCATCTGACTGGAAAGCTGAATTCTCCCCAGAGTAGGCTTAGAAGGAGATGGCGGCCCGGAGCATGGGCCAGGGACAAACTAGGGTCTGAGTAGACGCACTGCCTCTTGTGAGGGTCGCTGGCTTTTGCCTTCCTCCTGCTAGATGGATGAGTTGGTTGGAGGGCATCACTGACTCGACGGACATGAGTTTGAGTAAACTCTGGGAGTTGGTGATGGACAGGGAAGCCTGGCCTGCTGCAGTCCATGGGGTTGCAAAGAATCGGACACGACTGAGGGGCTGAACTGAACTGAACGGACCTGCTAGGATGGCCACCGAAGGTCACCCAAGCAATGCACTCGTTAGGGACTTAGACCACCAAGGAGTCAAGGAGAGTGCATTTACAAGCCTTTCATTTTTATGAAGATCATAACAAGGCTTCTTGTGTGACTCAGTTGTAAAGAATCTGCTTGCCAATGCAGGAGACACAGACGATGTGGCTTTGATTCCTTGGTCTGGAAGATCCCCTGGAGAAAGAAATGGCAACACTCTCCAGTATTCTTGCTTGAGAAATCCCATGGAAAGAGGATGTTGGCAAGCTACAGTTCACAGGGTCGCAAAGAGTCAGACGTGACAGAGTGACTGAGCATGCATACACAAATGCATTCACAACAAGGCATATTTTCAGATGCACTAGTTCAGTATTTTAAGATGTTCCTCTCCGGGATCCTCTGATGGGTGAGTCATTGGGATGGAATAGCAGTTACTATATGCCCTAATTCTTTCATGTTTGTCTCATATTATATGTATTGTAGTTCATGGTATAACTGCTCTTTTTTTCCTTGATGAACATTTTTTTAATTAATTAACTTTGTTTATTAAAAATTAAAAATTGGAATATAATTGATTTACAATGTCGTGTTCATTTCTGCCGTACAACAGCATAAATCAGCTGCCTGTATACACGTATCCCCTCCCTCCCACCCCTGCCATCCCACCCATCTAGGACACCAGACAGCGTGGAGCTGAGCTCCCTGTGTGGCACAGCATCTCCCCGCTAGCTAGCTGTTGTGCATACGGAGGGGGTAGGTGTGTCCAAGCCACTCTCACGTCACCCCACCTTCTCCTTTCCCTCCTGTGTCCACAAGTCCACTCTCTACATCCGCGTCTCTCTTCCTTCCCCACAAATAGGTTCATCCTTGCTGAAAAATTTCAACACCACAACTGAGTTTCCTTCCTGAGTCAATTTTTTTTTTCTTAAATAACTATTTTTTTGGGGGGAGGGGGAATGATTTCAGATTTACAGAAAAATTGCAAAGCTAGTATAGGGAGTTCCTGTCTGCCTTCACCCATTCCACTCATGATGACATCTTCCATCAGTTCAGTTCAGTCACTCAGTCGTGTCCGACTCTTTGAAACCCCATGGACTGCAGCACACCTGTCCATCGACAACTCCCAGAGTTCACTCAAACTCATATCCATTGAGTTGGTGATGCCATCCAACCGTCTCATCCTCAGTCGTCCCCTTCTCCTCCTGCCTTCAATCTTTCCCAGCATCAGGGTTTTTTCTAATGAGTCAGTTTTTCCCATCAGGTGGCCAAAGGATTGGAGTTTCACCTTCAGCATCAGTCCTTCCAATGAATATTCAGGACTGATTTCCTTTAGGATGGTCTGGTTGGATCTCCTTGCAGTCCAAGGGACTCTCAAGAGTCAAATATCTTACATAACTGTGCACATTTGTCAAAACTAAGATGTTAGGACATTACTGTAACTAAACAACAGACTTTATTCAGATTTCCCCAGCGCTTTTAGTTTGGTTGGTTGTTTTTTGCTTCCCACACCCCCCACCAATGTCCTTTTTCTGTTCTAGGATACAACCCAGGACCCCACACTGCATTTAGACTAAGTCACATTTAACCTTTGTATGACGCCGTTGTTTCTGCTTCCCCTCTGTTTCTAGCTCACAGCTTTCAGCCTCCTATCATGTCCTTCTTGTGGCCTTCTTGCCACCAAAATATCATTCCTGTCACTGGATGTAGAATTCATATCCGATAGTGTCTCTTTAATAAAGTTCCTAACTTTTATACACTTTCTGTGAAACCGCTACAACTTGGACACCATTTAAAGACAGTCTGGGCCATGAGCCAGATCATCATTGCAGCTTCAAAATATAACTTGATGAAAAATATTCCCCAGAGAGCACCTTGGAAGGGAGTATGTATAAACCCTCACAAGTTAAAATATTTTTTCTTTGCATGCAAATTTGGAAATTTCCATATTCCTCCTTGTTTGTGGGCTGAAAGGTTAGGAGGCAAATGGATTTGTATTTTTATCTTTTCTGTGAAAAGATTAGTGTATGTTGGCTTTAAAATGCTCATAATAGTTTTTTTTTAAATATCCATAGACTTTCATATATGATTGTCTAAGTAATCCAATTGGGAAATTAATTGCTTGATCTTGTAAGTTTCTGAGTACAAGACATGGAAGGGATATCAGAATGTAATTCTGTTTGATGGTATCTTGAGATAGACTCACCCTTGGAATTGATTTTTGGGTCCGTAGGCGCCGACTGTGATATCCTGTACCGGCTGGGGAGGCTGACCTTGCCGTTTGATGCTGTATATTCGCATTTACACTGTGTCTACATTTGGCTTCAGAAACTTGTGAAACAAAATTATAAAGTGGAAAAGAGGCCCATGATCAATTATTTAGTCTTTGTAACACCATAACTGGCTTGTAAGAACCTTTTCTCACCAAATTGCCCGTGCTTTCTTACGGTCACCCATGTATTATTATTTCTGCACCATCTTGTGGGACCCTCTCCAGGAACACTCAATACAGGGATCCGCGTCAACCTCATCCTGACACGGATACAAAGAACACAGCACCAGCCACCGTGCTGGAGCATCCTGCGTTACTTTCCCTGGCTCTGGGAATTTTTTTTCTCAACTTACATCCTCTGAAGACCTGGTACGTTCCTCATGCCCTGTATCCTCAACTAGGGCAGATTAACTTCATCTTCATGCCCTTGGAGACCTGGCTTCTTTCAAACCCGTCTGCTATGAACTTTTTCTCAACTGCCCTGCTTGAATATAACCTCAACCCCTTCAAATCCCCATAGACCTAAGATCTGACTTGCTCGTTTCTTGAGAATCATACGTTTCTTTGCTGGGTTCTCGAGGTGTAAGTGATTTCTGCCCCCGCCCACGTCCTTTCCCCCTCTGCACACCCCTAACTTGCAAGATTGTGGTAGAAACTGGTGGAGTTCTGTGCATGCCCAGTAACCAGTCAAGGGCACCACTTCTGGAGCATCTTCCAGACATCACCCATTCCGTCAGGGAACACATGGATTACCCCACAACTTTTTGAGATGGCTCTTACTCTTCTCAGTTTATCTGAGAAGAAACTGAACGAAGGAGTTTGGTGGTGGTGGTTTTAGTCGCTAAGTCATGTCCGACTCTTGAGACCCCATGGACTATAGCCTGCCAGACTCCTCTGTCCACGGGATTCTCCAGGCAAGAATACTGGAGTGGGCTGTCATTTCCTTCTCCAGGGAATCTTCCCGACCCAGGGATCGAACCCTGGTCTCCTGTATTGCAGGCTAGTTCTTTATGGACAAAGGCCTGAAAAGCTTAGTGTCAACTTCAATAGAATCTCTGGGCCACGAAGCTGGACTAGGAGCCCAGTTGTGTCAGGACACCAGAGCTGGACTGTACTTCTCTCCCTGGAGATATAGGCCTTATCCCCTAAGGCCTGGTCAGCACACAAGACATACTTTTAGCTAAAGCACTTACGGATTTTTTTAAATATACTCTCACTGATTTATTCACTTGGCTGTGCTGGGTCTTGGTTGCTGTTGGACCTTTTCCCAGTTGCAGTGCTCAGGCTTCTCACGGCAGTGGCTTCTCTTGTGGAACACAGGCTGGTAGCTGAGGCGCACGGGCTTAGCTGCTCCAGAGCATGTGGCACCTTCCCAGATCCGGGATCGAACCCATGTCTCCTGCATCGGCAGGTGGATTCTTTACCGCTGAGCCACCAGGGAAGCCCTAAAGCCCTACAGCAAGGAAGAGTTGTCTTCTAAAGCGCGTTCTGACGACATAGTGCAGTCCCCAAGTATATTGTTTAACTGTCCCCCGATCTTCGAATGACTTTATTGTATCATGTCCTGTCATCCTCACATTCTGAAATTGATTTTTGAACAGTTTAATCTTTTCTTTGAACCGAATAATATGATGCTCCAATGTTGCCCAGATCTTCCCATCCTGCAGAGGCACTGAAGGAAGTCTGCAAGCTCTCGGGACGTTTCCCGATCATTGTCACTAGTGATATTAGGGGGCATGGACCACTACCCTTCCCAGGTCCTCCACCTGGGCGGCGGCCCTCCTCCCAGAGCAGAGAGGCTGCAGCTGCCTCTGAATGTTTGGATTTCCTGGAGACCTGGGTGAGCACGCCCACATATGCCTGTGCTGTGAGATGATGGTTTTCCCGGGTTAGCGCAGGCATTTCTGGAGACACAGGGCAGGAGAAGGGAGGGTCACCGGCTTGGCTCAGGGGCTATGTGCTCAACGGCCTCTAATTCTTATGTGTGTTTCTTGGGGAGGTTAGGCCAAGCCCCCATCTTTCCCAACGTGACCATTTGGATCAGGCTGTGTCTCAGTGGATGGTTGTCGGACTCTCAGCGGGACTGGACTTCCCAGCACCTGGTGGGAAAGAATCAGAGGCTTTTGGATGCAGGAGGCGGAGGGCTGGGCAGGGCACTGGCTGGGTCTTGGGAAGCGTGGGGCCATGGAGAATGAAGATGGGAGCGTGGCCATCCTGTGTTTCTATCCCAGGGAGCGGGAGGTTGCGGTCAAGATCTGGGGTTGCCTAGCTAGCCGGGGTGGGCGGTGGGAGTGATGAGCAAGTTTGAGAAGAGCTGGCTCAAGGCTGGAGTAAGTGCCACTCCTCTAGGCTGTGGGCCATTTCCAGTGGGAAGGACTGGAGAGCAGGAATGCAAAAGGACAGCACGAATGCAAACTGCAGAACGGGAGAGGTTCCTGGGCCGCCTTGGCCTAGGAGCTCACTAATGACGGGAGACAAGTGGAGGCGGGGGTTCCCAGGGGCAGAGATGAGCCTCGGCTTCCGGGGGAGCTGAGGGCCAGGGGATGCCCCCTAGCCGTGGGACGACGGGCCACCAACGGCACTGCCTAGCTCCCCTTCCAGCTGAAGGAGGTGTCCTCATGCAGGCACTTCAGGAGGAGTGGAGTGCAGGGAGGCAGGCGGGGAAGAGAAACCGGCTCCAAGGGCTGCCACGTGGGGGCAGCAGCCTTGAATATTTCACGCTGCCAGCCACTCTGCTGCCGAGATGCTGGCAGCAATAACTTGCCTATTAACAAAGGACATCTCGGATTTTAAACAATTTAGGGGCAAAATCCTGTTTTAACATCAGAGTCCGGGGTTCCATTTATATTCATATTCAGATTCATCTCCTGAAAATAATTCGTGGAGTTAAGACTCCGGTGAAAGTAATTGATGAAGAATAGAAATCACAGCCAGAGTGGAATAAGCCCTGGAAAAAATCACAGTATGAGGTCGGTTTTCTGAGTGGATGAAACTGGGCTTCGAGTTGATGCTGGGAGTATTTGAGCTAAATTAAGTCATGAAAGAAGATAATACAATGTACCATCATTTCAAAGTAATTTAATCACGAAAACTAAAAATTTGGAAGAAAACAGATATTTTACTTAATAGAAACCATCTGTATCGTACAGTAGGCAAATTGTATAAAAATGAATAAAACTGTCTCTGAGGAGTGTGGCTCAGGCACGGGCTTATCTAATGAAGATGTATATGTGCCTTTTAGCATTTGCATTGTCTATTAGATGAGGAAAATCGCACCAGAGTCTAAGGGAAACAGTTACAAATTTTATTACCATCATATGACTGATGACAAACGCAGCATTAGAAATAATGCCTACGAGACGGGATTGTTCCCAACTGCAAGTGCCTCTCCACTTCGGACTGGTCTTGACGGCCGAGTCTCTCTGGAGCCCTGGGTCACTCGGGTGTTTTCTGCCTAGTTACTACTGCGCTGGCGGCTGGTGCCCACACGGACCATCTTTTAACTTGTTTAGGCGCCAAGAGAGCTCTTTGATTTGATTCGGTTCCACCGGGGAAGGAGCTCATTTAAACATGTCCAGGGTGGCTTTTGCTCTGGACTTTTGGCTGCAAGGATGCGGGCGGGTGATCTGAAAAGCATCTCTTTACTCCCCTTGACCTACATCAAAATGCATTTATTTGACAGGAAACTTTTGTTCTCCTAGAACAGGGGTTGGCTCATGTTGCTCTGTAGCTGAAGGTCGAGTGGCTGCATTTTTCAAAACAGGCACTTGCTCCTAATCTGCAAATTAACTAAATAATCACAACTGCTAATTATACAGTATCAGGCCCAGAATACATAGGGCTTGAGTAATAATCAGCTTTTTAAATTAAGTTGGTGACAACCACTATTAGCTGCTGTGATTTAATAATCCCAGTAAATGTGCACATTTTAAAAAGGGGCTCTTTGTAATTTTTTCCCCAGCATTTGCAACTGAATCTGTTAATGAAAAGAGAACACAACAGTTTTATGTTACAAATGATACCATAATAGGTAAATAAAAGGGCTCCTCCAGATGCTGTTACTGACAGAGGTGTGGTGATTATGAATGGGAGAGGCAGAGCGAGCGAAATCTGAAATCAAGTTTCTGCATCTGTTTGTGATGATGAATTAAGGCCAGACAGAGAATCTGATTCCCATTGTATATTCAGCATTTTGGGGCTGTAAGGAACAGACCCCACTAACAAATGTGTGAAATAAATATACCTCCCTGAACATTTAGAATTTGGCAAATTCAGGACAAATGAGATGCAATTTCCTGTTACTATCTCATCGGCTTGCCTGGATTTACCTAATATTATTATAATACACCGACTCACATGGGGGACCTGTGTCCCTGGGGCCAGGGTGCATGCCTCAGAAGCAGGTGGGCGTTCCTCTTTTCCCACCCTGGGAGGAGGAGCAGGCCTGGGGGCTCCATCGGGGTCGTGGGGACCCTCACC
>NW_011495018.1:3777254-3785387 GCF_000754665.1 Bison bison bison | reverse complement strand
TGGTGCCTTTTTTTTTTTTTTCCTAGTGGTCAATTGAAATTTTATGGCTAAGTTATTTAAAGGAGACTACAGAAGAACCAGATGAGGGCAGGATGATGGCAAGACTGTTGCCCGTCTTTTACAATAATTACTCTTGATAGCCATTTGAACTAATTTGCATTAAAAACATCCACTTAACCAATCTGCTGAAAAGGCCGACTTCTTGTATACTGTTTCCTAAGACCTCACTGCAGACTCTTTTTCTTCCCCCTCCAAAAACAAATTGAGTTTAAATGTGGAAGCCATCCAGGGCAGCGAGTAAATCTCTCGGCCTAGGACCTGGATTAGGCTTGTTTTAAACTACCTGCGCAAAATTAAGATATCACGTTTCATGGCCAATTTGGCTCATTTCTCAGAACTGCCCTTCTCTTACGTGGAGCAGCTTGAAAAGCCAGGAGCCGAGGGCAAAGGTCGGAGCCAGGATCCCAGGCTCTGTTCTCCTGGCATGACCCTAGACAAAAACCCCTGAGCTTCAAGTCCTGGGTTGTTTTCATCAGAACAAGAAAAGAAGACAAATGCATTTGTCTCTCCACTCTCCAAGGCCGTCGCAATATATATGCATACGGAGTATCAGGGGATATTATTACTAATCGTCAGCGTCGGTGCGCCTGCTCTCCCCCAGTGCCTGCAGCAGACACTGATGGTCTTACATCAGGCACAACCCAGGGGGGCTTCCCTGGCACTGGAGGGGGCATCCTGTGTGCCAGTCACGTGACCAAGAAAGCCAAACGGAGACGGTTTCCCTGACATCACTCTCTCCGCAACTGGCTTCCTCCTAGGACACCTGACATTGACCTTACACTTTGTTTCAAAAAACAGAGACGAGGGTCCAGGCTGGTTATCAGTACCAACCTTTGGGACCCTCCCCCTTTTGTTTTGTTCCCGTCCATGAAACCCTTTCAACCTACACTCGGGATGCAATTCGAAGCCAGCGTTTTTCTGAGCCTTTTGGCTATGTTGCAGGCATGGTGAGCAGAGGCCTGAGAACCGAGTCAGGAGGTCACGGAGCCAGGATTCAGGGAGCTGCCAAGGGTCTCGGTTTACAGATGGAGAGATTGAGGCCCTGACGGGTAGCCAGGCACAATTTCTGGCGTTTTCCCTGAAGGGCTCATGCTTTCTGTACTCATGGTTCAAACCCTCTGAATATGGAACCGAGTTTCTGGAATCTGACATTATGGCTGAAACCAGCTGGAAGCCAAGTGCAGACGCATTTGTCTCACTCCTGGCTTTGTTCTCACCACTCCTTCCTTCTCTCCTTCCCTTCCTTCCTTCCTTTTCTCTTTCTCTTCCGCTCACCTCTTTCCTTTCTTTCCCGCTAGTGTTCTGACCAGCTCAGTTCCACGCTGCACACACCTTCCCAGCCATGAGCTGCACACAAAGCCAAGGCCAGGCTGGCTGGGACAGCAGGCTGGGTGACGAAAGACCGAGGTGGTGCATGTGGGGTGCAGGTGCGGGCGGGGGGCGTCCCTGTGCCCTCGCTTCAGGCCACAGCACCTCGGGCTGTGACCCATCATGCAGAGGCCAAGCAGGCTGGCTGCGCCAGGGGAAGGAGGCAGGCTCCTGAGATGCAGCCCGCGATGCTGAGCTCCGGCCCCTCGCAGTTGCACCCTGCGGGCACTAGATGGCACTCTTAAGCTGCACAAGGCATGGGGTGCACCGCGCATCCCCGGGACCTCCAACCTTCCCCAGCCCCTCCTCCTGGAGGGCCTCCTGGCCAGGCAGGAAGAGGGGAGGAGAGTTGGAGGCCTCCTGGACGTTTCCTGGCGCCCCCCGTGCGGTGCCCCTCTGTCTCTGCTGTCTCCTTAGGCGGCCAAGGGCTCTCAGAGACCCACAGAGCTGCGGCTGTCAAGCGCAGGGATCGCCAGTGTGGTCCTCACTGTGGCTTCTCAGGCTTTGTTTCCCCAGCAAGGGGCAGAAGCAATCTAGAGAGCCAGGTCTGAGCCCTGTGTTCCAGGCCTGAGGGCTGTGTTCTGTGATTCAATGGGAGGGTCTTGGTTTGCCCACCCTGGTGCCGGTTCAGAGCTGTGCTGGCGAACGAGCCCTGGGAGGGAGGCCTCTGGGTGTCTGGGAAACCCCGACCAGTGGGGGAGACTCTCTTCCTCTGGAAGGCGTGCCCAAGGCCCTGTGCCGGGGGAGGGTGCCTTGCCGTCTGCATCCGCTCCCTGGGCCACAACTGGCCACCCATCTGCCTGGGAATCCCTGAAGCTGGGCCCAGCCAGGGCAGGCAGGGCACCAGAGCTGGGTGCGGTGGGCAGACAGAGGGGTCAGAGCTTGTGACAAATGCATGTCTCGGGGACCAAAGGGATGAGATTTCAGACGTGTGGGAGGAGGCAGGAGACCTGGGCGAGGGCCATGGGACGCCGTGTTAGGGTTTAGGGCTAGGGTTAAGGGGAAAAGTCAGGATGTTACAGCGGCCTTCATACCAGTCGGCTGCTGGCGAAGCCATGAAAACTCTCTAGGTCTCAGTTAAGTTGTCTGCAGAAGGAGCCTGGGGATCAAATTGCATTTCCAACTGAGGGTCTTGCAGTACGCGTGAACGAGATCTTGTGAAGAAACGCCAGAATTCATAGCTCGTGATGAGGATAAGCGCTAGTTTTTTGAATTTTATCTACTGTTTTAATTTTAAACATTTTGCTTATTTTTTAGTTTTATTTTTGCACTTTTATATTGGAGGATAATTGATTAACGAAGTTGTGTTAGTTTCAGATGTACAGCAAGATGATTCAGTTATACATTTCCATGTATCGATTCTTTTTCCAATTCTCCTTCCATTTAGGTGGTTACATGACATAGAAACTTTTATCTCAGCGTATCTGTGTACACACACGCTCCCATGAAAGCGTGCATACACACAGATGTCTGTATGTCAGTCCATGAAGTTGAAGTTCCAAGAAGCACCAGCCTCTGCTCTGGAGGATGGCACGGTGCAGGGTACCTAAAATGAGCTGGGCTGTTCCAGTCGGGGCTCCTGGGTTCCCAGGTGGTTCTGCCACATGTGAACTGCTTGACTGCTTGTGTGCCCACTTCCCTCCCTGGGCCTCGCTGGGCTGAACTCTGCTGAGCCCTGATTGCCTGGTGTTCTTGAAAACAGGTCCACCAACACACACAGCTTCCTAGGCTAAAGTGATTTTGACCAGGTTAGAGACTTGCCGGTGGTCCCCTGGGGTGCCCAGAAGGAGGCGTCTGCTGGAGGGAAGGACCCGAGAGGACGGGGGGCGACAGTGACGACTCCCGGTGTGAAGAGCCAGCGAGCTGGCCAGAGAGGAGTGGCTGGGGCTGGGTGCCGGGTGGGGCAGGCCCTCTCATTTCTGCCTTGAGCGTTAGTGGCAACCTGATCGGAAAGGTGTGATTGACCCTTTCTGTCATCACACTGACTGTCTGTTGCAAAGATCTGTGTTACTGGTTTGGACAGAGGTGTAGATGCTGTCTTGGTTTTCATCCCCTGGGGTCTTAGGACCAGGCTGGGGAGAAGGTGTGGACCCCACTCAGAG
Source organism: Bison bison bison (assembly GCF_000754665.1). Classification (NCBI taxonomy): domain Eukaryota; kingdom Metazoa; phylum Chordata; class Mammalia; order Artiodactyla; family Bovidae; genus Bison; species Bison bison. Next base: position 3,781,857 of record NW_011495018.1, on the reverse strand, counting down.
CTGTGGGTGGAGGTGGCACCTACCTCCAGGTCTGACCGGGCTGATGAACCCGTGTGCTTATCCAGATGCTGAACCCGCAGCCCTGAACTCGGGCCACCCCTGTGTGACCAGCTCATGCTCCCCGACTGGGTCCCTGGGGCAGAGAGACCCAAACTGAGGATATGGAGGTCTGTGGTCCAGCTCTGGCCTTTCTTCCCGGAACACCCTGGGCAGAGCTGAGCCCGCATCTCAGTTTCCCCGTCTGTGGTCCAGCTCTGGCCTTTCTTCCCGGAACACCCTGGGCAGAGCTGAGCCCGCATCTCAGTTTCCCCGTCTGTGGTCCAGCTCTGGCCTTTCTTCCCGGAACACCCTGGGCAGAGCTGAGCCCGCATCTCAGTTTCCCCGTCTGTGGTCCAGCTCTGGCCTTTCTTCCCGGAACACCCTGGGCAGAGCTGAGCCCGCATCTCAGTTTCCCCGTCTGTGGTCCAGCTCTGGCCTTTCTTCCCGGAACACCCTGGGCAGAGCTGAGCCCGCATCTCAGTTTCCCCGTCTGTGGTCCAGCTCTGGCCTTTCTTCCCGGAACACCCTGGGCAGAGCTGAGCCCGCATCTCAGTTTCCCCGTCTGTGGTCCAGCTCTGGCCTTTCTTCCCGGAACACCCTGGGCAGAGCTGAGCCCGCATCTCAGTTTCCCCGTCTGTGGTCCAGCTCTGGCCTTTCTTCCCGGAACACCCTGGGCAGAGCTGAGCCCGCATCTCAGTTTCCCCGTCTGAGAAGCCAAGAGGCCATGTGGGCTCATCTACAGGCCCCTGGAGTCTGGCTGGAGCAGAGGTTACTCATCCACTTTTCCATTCTGAGGGTCTCAGTGACCCTCCCCCTGATCCAAGTTCCCCGGTTCCCAACTTCACCTTGAATCAGACCATAACTCCTAGCCACTTGCTTCACAAAAGCTTTGGTTTGACGATTAGCATCCTGGCTTGGACTCCTGCATCCCCGTGTCTGATCCGGCATAAACTTTTTAACCTTCAGGTATGGCACGCAATTACCTCCCAGGAGACTTCCTATTAGTTTTATAATCACTGGGCCAACAAAGAATTGATAAACTGTGTAATTTCACCTCCTGGTTCTATTACTTTGCCCTGTGTTATTATAGATAATATTTTAACTAGCATTGCCTTAATTGTGTTTGCAGAACATTATTTCTGCAGGGTATTAGAAAGTATTCTGTGGGGAAGTGAGAGGAGTGTTCTATAATCCATTTGAGAGGCACTAGTCACGTGCATTTGGACGGGTTACCTCAGTGCAGACCTTCTCAGAGCCTTATCTGTGCAAAGAGAATTGGGTGGACTCTGCCTCTTCCTGCAAGGAGTCTGTGGATCTACAGTCACTGCTGTGACAACGGGCTGAGGGACACCCTCTTTGAGATCCTTTTTAAGCTCTGCTGTTCCTTAATTTTGGTTCTGATTCTCACTTCCTCCTAAACAATTGAGAGGAATTTCTTGGACTTTTACAACATATAAGATACTGATGGAGTTTATATTTTACGTTACATAGCTTATTAACCCTGAATATTCATTGGAAGAACTGTTGCTGAAGCTCCTCCAATACTTTGGCCACCTGATGTGAATAACTGATTCATTGGAAAAGACCTTGATGCTGGGAAAGATTGAAGGCAGGAGAAGAAGGGGGCGACAGAGGATGAGATGGTTGGATGGCATCACTGACTCAATGGACATGAGTTTGAGCAAACTCTGGGAGACAGTGGAGGACAGAGGAGCCTGGCGTGGTGCAGTCCATGGGGTCACAAAGAGTTGGACATGCCCTAATGACTACACAAGAACACAGAGCTTATACAACCATGTCCTGTGGGAATACCAAGTCATGGCTTCAGCCCTCAAAATGGTTCAACTCACCTTGGGAAGGCAGGACATGCCAAAGGTTTCCTGGCGAGTCAAAGTCATCTATGTGACGCTACATGATGGGTAAGAAGTGGTGGTCTGGGCTGGTCAGGAGGGTCGATGGATGAAGTTGGACTTAGCTGGATGTTACGTGAAGGTTGTGTTCGCACAGATCGGGGCTGCGAGGGAAGAGCCTGGAGTCGAGGTCCCTGGGGAGTGGGGGAGGGCAGGGATGATGAGGCTAGGCCTGTGCATCTGTCCTTATTTCATCAGGGAGGGGTAAGGGCGTCCCAGCCTGACACCGCAAGCAGCAGCTCAGTTTTACCCAAACAGGCTTCCTCTACCTTGTCCTGGCTTCTTCCTGCCTGCCCATCCCCTGGCCCAGGCTACTCCCTCCCACCTGAGCGACTCATTTGTGCTTTTCTGAAATGAAAGTCACTGCCATTCAACAGGTGCATATAGCGTGATCCTGGTCTGTCTGGTTTGCCCTCAGGAGTGGAGGGTTTGAAGGCTGCAAGGCAGCCCCAGCCCGTCTCGGGGTGTGTAGGTTGTCTCGCCGCCTCTCCTGCTTTGTTCTGAGGGCACAGATGTCCGCAGGTGGCTTAGGGAATCAATGTTAATGGCTTTTCCTCTGTCACGTCACCTCGGAGCTGTTGAAGCCACCGTAGTATCAGGAGAAAGAATCAGTGACAACTGTCATCTTTGGATGTATGTGTTCACGCTGAATAATCCTGTACGTTAACTAACTCTAATGCGTTCCACAAATACATTTTCTGAGCATCATTCACGTGCTTTGCACTCGTGATATGAAGGAGAAAGGCAAAGGTGCAGACCTTGTTTTGGGGTTGCTCGCGATCAGGGAGGAAAGACACCCATGACAGACAAACAAATTAAAATACCACGCAGCCGGCTATCCTGAGCTAACCATGTGTTGCGCCTGTGGTCCAAGCAGTGCGCCCGGTGCTCCGCATTTTTAATTTTCTCCTTTCATTAAATGCTCACAATAATCCTTTGTGAGCTGGTAGAGTCTGTTTGTGCTTTATATTATTATGTATTTTACAGGCGCAGAAACAGAACGACAAAGCAGGTGAAGACCGTGGTCTGTGTGAATCTATGTGAATCTGTGTGTTTGTTCTCTCAGGCACCAGGACATGTTAGAAATGGGGGTGGAGGTTCTGGACCACAGAGGAGGGAGATGTTAAGTCTGCCTGTAGAGCTAGGAAGGCTTTAGGGACCAGGAAACACCTGAATTGGGTTTTGAAGAATGAGTAGGAGTTTTCAAGATATGAGCTTTGAGCAGAGAAGGGAAAATCATTTTCAGGTCATGGAACAGCATGTGCAAAGGCCACAGGTCAGAGAAAAGCGAATTAGGGACCTGTGCATGGTTAAGTCTAGTGGAGGGGGAATGCTTGGGTGTGGTCTGGAAGGAAGAAACCTGAGGGCTGAATACGGCCTACGTGAAAAGCCCTGTATGACAGGGTGAGGAGTTTGTGTAAAATGACATAGACTTTAAGCCAGAGGAGTTACCTGAGTTTCTCTCCTCTTCTCCCCAGATTTACAAAGTCGCATGGGTTACTTGGCGGGAGGTGATCCGTTTATCTGGAGGAGGAAGCGTGGAGCAAACCATTCCTTACTCGATGAGAAACTCACCTGTGAAACTTTACGTGGCATAAAAGAAGCTCCATCTCCTCCTCTCAGCAGAGTCCATCACGTGTGGACGCATGGCACTCCTTCCCTGAGCAAAGCCATCTCAAAATCCCCATCAGCTCCCCCCAGATAAAACAGAATTTCCATAAGCAATTCTACTCCGGGCTCTATGCCCTAAAGACTTGAAGACAGAAACCCAAACAGGTATTTTTATGCAGATTCTTAAAGCAAAGCTATTCGCAACAGCCAAGAGGTAGAAACAACTCTAGTATCCATCCGCAGAGGAACGGCTAATTAGAAACAACTCTAGTATCCATCCGCAGAGGAACGGCTAATTAACATGTGACACACTCATGCAGCGGAATAGCATTTGGCCACGAAAAGGAGAAACAGTAGTGACCCAAGGCACCACACGGAGGAACCTTGGGAATGTCCCAAAGAAGGATCACATGTGCATCAAATTTACCAGAACAGGTAAATCCAGGGAGGCCGAAAGCAGACTGGTGGTTGTTAGGGGCTAGAGGTAGGGGGACTGGAGAGAGGCCACGGTGCAGTTTTGTTTGGGGTGATGAACTTGTTTGGGAATTAGAAGGAGGTGTCTGTTGTGCACGGCTGTGAATGTCATCTACGCCATTGAGTTGTGTACTGAAAATGCTTAATTTTATGTCATGTGGATTTCACAGCAAAAAAAAAAAAAAAATCCCAGTCAGTGGCATTCTGGGTGCTGTTTATGAGCTGGAAAAGGGGGCAGCATGGCCACTGACTTTGGGGTGGGTCCCACAGGTTCTGGTGTCCCTGAGAGGCCCTGTTCCCTTCTCAACTCAAAGGCTGTCCCTCGGGTCTCCCGGGAGGAAAAGATTCTTCACCATGGAAAGAAGATTATTTCCAAGTGGACAGGATTGACTCTGTAAATCACTTTCTTGAATGCAAGATAGTAAAGGGCAAAAGTTACTCCTTTCCTATTCTTTTAATTGCCTGGATCGATAGGCACAATTGATTTGAATGGAGAAACAGTCTCCAGGTAACGTTTAGGAAGAATCACTGAGACGGGGACATGGCGGGGGACCCTCTGCGGCTCTCCT
>NW_011495018.1:3765167-3776897 GCF_000754665.1 Bison bison bison | reverse complement strand
CGTGGGGATGCCTTTGGGGTTCCAGCCGGTGCAGGAGGCCCTGTGCTGAGAGTGAGGGAGGCCAGAGCTTCAGGGCCCTGCAGTCCTCTGCCCAGGTCCTGGGTATTTCTGATGGGAGGGTGTGTGCCCTAAAACTACACTGGCCGTGGGGGCTTTGCTCTCCTGCTGGGGAGGAATCTCTGATCAGCAACCACCTCCTTGGAGTGCAGGGGCAGGCCCGGACCTTTAGCTGGGCGTCGTCAATCAGAAACTCCTCTGTAAGGAGGAGATGTCAGCCGACATGGCTTTCTGAAGGCCTCTCCTGTCTCTGCGCCTGGGGATGCGCGCCCTGCAGGGGACAGCACACTCCCTTTGGGCTCCATTTTGCACATCAGATTGGGTGGCGTGAGGCAGGGACAATGTGCCATGGTCAGAGCAGTCCACGCCTGGGACTCCCTGCCTGCCTGAACCTTTCTGTAACTCTTGGGAGGAACAGCTGGTCTCAGAAGAGAAGCCAGTTTCCAAGCCCAGTTCTCTGGGAGTGATATCAGAGGGAGGAAAAGAAAAAAAAAACCCTGTGGACTCTTAATATCCTACGTCGGTGAGACAGCTCATCAATAAGATTGGGGGACAGGATTGATCTTTTACTTATAATGCAGAACATTCAATGGATGGCAAAAGTGCTTTTAAAGGGGGCCCACGGAACACTTTGAAAATATTAATTAGCGTGTTGCAGCATTCTGCATAGCATTTCATAGCGAAACTGCTCCAGGGGGTTGCTCAGGATGAATTATTAATAAGAAACCCTCTCCATCCTCCGCTTCCTTCCCACCCTGATTTTGTGGGTGTGGGTGCGGGTCGGGTGTCTGTTCTATCCATTTACTGCTCATTTCAGGCCAGGGCTGAGATCGGGGTGGCCCATGTTGGGGGTCCACAAGTCTGGAAACACAGACACACCCCAAGCACCAAGAACACTCCATGCAGGAGAAAGGCGTGCATGGTGGTGTTGGTACTCTGTATGCCAACTAGAAACCAAATGGGTATGACTTTCAAGGGTGAGTTTACGTTTTCCTAAAAATTCAGCAGCTTCTTGGAATCACTGGAGAGAACTCAGGGGCCTTGCTTCTGCCGTCCTCTGAGCCCCCACCTGGCCTGTATCACCAGTGGGAGGAACCACCATCCCCTTCCCAGGGGATCTTCACTGTGCTAACTGAGCAACCACAAGGGTTCTCAGAAGCTCACCAAAACACAACGTCCCCTAAACAGCTTAGCAATTGATTCCAAGCTGAGCACAAAACCTACTCCGCCCCACCCCCCGCCGTTCTCAGAAGCATAGATTTGTAGGAATATAAACATATTAGTAAGGGCATTTTGTTTTAAAATTTTAAACTAATTCAATCAAGGATCATAGAGATACTTATAGTTCTGCAAAATTGAACAATGAGGCTGGGGGGTTAATCTAGTTATCCCCGGCACTCCTTGCCTTGGAAGGAGGCCAGAGCGTGCGTGCAGAGGAATGCCTCCGCCAGTCCCCAGGTCTGCTTTTGTTCCTCCTCTCTGCGCTCCCCTCATTTCACACTTCACATTTATGGATTCCATATCTTTTTTCTTAAAAAAAAAATATGTGCAGATGTCCTCACTTGCTGGAAAACAGTTCAAAACTATGTCTGTAAATGATGGAGATTTTCGACCTGACGGCCATGTTAGAGAATCAGATGAAATGGTGAATTTTCCACTTTAATTCTGTTAGTGTTCACCGGTCTCAGGATATAAAAGCCATGGCCCTTCCAGTTTAAAAATGAATTAGTCACCTGGACTTCTTTGTTCAGTAGCTTTTATAGGAATGACTCTGGTCTACTGGGCCATACAAATGTGTATGCACCAACCCCCCACCACCCCCAGAAAGTTTGAGGTGTTGTATTGGACACATTTGTTTAACCCTCCGGGGAATACCACAACCACAAGCTTAACTGGAATTTTCGTGTTGACAACTTCCTGCTACGGTGATGGGAGCTGGATCCTTAGGCATTGGCTACGCTTGGGCAGTGGGGATTGGGAGCAGATAGCCAGGCAAGGCTTTGGAGCCGCGACAACAACACCTCTGCTTTTTAATGAAATGAAGAGGGGACACGTTTTCCTGAGGAAATCCTGCTCATGCCGTGGATGTTATGGGACCGTGTCCTCTGGAGTGGGCTCTGGAGCCAACTGATTAACATTTTAAGCATGTAGACGACCTCCTGGCCTTCGGAGATCAGTTTCTCTCTTGCCATCTTCCTTTGTCTATGTCTTTCCTTTTCAGGAAAAAAAAAGAGAGACTTCACTAAATACCTCTCTAAAATTTCACATCCCCGGTGCGATATGATTATTTTATTCACTTGGTTTCATCAGAATTAAGCCCAGATTGGAAAGAGAAAAATCAGCAAACAGGGAGGGTATTGCCTGACTCCCTCCCTTTATTGGGTTCTGCTTCTTGGCGAGGGTGGCACGGCCGTCCCGTGGGCAGAAACTGCTGTCAGTCTCCCTCGGCGCCAACTGAACACAGAGCCTGAAAGTGAAAGGAAAGGAACCCGGAGATTCACGGCTGCCTTACCCACCTCCACGGACAAAGGAGTTTGCAGTGAGCTCGTGTGTGTGTGTGTGCGTGTGTGTCAGAGGGGCCTGCTAGACGTTGCAAAGTTTTATTTTTATTTATTGTTTGGTGATGATTTAAACACCTTATGCTGCCAAAGCATAAGCAGAAAGAAGCCTGCTTGGCTTTTATCAGCTAAGAGAATTAAGGTTATTTTTTTTCCTTGACTTTTTTTTTTAGCAGCCCCAGTGCCTTGGCTGGATTCCAGTTCAGGTAATTACATTCTGTCTTCCTAAATTCCCTTGTAACTCCAATTGGGCAGGTTGCTCTCCACTCCCCTCCTCAAAGCGGATGTGCGGGGTGCCTGGCACCAAATGGGGTGGCATTCCTATAGTGGGTCCCAAGGTGTTCTGCTGCAAACGCGCTTCCAGAGGCTTCCGTGCTCAGGGCTCGTGTGCAAATGGAAGGAGTATTATTTATTGCTCTTTCCCGTCAGCAGCTGCCAACCCGAAACTACCTCTGAATGACATTTTAAATATGAAGGCCAGGGTCATTAGGACGATTAGACACAAGGTCTGCTCTGCTCGTCTCTAGAATTATTGGGGGGACGGACACCGGGGTGGGCAGTGAAGGAAGGAAATGCGTCTCATCACGCGGACTGCTTTGTGTTCCAATTTTCCACAAAATGGCTCTTGTTTGCTTGTGGTTGTTATTTGCTTTTTTGCTATCTCCTGATTAAAATTAAGGGGGATTATTGGGCTTCTTTGTTTTTATTTTTATTTTTTTTTAGAATGAATGGAAATGAAAGTGTTTTTCATGTGTAGAACTAAAATGATATAGCTTTTAAAAAAGAAGTCTGAGGTTCAATTCATTTTAAGTTAATTCTTCAAATATTTATTGAGTCCCTGCCATGTACCAGACCATGTCAAAGGACTCTCTTGGCTACATAAACACTTGTTGTTTTTTTAATGTTTTCATTAATATTTATTTTATTAATAATTATGGATACAAATGTGTTTTTCAAAAACAGTGAAAGTAATTCCTATAAAATAGTATCTGTAGGGATAACCAAAGTATGAAATGACCAGCTTGTGTTTATGTGGCTTGTAATAACACACTTGGTGGGTAGCTGATTTTGGTGAAGGTATATTTGCCAAAATGGACACCCGTCTTTGCCACAAATCAGAGGTTAGGATATGTCCTGAAGGATTAAAAAAAGAAAATCTGATGTATGGAAACCGTTTTCATTTTCAGGATAAACGTGAGTGTAGAGGGATCCTTTTTCCAGCGGCCATTAGAGATTCAGGAGCTGCTGCCACAGGCCTATCGTCAGTTCTGCTCGTGTCAAAATTCCTGCAAAACAAGGGTGTGGAGGTTTCACACACGGCGTTTCTGAAAGACCTGGGTTGGACGCTCTGGGGCGCACTTTGGCTCTGTGTCCTAGTCTGGGGTCTTTCCACACATCTGGAAGCAGATACATTTCCCCAGGACTTTTAAGTTTTACTTCTGTTAGCTTTAACGTTCCTAACCCCGCGTCCTCTTTCTACTCAGTGTATAAATGGATGGCTCCGCGCATTTAGGGGGACAGAGCAAAGCCACTCTGAGGGGCCTGGTGACCACGTCTGATGTTAGGTCTTATCACCCCTGGGTTTAGATAATCATTCCTTTTTGCCCTTTTACCTCCCACCCCCCTCTTTACAAAGCATCGAGTCTAGGCAGATATTAAACAACTCAACTCAATCCTGCGATCTCCTCTGGGCTTGTAACTCTAGTGAGTTGCATTTTTTCCTAATTACAGGAAAAACAGCAAATTGGCAAACATCAGGAAGTGGGTACACCCCCTCTGATTTACAAGGAAGAGTGTAGGGTGACTCTATGGCTCAGGAATTCAGTGAAATAAATTTATGGTTAGAAAAATTCATGTTCTTAATGTGATGAAGGTCCTTTAACTTTTAACACGCTTCTCCAGTTAAGCTGCGCGGGACTCTCACGGAAATGGCTGTCTACGGCTGCTGCAAACTGATTTATCCCCAGATAATAGTCAGAGCTGCAGACCAAATTGTTGGAAAGAAACAGTTCTTTAATTTCGGCGTTTGGGGCTGTCTGTGTCTTGTTTATGCACATTCCCACTGTGTACATGAGCAGAGATTTGCGGTGGCCCAACTTTTCCGGGCAATCAGGGTGACTCCCCTCCAGGCCAGAGGGCCTGCCCTGCTGATAATCTGCACGCAGACACCCTGCTGAGCTGGGCGGCTCACACTGGATCCTTCCTTGGCATCGAAGAGTCAAGTGAGACATCCATGTGTATGGCGCTACTAATTTGTATTTTGAAAATTGTATTTGGAGGAGCCGCTGAAATCATTTGCATTGTGCAAGTGATGAAATCTGCTCCATGTCTAAGATGTTTTCTGAGAAAGACAAGAGGCATCGTCCCAACCCCGACGTTATCTGGGCTTTGCTGGGACCTCCCTTCTGTCTCCAGAGGGAGCAAAGCCAGACACTAGTTACTGGAGAGAGCTATGGCTCCAAGCAGAGAACATTCCCTCAGCACCGACTGTGTGTGGAGTAGTGTGTCAGGCCCTGGAGACACTGGGGCCTGTGTCTCCTGGAAAGACTGGGGTGCATGAGATAGCACCAGCCCTGCTCCTTGGATTTATAGTCAGCTGAGCGACAGAAATGAAACAAGCAAAGGGATGCTTGCAGAAAGAATTGCCAGCTGTGCGGGCACAGGGAAAGAAGACATACAAGGAGTTGCAAGAGAGAAGCTGGGGGCCCTGGGAGTGGGTGACAGGAAATCAGGCACTCAGCCCCCAGCCCTCTCTGCCAGGCTCCTAGGAGCATCTCCAGCTTCTCAGCAGCAGAAAGAAACCTGGGGAAGTGTTGTGGACAGAGTTGAATGGATGGCATCACCGACTCAGTGGACATGAGTTTGAGCAAATTCTGGGAGATGGTGAAGGACAGGGAAGCCTGGTGTGCTGCAGTCCATAGGGTCACAGAGAGTTGGACACGACTGAGTGCCTGAACAATAACAGTGTGGACAGGAGGTCAAATCACAGGCTGGTCAGGACACAAGGCTCAGCGGGGTTCAGCCCAGCCCGGAAGTCCATTCCCTGGGCCAGGCCGCTCTGTGTCGGTGCTGTCCCTGGAGGGAGCCGGGCATCTCCGCTCGGGCACAGTGTGGGGGCCCCAGGCTTCGTGCCAGAGCGTGCCTGCCCCCAGGGCCCTGCAGCTCGAGGCTGTTGCCGTCTCCTCTCTGATTTCTGCGCTTGGGGTCAGGGCTGTGCTCCTTCCGTCTGTGTGCACCTGTCTGAGCCCATCCATCCCTGCTCGGCTCTGGCCCACCTAGCGCTCTAGCCCCTGAATCCAAGATCTGATTTCTCATTTTTCTACAGCCTTGAGCCTGGATGTTTGGGTCTGACCTCTTTTTGGGTAGTTGAGGGTAAGGGCCCAGGGTATAAGACATTTTCATCTTTTGTGACAGCGAAAATACTCACTGTATATTCATTGGCTTAAAAAAAAAACTGAATGAAAATAACTGGAAAAAAATGTATACTTGAGTACCATAATGGATATTAACTAGACTCACTGTGGTGATAATTTCACCATATATACAGATATGGAGTATGCTGCTGCTGCTGCTGCTAAGTCACTTCAGTCGTGTCCGACTCTGTGCGACCCCATAGACGCAAGCTCACCAAGCTCCCCCGTCCCTGGGATTCTCCAGGCAAGAACACTGGAGTGGGTTGCCATTTCCTTCTCCAATGCATGAAAGTGAAAAGTGAAAAGTGAAAGTGAAGTTACTTAGTCGTGTCCGACTCTTAGTGACCCCATGGACTGCAGCCTACCAGGCTCCTCCGTCCACGGGATTTTCCAGGCAAGAGCACTGGAGTGGGGTGCCACTGCCTTCTCCGGGAGTATGCTATATACCTGAAACTAATACAATGTTATATGTCAATTACATCTCAGTTAAAACAAGCAAAAAGCCCTTGTTTTTTTTTTTTTTTTTGCTTTTGATAAGATTAAGACACAAAAAATTAAGATAAAAACTCAAGAGACAAGCAGACATACAAGAATTAGGGTTAGGGTTAGGGTTACAGTTAGAGTTCCAATAACTTAGGAACAAGAAGAGCCTGCCTCGGGTGACTCTCAAATCCTTATCCCTCCCTCTGCCCTCCCTTCCCTCCTTTTCATCAAGCATCTTTTGAATACCTGCCTGACCCTGCTGAGATGCTGCCAGGCCCTGGTGATGCTGTGATGAAGGCAACGTGGCTCCTCTGTCTTTAGAAGCACAACCCTGGCGCGTGAGACAGCTACATACATGCCAGCCCCAGGAGAAGCCTCACCAACACATACCTGTGCACAGGTGAGCCACTGGTGCGACTTTCTGTGGGAGTGCAGAAAGAAAAGCAGACTGGAAACATCTGGGAAAGCCTCCCCAGCAGGAGTAATAACCTGATGTAGGCCTTAAAGACTGAGAAGAATTTTTCTAGAAGGAGCCCTGGGGAGAAGGGTACTTCATGGCAGAGATGATGGTCTGAATGAATGCAGAGAGAGGCCTGGGACAGGTGGGAAGGGAAAAGGATCTGCCTGGGCCTCCCAGGGTGATTTGTGGAGCAGCCCGTATTGCTGAATCTTTCTGGAAGGTTTCCAGAACCTTCAACATTTAGCTGTCCTTTCTACCATTCCTGCAACAGGCCTGCTTCTGCTGGCTCCGTGAATACTCTAGAAACAAAGGTCAAGGCACTTAGCGGGCTTCAGGGTCTTGCTCACCAAGTGCCCATGACCTAGGTGAAGGCAAGGATGCCTTGGAGCAAGCGACTCTGGGGGGACCCATCACTGCCAGGTACGGGTAGGTGCCCCTGGATCGGGGACCTCTGAGTCAGGCTGCCCCCATCAGGGAGCCCTGTGGGGACTCAGCCATCTGCTCAACAATGGTCCGTGGGGCCCCGAAGGACAGTCAGGGAAGCATGGCCACGTTGTCGTGTTGAGTAAATGTGTGCCTAAAAGAGAAAACACTGACTCCATCACTGATGTTTGCTCCACTTTTTATTATTCAGTGTAGTTAGCTTGGGTTTTTCAAGGAGAACTGTGAAAGAATTTGCTTGACATCCAAGAAAAAATTATTTTCACCTTAGTTCACCTTCATACCCAAACTCACATGAATTACTATTTCTGTGATACACTGAGCTGTTTTTCATTGTTCTTCCCTTCTTAACATCTAGAGGCTCGTGGCTGAGGTCCACGAGCTGGGCTTCCAGACCATGGCCCTGCACTGCTTACCGCTCTGTTCATCCCTGCCTGGCAAACCTAATACGCTGGACACCTTTCCACTGTGCCCAGCTGGAGGACTTTATTGGTTGGAGGCCCTCATTTCTTTATCCAGAAAATTTTCACTGAGGCTTAGGATGTGCTAAGTAAACAGGGCCCCTCATTTCTGTCTTCATGAAATGATGAGTCCAGTGGGAGAGAGAGAAGGTCCCACTAATCACTGTAGGAACTGGCCAGACACCATGTGGGTTCTGAGAGCCACGTAACTACCAAACACGGCTGAGCCACAAGATAATGCCTGCTGGGCGCTAGGGTCAGGGGCCCCAAGAGGGATGCCTGTGGAATGTCCATGGCATGGAAGGCAGAGAAAGGAGGGGAAACGGCGTTTCCAGCAGAGGCCATGGGGCAGAGGCAGGGACGGGTGAGAGCTGGACTGAACGTAGTGTGGCCAAGGTGAGGTTAGGAGGCTGAGCCCTCAGACAGGGCTCAGAGGTTGGCTGTGGCCAGACTGGAGGGCCCAGTGCCATGCTGGGGACGTGGCCCTATTGATATGACCAGATCTTTATTTATCCCCCAGGATGGAGAAAGAAAGTAAGAGGTAGGAAACGGAGCCATCGGGGCTCTGAGAAGAGGGTCACAGGAGGGATCTTTGGTTTAGGGATGCATAAAAACATAGAAGGGGCAGAAACAGGCCAAGGAGTCCAGACCAGGCCCCACACTGTGTACCGCTCTGTTCAACCCTGCCTGGTGCCTACAGTGTGGGCAGGCGGCCGTCCAACCACCCCCTCCCCGGATGGTTGTAGGTTCGCTCCTGCGCGCAGATCCCGAGGCTACAGAGATGCAGGGTCTACCTGCTGCAGAAAGAGCAAGTAGGCGGGTGAGGAAGGTTCATGGCTGTGGGGCGTTCAAGGTGCTGTGAAACTCGCAGGGGTGGGGACCATAAGGGTTTAAGCCTAGCTCGGCGGGCAGGACACAGACTGGCTTAGAGGGAAGAGGACGACTTTCAGGGCGGGGAGCCTCAGACCGTGAAGAGGACTGCTCATCTCGGAAACAGTTCATACAGGGGAGGGAGATAATAAAGAAAGATTTGTTGGGGCAGCTGCATGTGGGGCCTTGACGACCAGTGATAAGTCTGGCTGGGCAGTCACTGCAGGCCTCTGAGCAGCGCAGGGTCTGGGGACAGGAGGCCTGGGAAGACTCAGGGCCCAGGAGACTTGCCTGTGGGCAGCTCCCTTCCTGGGCTGGCGGACAGAAGCCCTCAGGAGCAGTCATGTCCTGCTTCAGGATTTGCCCTTTGCTGACAGGGGTCTGCTGATGGTGCTTGTCTGTTCTGTCTGTTGGGTGGGTCAAGCGTGGGTGGGATTCTCATAGGTGCTCACGGGGCTGTGGGGGTCTTGTTTGTGCCAGTCTGTTCTGTGCTGGGGCTTCCTTGGTGGCTCAGGGGTAATCTACCTGCCAAGCATGAGGCGCGGGTTTGATCCCTGGGTTGGGCACATCCTCTGGAGAAGGCAATGGCTACCCACTTCAGTATTCTTGCCTGGGAAATTCCATGGACAGAGGAGCCTGATGGGCTACAGGCTATGGGGTTGCAAAAGAGTTGGACACGACTGAGCGACTTAGCACACAGGCACGTTCTGTGCTGGGGATACCCAAAGGGGGACTGACTGTCTTGGTGGTCTGCTGGCCCTGAGGGTCCTGCTTCTGCTTCTGGCCACTTAGCACTCACTGAGCATTTGCTTTGTGGCTGAACCGATGCAGGCACTGGGGAGTCAGAGACCAGGTACCCTGCCTGGGCCCTGGGGACTCCCTGCCCAGCAGGACACACGGGTGAAGAGGCTTCACAAGGGTGCTTGGCCCAGTCTGAGGAGGGGTACCTCAGGGTCCCTGACTTGTCCGGAAGCTGAGGGCTGGGCCCCAGGGCCCCCTCTTGCGGGCGTGCTGCAGTGGCTCTTTCGGACTTAGACTGCGGCTGGTGGACCTGACCAGCCATGACATAAAGCGAGGGCGTCTCTCCAACCTTTCTGATGGGCTTCTTAAAGGACGTCAACAGCTGCTTATGGAGCCTGGGCAAGTCCCCTAGCACTTTGTGCCAGGGTCACGGTCCCACAGAGGAGTGCGCACCAGCCTACCTCTAACATGGGGTGACCTTTCTCCTCCATGGTACTCCGAGGAGCCCCCCGGCCAGGGCAGGGAATGGAGTGGGGGTGATGCAGGGCCTCCGGGGACAGGCGTGGAAGCCGGAGAGACCCTGCCTTCCTGCCCATCCTCTAGAGCTTTCCAGGCTCTCTCCTGCTCCAGTGGCTTTGCAGAAGGGAGAGCAGAGAAGAAAACATGTCTCCAAGGGCAGCATTAGGTGATCAGAACCCCAGAGAACATTAGAACAGTCAGAATTCACCCAGGAAAAGAGATGACATTGGACTGACCTTTGTGTCTGGACAAGAGACATAATTACCAGGAAGGCTGGTAACAAAAGGAGCCTGGAAGGAATAGAAGCAAGAAGGGATGGCTTGACTGGTCATCACCCTCCGAAGGGCAGGACCCCCCCAGGCTGAATGACACTCACCGTGTACTTTAAGGAATGCACGTATCGGGAGAGGTGAAATCAGTAGCCTCAGCCCACCTTGCTGACTGTGGTCCCCGAGACCGCTAAGCATTTGAAATACTCCTGGACTACAGGAGCGGAAGTAGCTGAATGCAGAGAAGACCTCCTCGTGGGGCGATCTTCTGAGTGAGCGACCCCGTGGCTTGGTCTTATGAGCAGGTCAATCTTTCAAAGCCTTCTGAATTTGCTGAATCCACTCAAGTTTACTATTCTTCATTATCAGCATCGCGACGAATGTCTGCCTCCTGGACACTTCGGGGTCATCAAACCTGTGCTGTAGGATGTTCGGACACAGGTAGCACTGTCCTTTCAAACGGGGACAATAAGGAAAGGAGCATCTGTCTCTTATTGATCAGGATTTCTGAACTAAGGCATAGAGAGCTCTAATCGTGGCCTAGGAATTTATTTTTGAAAATACCAAATATCACCAAACAACTCCAGCGGGGATAGAACAATGGAGAATTCAGTTTGCAAACATGTGGCTGAAATGATACCTTTTATTTTTCTCTTTTTTTAAAATTTATTTTTAATCGGAGGATAATTGCTTTACGATATTGTGTTGGGTTCTGCCACACATAAACATGAATCAGCCACAGGTATATGGATGTCCCCTCCCTGTCTAGCCTCCTTCCCACCTCCCACCCCATCCTACCCCTCTAGATTGTCAGAGAGCTGAAATGATACACTTTAAATGAAAGAAACTTTCACCACACATAGCATGTAGTGGGTGGTTATTTGTGCAGACAAAAGGGAAGGATACTCTTCGCCCTGGAGTTTGCTTTGCCAAATTCCGGGCCCCTTCCTGTGGTGGATTAATTTCCAGACTCTGCCAACACCTCACCTGCACCCAGCCAGCCTCTCCTCCCCTGACTGTTTCCCAGGGTGTGGGTGACCTGGACGTGCCGTGGCCTCAGTGCCCCGGGAGGACATTGTAGTTTGAAGGCATCTCAGTGGGGCTCTCTTCCAGAGCGCTCCGGCCTCTCTCGGTCTGAAGAGGAGGCTGCCTCCTGGGCTCTCCAGACTTTATGCTAAGTAGCTCCCACTCATCCATGTAAACACGGGCGTCCTGGCGTTTCCAACAGGCCTTATGTAAAGTGATAAATTGCCCCTAGAAAGGATCGACCAGCACGTGGGCCTTAATTGTCTCCTGGCACCAGGGGTTCCTAGAGCCCTTGAAGATGAGTTTGCAGCTCCTGCGGACCACGGAGGCGACGGCATTCTCCTTGCCCGCTCCCATCCCCGCTCAGGCCACGCAGGGTGCACCCCCGGGTCGCGCCCCTGGGGATGCCCGGCGGCCCAGCCGCCACCCCCG
>NW_011495018.1:3762352-3765067 GCF_000754665.1 Bison bison bison | reverse complement strand
ATTTTGTAATTTCTAAAAAAAAAAAAAAAAAAGGGACCAATGTTTAATACATTTAAAACATCTCAATTCATAGGATATTAGGTCATGCAAGCCCACAGTAGCCCTTGCCAATGAGATGTTCCTCTGGTGTAGCTCTTTTCAGTTGAACCTGGCCTGGCCAAGCCCTCAGATGGCCTCACAAATCCAATGACTTGGCCCACTTTTTATCTGATGTTTTGCTGGAGCTGAGATGTTTAAGATACTCTGGGTTGATATAAATCCTGACCATTAGGAAGATTCAGCTTTCGGCTCCCGTCTGCCCATGAAAATCTCTCTCCTGTTCTGATCTATCTGGGGGATTGTGTCAATGTAGTTTTCTTGTTTTGTGAGTATTTTATGGCTGGAGGCAGCAGAAAAACAGACTCTGACGGCTTCTAGGCCCTTCACACTTTCCTGGAGGGTAGAGAGTGGCCGGAAGATGCACTTTGTCTGTATGCTTAGCGTCCGCCCACCCGTCTCCATGTGGTGAATGCATTCTCCATTCAGGCTGAATAGACACACTGGAACCTACCGTGTATCAACACTCAGAAGTGCTTTCCAAAACCTGCTCTAGGCTTTCTTTTTGTTAGAGAGAAATACAGGCTTCTCAGGTGGCACTAGTGGTAAAGAATCTGCCTGCCAAGGCCGGAGACCAAGAGACATAGGTTCGATCCCTGGGTCAGGAAGATGCCCTGGAGGAGGGCATGGCAACCCACTCCAGTATTCTTGCCAGAAAAATCCCGTGGATAGAGGAGCCTGGCGGGCTACCACTCATGGGGTTGTAAGGAGGTGGACACAACTGAGCATGCACGCATCATTCATCATTCACAGAGAAATATAAGAATATTCTCCTTGCTGAACAAACTTCACTCCTTCAGTCTCAGTAGATACTCCACAGTCCGAGATGGAGGAAGCAAGGTGCGGGGGGTGGTGGTGGGGGGGCTTCACTCCCATTGCACAGGTGAGAACACTGAGGCACAAGGAAAGAGATGATGTGATTTCCTCAAAGATACCCTGAGAGCTGGGCTTCCCAGATGGCGCTAGTGGTGAAGAATTCACTCCTGCCAGCGCACGAGATATGAGAGACGCAGGTTCGAATCCCTGGGTCAGGAAGATCCCCTGGAGGAGGGCATGACAACCCACTCCAGTATTCTTACCTGGAGAATCCCATGGACACAGGAGCCTGGTGGGCTTCAGTCCATGGGGTCACGAAGAGTCGGACACGACTGAGCGACTGAGTACGCACAGCAGGCACCCTGAGAGCGGTGGAGGCGGGGCTGCAAGCCTCTCCAGGCTCCCAGCGCATCCTCTACGCGCTCCACTTAGATGATGAAAGATGAACTTGTAGCTGATGGGAGGAACATGTGGGAAGGTTCAGGATGTGGGTTCCCTTTCTCAGCTGAGAGGTCTTCAAAGTGGTTATGAGGGAGCACGCCAAGGAAAATCAAGCAGCCATTTTCCCACTGAAATGACAGAACATACATCCTTCTTGCTTTTCTAATTGATTGCATTCTGACTGCTTCTCCATAAAATGATCCCCAGACAGGTTCTCAGAGCTGTCGCTGAGCCATTTGAAATTTCGCATGAAGCACGTTTATGTGTGCGTTTCTGTATCTATCTGTATAACTCTTTCCCCCTTATTTGGCTTGGTTAGGAAATGTCTTTTGTTCAGATTGCAAAAGAAAATTACACCTGATCTGCTTTCTGCCCGATTTGACTCCAGGGTTTTCTCTTTTGGCATTCCTGTATCAAGGGTCAAATTACAGTGCTCAGAACAGAAATGTTTTGCAGAAACACTGACGGGACCGTCCTAAGACTACGCTTTCTAGTGAGAGTCTCATCTTCTGTTTTTATTTACTTATTTTTTTTTTTACCTTTTTTCCCGTGATAAGTTAATTAATTTTTGTTGGAGTGTAGTTGATTCACACTGTAGCGTTAATTTCAGTGCAATGACGTGGATCAGTTCTGCAGATTCACGTGTCCACTCCTTTTAGACTCGTTTCCCATATAGGTTACTGCAGAGGGTTGCAGAGTCCCTGTGCTGCACAGTAAGTCCTTCTTAGTTATCTGTTTTATGTATACAAGTGTTTACATGTCAATCCCAATCTTCCAATGTATCCCTCCCCCTCGCTTACCCCCTGCAAACCCTAAGTTTGTTTTCTATGTCTGACTCTATTTCTGTTTTGTTAGTAAGTTCACTTGTATCCTTTTGTTAGATTCCAGATACAAACGGTATCACATGATATTTCTCTGCCTGTCTTACTTCACTCGGTGTGATCACCACGAGGTCCATCCATGTTCCTGCAGATGGCTTTATCTTCTTTCTTTAAGATGCTAGTTTCCTGCCTCATGCTTCTTATTTGAGAGTCCACGGCTGTGTCAGAAGTGAAGGTGCAAGGGTCCCTTGGAGCTCAGAGGAGACTCTACTGGCCGTTGGCTTTTCCCAAGTAGTCTCCTGGGTCTTTTGCCTAGAGTGATTGAGGGGCTGTCATCTCATGATGCTAACCCCCCGAACCCCAAAATCCTCTGAATGTAAGGTGAGATCTCTCTGTCACAGAGATGACTATAGGGCACCAAATATTCGGTGTTGTTTTTTTTTCTAAAATAATTTCAAATTATATGTAGAAAGACAAAATATCAGGGCTTCCCTGATGGCTCAGTGGGTAAAGAATCTGCCTGCAATGAAGGAGACACTGG
>NW_011495018.1:3761857-3762252 GCF_000754665.1 Bison bison bison | reverse complement strand
AGCTGCTCCCCGGAAAAATATGTGCTGCATATCTGACAAAGATAAATTGGATTATTCAAAATATTCTTGATGAAATGTTACATTTTGCAACTAATTATCAATCTGTTTTATCTGCAGACCAGCTGGGCATTTTTGTGCATGCAAGACCTGCCTTTCCAATGATCTTAAGATGTCACTGCAGCGTTTACATCTTTTATTTCAAGATTTAAATAACTAGGAAGTAGCTAATGTAATTCACTGCTGAGAAGAAAGAGGAGCTTCTTGATTCCTTTCCAAAGCCATCTCCTTCTAATGAACTTCTTTGGACTGTGAGTAATGAGGCTTTATTCAAATAATGTTTAAGGAAGCCTCTGTCAGTGTAATTTCTAAAAAAAAAAAAAAGGGACCAATGTTTA
>NW_011495018.1:3761304-3761757 GCF_000754665.1 Bison bison bison | reverse complement strand
TTCCTGGAGGGTAGAGAGTGGCCGGAAGATGCACTTTGTCTGTATGCTTAGCTGTCCGCCCACCCGTCTCCATGTGGTGAATGCATTCTCCATTCAGGCTGAATAGACACACTGGAACCTACCGTGTATCAACACTCAGAAGTGCTTTCCAAAACCTGCTCTAGGCTTTCTTTTTGTTAGAGAGAAATATAGGCTTCTCAGGTGGCACTAGTGGTAAAGAATCTGCCTGCCGAGGCCGGAGACCAAGAGACATAGGTTCGATCCCTGGGTCAGGAAGATGCCCTGGAGGAGGGCATGGCAACCCACTCCAGTATTCTTGCCAGAAAAATCCCGTGGATAGAGGAGCCTGGCGGGCTACCACTCATGGGGTTGTAAGGAGGTGGACACAACTGAGCACACATGCATCATTCATCATTCACAGAGAAATATAAGAATATTCTCCTTGCTGAACAA
>NW_011495018.1:3760032-3761204 GCF_000754665.1 Bison bison bison | reverse complement strand
CCAGTATTCTTGCCTGGGAAATCCCATGGACAGAGGAGCCTGGCGGGCTACAGTTCAAAGGGTCGCAAAGAGTTGGAGACGACTGAGTGACTAAGCACTGGAAGACAAAGCAGATTCTCTTCTCTCTTCTATAGAAGAGTCACTGTGTGTGTGCAGATTATTTAGCCATCTTCACAGTACGTGGTGTAAGAAAATGTCAGAACTCTCCTGGAAAAGTGTGCTGTGCTTTGCTTGGTCACCCCAAGCTGCCCACGCCTCACCTGTGGGTAGTGTGTGGCTGGGCCCACAGTGGTGTTCGAAGGTCCTTTAAAGCATCAAGAGCAGGTATCCACAAAGCTTTTCTGTAACGGGCCAGATGATGAGTGTTTCCGGTTTGCAGGCCATCCCCTCTCTGTCTCAGCTACTCCATTCTGCCACCGAGGCTCTGAGGCAGCTGCAGACAATTTGTAAATGAACGAGCGTGGCCCTGTTCCAATAAAACTTTATTTATGGGCACTGAAATGTGAATTTCAGATAATTTTCATGTGTCATGAAATATTATTCATCTTTTGATTTTTTTCAGCCGTTTACAAATGTAATAACCGTTCTTAGTTTGTGGGCCGTACAAAAGCAGACAGTGCCCAGATGTGGCCCGAAGGCTGCAGCTTGGCCCTTCTGCTTTGGAACTGAACCAGGAAACTTCCAGCCGCTCTGACTCTCCCGCTGCTCTTGTATGAGTGAAGGAGGGATGCCTTCTTGATCCACTGGATCCACTCAGATAATAGTAGGTCCACTCTTAGCCCCCAGCCCAGTTTTATTGAGCTATAATTTGACATTTAATATTGTATAAGTTTGAGGCGGACGATGGAAGGGCATGATTGTGCATTCCTTGCAAGGTAATCACCAGGGTAAGTCTAGGGGACATACCTCAACTCACAGAATCACACGTCCTTTTCCTTGTGATGAGAATTTTTAAGATCTATCCTATCACTCAAAGGGAGGGGATTATAAAAGATATCTGTTAGGAGGATTCCATGGAGTAGTTTGATTTACATGGTTTCAGTTAGGGAGAAAACTCTCAGAAGTGAGAAGGTTAGATGAGTTCTGGAAGAGGCTGAGGAACAAAAGAGATTTGGACCAACCAGTCTGTGCGGCTGCCGCAAGGACTGTGATTAGATGGAGGTGGGGAGGGG
>NW_011495018.1:3755984-3759932 GCF_000754665.1 Bison bison bison | reverse complement strand
GTGGGGGGGCCCTTCTGAGGATTCTCTCCAGGCCCAGGAGTTAAGGAGCAGACTGGGAGCTGCCAGCTGGCCCTTCGCAAGCATCTCATAGCCCCAAGTTTTCTATAAAACTGCACACTTTTCCTCTCTATTCCACAGATCTGTACAGAGCCCCTACTGGGTGCCAGGTCCGTGTGGGAAGCCCTGTGGGGCAGCTTCCTGTGGCTGCTGTCACAGCCTGTGGTCCAGTCTCTGAGCTCCTGGTGATGCCGGCGTGCTTGGGCTCACAGCACATCCCTCCAGCCTCCATCTCCCTCTTCCCATGGGACTCTCCCTGCCTGCGTCTCCCTGTCCAGATTCTCCTCTTCTGGTGAGCGAGGCCGTTGCTGGAGGAGGGCCCAGCCTACTCCTGGAGGCCCTCCTCACAGCCAGATGACATCTGCAAGGACTCTGTTTCCCAAGAAGATCACATTCTCAGGTCCCAGGGGACTTGAACATTTTTTGGGAGGTGATGCAATTCAACTCGCACGACGCAGAAAGCGGAGTAAACAGAGGTTAGAATTGGGGCCCAAGTGGCAGCTGTCCCTTTACCGTGTGACTTCAGTGGCCGACGATTGGCCCTGATCCTTCCTGGCAGCAAAACACAGTCGTGGTGTTGACGGCTGTGGTTGGGTCTCCAGAAGTATCATCCCCACACGATCCCGAGTGAATCTCACACAGGTTAGTAAAGGTTTCTTCGGGGATTTGCCTTGCTCACTCAGGGAACAACTTCACAGCCCGAGGCCCTTCTTGCCACACACTCCATGGACTCTTCTCTGGACCCTCTGCCATGTTGCTGCTCCACCTGCTTTTCTTGGGGATTTCTCTTGGGAAGTAGGATTCCTGGCTCCTTAATCAGGGCTTCCCTGGTGGCAATAGTGGTAAAGAGCCTGCCTGCCAATGCGGGAGATGTAAGAGGTGTGGGTTTGATTCCTGGGTTGGGAAGATCCCCTGGAGGAGGAAATGGCAACCCACTGCAGTATTTTGCTTCGAAAATCCCATGGACAGAGGAAACCGGCGGGCTACAGTCCATGGGATTGCAATCAGCTCCTTAATCAGCTTGACCCCAGTTCCTGTCCCCAAAGCTTGCAGATGCACTCAGCGCTCAGCATAAGGAAGGGCTCCCCCAGTGCCGGGACTCCACCCTCATGCGCAGCTTTGCATCCTTTTGTTATGAGAGCTTGCTCTCTGCCCCAAGTGAGCTACCAGGGTATTTCTTCTGTATGAGCACCCTTCTTTTATTGTGCTTCACTTTATTGCACTTTACAGATATTGTGATTTTTGCAAATTGAAGGTTTGTGGCCACCCTGCATTGAGCACATCTATTTGGTACCATTTTTCCAGCAGCATTTGCTCACTTTGTGTCTGTACCATATATTGGTAATTCTCGCAATATGTTCAACCCTCCACCAGCAAAAAGATTACAATTTGATGAAGACTCAGATAATGTTTAGCATTTTTAGCGATAAAGGGTTTTTAAAGTAAGGTTTGAATGTTGTGTTTTAGACATAATGCTATTGCACACGTAACAGACAGCAGTATAGGGTAAAGGGAATGTTTATATGCACTGGGAAATCAAAAGAATTTTGGTGTGACTCTCTGTATTGCAGTATTCGGTTTGTTGTAATGGACTGGAACCAAAGCTGCAGTATCTCTGAGGTGAGCCTGGAAGAGCATCGTCCCTAGGAGGAATTTGGTGAATGAAATGACCTTCAGCCCCTTTCCAGCCTCCTTGATAATGGGGTGAACACAGGAAGCACATCCAGCTCAGGCGTGGAAACCAGAAGTCACCCGAGGGACAGGCAGAAGGCCCAGGTGATGACGGCCAGGTGAGGTGAGGGAGGAGAGTGTGTGTCGAGCGAACCTGTGCTGGGGACTGAACAGCTGTGAGGCTCAGAGGGCTCTCCTGGGAGGAGTGATGCTGGGCGACTCAGAGCTGCCAGCTCACCCTGGACGCTGAGACTCAGGCGAGGAGGAGGGACTGTCCCTGAGCCTCAGGGACTCCGGCCAAGGGACAATGAGAGGAGGTGATTCCACTCCAGGGTATTTCTCAACACCTCCTATGGTCTGCCGCATCCTCAGCCCTGTGTGTGTGTGTGTGTGTGTGTGTGCACACGCACGCGTGTGTGTGCATGTTGCTCAGTCATGTCTGACTCTTTGCCACCCCTTGTAGCCTGCCAGGCTCCTCTGTCCATGGGATTCTCCAGGCAAGAATACTGGAGTGGGTAGCTTTTCTCTCCTCCAGGGGATCTTCCCAACCTGGGTCTCCTGCATTGCAGGCAGATTCTTCACCATCTGAGTCACCAGGGAAGCCCCATCCTTAACTCTAAATTGCACTAGATTTCCTGCCCTTTGAAATTTAACTTTGTTTAAGCTTTGACCCCCATCCATGCAACCAGTCTCAGAATTTTGGGCTCATCCTGTTTCCTGAACCACCTCTAAGTTAGAGCCTGTGAGTTCAGGTGCTGGAAACGCGCAGAGAGAAAACAAATCCACGGCCAAGCTGAAAGAACCACAGGGCAGCTTCAAGCTGAAAGAACCCAGGGCAGCTTCCGAAAGGGGCTCAGCCCAGACTCACCTTTGCTCCTTGTCACCCTAAGGAGCACCCTCCCCTCCGCCACCATCATCACCACTGTGCATTGCATGCTCTGTGATCTTATTTAAGGCTTACAACATCCCAAAAGGGTAAATTATTTCCCCTTTTAAGGACTATTAAAACACTGATTTATCCCTGCCTTCAGATGAGGAAGTCGAGGCTCACGTAGGGTGAGCACTGGTCTCCCTGTGTCACTGCCGCAGAGGTCAGGGTCAGCGTGTGTGAGGACGAGTGCTGTGTGAACACGTGTCCGCGTGTGCACGCCTGTGAGCACGTGTGTCCCTGTGTGCGCCTGGCTGCCACGCGTGTGTGGCTGCAGATTTATGCATGCGTGTGTGAGCACGTGTGGGCTGTGTGTGTGTGCTGGCGGGCTTGTAAGGCCTCCAGGAGTGGGCGTGGCAGCCACTCTGGCCTGTCTGCGCCTCCAGCACCCGCGTGGAGGCCCAGGAGGGCAACAGGGCTTCCTGAGAAGCAGGCAGGACCGATGGGAGCAGGATGTGTGCTGGCCGGCGAGAGGCTGACCTGGCTGCGTCCACCAGCCTGGGGGGTGTGAGAGCCCTCCTGAGATCTTGCCTGGCTTGCGTGGGGCCCAGCCAGGCTCTTTAATTGGCAGCATCAAGTGCTGTGCCAGGCTTGGCTGCCTCGGGGTCCCCTGGCAGGAGGGGCTGGAAGCTGGGGTCTGCAGGGCTCCGTGTGTACGCTCTCAAGCTGGGGGAGGAGATCCTGCTTGGTGGTGGGAAGGTTGGGGAGAGGAGGCGAGGAGTAGCCTCCTGCCTGGTGCCTGTAAGCATCTCAGGCCACCCTGGGGCTCAGACCTGCCAGTCCTCCTGGCAAGGAGCCGTCCAGGCTACTTCCAATACAGCATCCGCCAGCCACAGCTAGCTGTTTAAATGTAATCAACTAGCGATTAATTATCAATGGATTAAAGAAATTAATTAAAATGAAATGTGAATACCCAGATCTGCAGTTGCACTTCCCACCTTTCACGGGCTCAGTGGCCACGAGATCTAGCAGCACAGATGAAGAACACTTCTGTCGTCACGGAAACTTGTCGGACACCACCGCTCTAAAGGGCAGGTCTCCAGGCCTAGCCCCGTGGCCTGGGTCAGGTGAACGATGCTGTCGAGACCTCACGGCCCCCCGTCCCGGCTTTGTCCTTGAACCCCTCTCTATAGCCACCCATAAGGTGAAGGATTTCACTGGTCGTTGGCTCATCGGAGGCTTTCAGAGGGAAGTTCAGGTGTTCAGATTCCATCCCACCTATGGGAGGAGATGGGCACGTGAGGGCACTGGGAACTGACCCTGTGGCTTTTTTTTTTCCTTTTAAATACATG
>NW_011495018.1:3749770-3755759 GCF_000754665.1 Bison bison bison | reverse complement strand
GGGGTGTGGGTTCGATCCCAGGTCAGGGAACTAAGATCTTATATGTCACGTTGCACAGTCAAAAAAAAAAAAAAAGATGCCAGTCACAGGGCTGCACACTTTACATGTGCTACCAGTAACAGTATTAAGTAATTGTGACTGTCACATACTGGGTGCTTACGTGCGTGCCAGACCCCAGCCTGTCCTTGCCAGGCGTCGCTTCCCCCCAGGAGAGGGCCAGCACTCGCCTTATTCACGCACTGAGCCACCTCTGGCTGGAGAGGCACCCAGCTCATTCTGTCCCCGACTCTGGGGTGATTCTGCTTGAATGCTGTCTATAAAGCCATTTCCCAACCATTCACCACAGTCTCTTGTTTCCTTTTTAATTAGAATAACTGTAACTTTTTAGTATGGCCTTAACGTAGTACTTTTTTGTCCTATTTAAACTCACCCAGGGATGATTTGCAGGAAAAGGAGACTGGGGACTCCATGACTGGGTGTTGACCCCTCCACCCCTCCTGCTGTTTGTTCTTGTTTTCTGTTTTAAATTGAAATATAGTTGATTTACAATGCTGTGTGCTCTTGCTCTTTAAAAAACAGACTTATAGATTCTCTTCATGTAAAATCTCATCATTTCCATTGGTAAAGCTGTCATCCTCGGGAAGTTATTTGAGCCCCTTTGTCCTCATGATCAGATCACACAGCTTCTTTCTCCTCTGAAGAACCTGAAAAGCAGTTTACATTAAATATTAGAGCACCTGACTACCACTGGCTAATTTAATTGTGGACTTCAACGTAAGCTTCAGGGATGTTTTTCCATCCTGAGCTGTCAGTGGTATTTGCTGATGAGAGGTTTCAGTTTGCAATCCCTGGTCAATCAGTGCTTTACTCTCAGGAGGAAATTAAAGAAATCACTTGAAAATGGCTGAGAAATTGGAAAAAAAAAAAACACAACCCAAACACGCTTGGCTCCAGCAGGCATCCTGGAGGGTGGATGGGAGGTCAGCTGAGTGCTAAATGCTGTTGCTGCCTCTCGGGCCCTCCCTTGACACCATGGCTCTCAAAGTCCCGCCGTGAGAGAAGATGGAGTTGGCTGCCTTAGAGATGACTTTCGGTGGGCTGCCGTGGTCTGTTAGAGTCATAAAGTGCGTTATGACGAGCGTTGGGGCGGGAGCAGGACTCTCTCTCGGGCTGGTCTTTAGAACAAAGAAAACAAGCTCAGTATCTACTAGGAGATCAGTTTGCGCCCGATTTGGTTTAAATGCTAAACCCTATGAAATGATCTTAAGCAGAAAAATCAATTTCCCAGAAGTCTCAGATGTACACTGGAACTCTCATATTTGAACTAAATCTAGGTAGAGTTAAATAATTGAGCTTGCTCTCTTTAAGTGCTACAAATGTATTTCACACTAGAAATAGCTCACGTGAGTCGGGCAACTCCGGAGGGTGCTCAGGCACCCAAGTCCCTCGGAGATGGGCTGGGAGCAGCTTGAGATCACCCCTGCCCTGAGGGGGTAGGGCTGGGGTGGCACCGAATCCCAGATAGCTCCTTGTCCAGAATAAGCCGGGAGAGGCAGGCATCAAGTTCACGAGCAGAGCTGGACGCTCTCGAAATGACCTGCGTTGATAGAGAAGAATGCTTGGGGCTTGCCCCTTGCATGTGGCATCTGAGAGCGCAAGGACCCAGTTTGGGGACCCCCAGGTCCTGCCAAGGAGCAGACAGAGATGAAGGTCACCGCTTCTGACCTCACCTCCTGACTCCCATCTCCTGCCTGGGTTGACTGGGATCTACAACTTCTCAGAGCCTCGGTTTTCCATCTGTGAAATGGGACTTCATTTGCTCCTGCACTTTTACGGGACTTCGTTTGCTCCTGCACTTTTTGATTGTCCTGGCCCTGGGGTAGAGCAGTGAACACGGTGGACAGAGCCTCGCCTCTCTGAGCTTGTGGGTCTGTGGTGGAGGCACACCGCACGGGGTTTCCAGAACCATTCAGTCAGGGGAAGGGCTGGAAAGGAAGAACACGCCCCTCTGAACAGGCGTACCTGCTTCCAAGAGAGTGGGGGTTTGAGTGAATTAGTTCAGTAAAATGCCCAGAGCTGCTCTTTCATCACATAGGCCAGTCAGAGCGAGAGGGGAAAAGAGGAATTCAGGAAAAGGGAATTAAATAGAAATGCAGGGCTGGCCTGGGGAGAAGGGGGTTCCGGGTTTGTGTCCACCAAGATGTAGGCACATGCTGACTACCTCCAGCCCAGCTCACCCCAGGAGGCAGTAAGGAAGCTCTCTGGGCCCGGCTTGGGCCCCGCTGACCCTCGCGTTCCCTCTGTTCCCCTGGTCGATCTGCGGAGCATTTACAAGTGGGAAGCAGGCCAAACTCTGGCCTGAGCACGTCCCTGCTGGCGCGGGACCTGCGGGAGTGAGGGCCGGTCCAGTCTGCTCCAGCGATGAGCCGGAGGCACCCCCAGATGCAGGAGTGCAAGTGTGTGTGTGTGTGTTTATCGTTGGATTTCGAAGCTGGTCCTCGGGGTGCATTTATACTGAAGCCGGCGTCCCTGTGGCCAACGCATCTGGACATTTCTCCTGGCCTTCCTTGCTAGCAACCCATTCTTCTTCGGAGTGTTTTTTAACAGCTGGATGCTTGCCTTGCCAATTTAGAGTACACGGGTCCTGTCATAAAGGCATCGATAACCCGTTGCAAGGATGACGTGACCAGCGCAGCTTTGGAAGATAGAAAGCAGATGAGGGTTACTTGGAGGTGAAATGTGGTTTTTGCTGCTTACAATTGAGGCTCTGAAATCCAAGCTCCCCCTGAGTTCCAACGGCCTATATTTGTTTGCTTATTTTGGCCGCACTCTTGGCTGTTGGAATCCCCTCTCCCTCCCCTGCAGCCTGGCCAGATGACACAGGTTTAATCGAAAACCATGAATCCAAGGTTCTAGGGCCACTGCTGTCACCAACCAGCTGCGTGACCTCGACAGGCTAGTCAGGCCTCTGGCAGGATCCCTGCTTTCTGGTCTTCAAGGGAGGGCCTCGTTCCCGACTGCAGGATTCCATTGGTTCCATGGGAACGTGCTCGACTTGGAGAATTTGCTTAACACAAAATATGATCATGGGAGACCGGCCAGGGTCTGTGAACCGCGAGGCAGGGAATCGGCGGGTTTGTTTTCTTTTACACCTTCTGTATTTGCAGGAAAGCACAGTCGACATCATAAGGTCGACTTTTAGCTGTCAAATCTACATTTCATTTATTTACGTCTTCCAGAAAGTCCTGGTAATACATTGATAAACTTCCATCTTTAAATAAAACCTCTGTGTGAGGAGGACTCCACTCTATAAAGAAGGCACGACCTTCATACCCAACAGCGTCCCGATAAGATGGATTAGTTGACATCAGGGGTGGCGAGAAGCACTCTCCAGCCCTGCGACGCGCCGCAGTCTGCTGGGTGAAGTCGTGTTTCTGGCTTCTATCCAGCAGAAATGAACAGTAAATAAATGAAGAAGTATATTAGGCTGAACCGCTGACATTTGTATGCAGGGTAGTAAATGTTTGTAGATGAAGAGCAGCAAAAGATTTTTTAATAAATGCTTTGGTGGCGGATTTTATACTAAATCATTTCTTGACATTTCGACTAAAACCAACAGCTTAGATGATGGATCTGAGGTTCATACCATATGCATATACTCTGGTTTGATGAATCCTCCGCTAAAAGGACCTCCATGAAACTGGATTCCCTCCTGACCAGGAGAAGATTGTATGTGGAATACATTAATTCACGGAAGTCGGGGAGGACCAGGGCTGCGATCTCGCCCACACTCTGGATATGAGCTGAGGCTCATATGAACGACGGTCTCCTTGGGTTTTCAGCTGGAGCTGGACTACGCTAAATAAACTCCATAGTGGAGATGATGGTTCTATTTTCTGATGGGAATGTTTACTCAAGAAAGTGAGGCCCGGAGGGCTGGACAGTAAAGTGGGGGAGGAACGTGTTGGCGTGTGGACAGGTCCCTGTTGGCAGGGTTGCCCAGTTCTTCCTCTGAGCTGGGCAGGACCTCCCTGGCCATCCTCCCCTTTGGGCCCGCAGATGGCAAACCAGGACACAAGGCTGACTCCTCGGGTCCTAGAGGTGGCCCTTTCTTGTTGCCTGCAAGCCCCAGCTGAGTGCAGCTCTTCCTGCTGGTCTGGTCTATGGGGCCGGAGCGAGTCCCTGTGGATTCAGATGCATCCCCCCTCACTTTGGGCCATCGCCTCCCCTCCTTTCTCCTGGGGGCTCCCCTTCATCTTGGGAACCCCCGTCGTCTTCTTTTGGCAGACTCTTCCCTTTCCTTCAGTGGGGTCCCTTGCTCCCTCCTGCTGGAGCCTGCTCCTCCTGCTCCTCCGTCCTGTGCTGTCCTCCCGGGCAGCCCCACCTGCAGGGACCAGGGTTCCTCCTGGGAGGGCGCGTGGATGCTCAGAGTGCATCAGGCCTGTCGAGCATCAGACACCGATCCCTGAACCCGAGTCCCCGGGGACCAGCGTGGGAATCTGCATCCCCAGCAGGTACCACCCCTCAGTGTCCAGCCCTCACGAGGTCCCCAGAGGATGCATGGAATGGACAAAGAAATGCACGAGAAAGAAAGAAAGGCATGCTGTAACCCCTGGGTCTGAGGCCCCAGGCAACGCCTCTCCTCACGTCCTATTGCTATTTTACGTGGGTCCTGTCGTCTCCAGACCTCATCCTGATCCATCACGGTGTAATAGATGAAGCCATCCTTCCAAAAAAAAAAATGAAAGAGCCTTGACAATGATAATTGCTGTTAATATCACTCTGGACATAGGTTTACTGTCTGATGAGTTTGGAAAATTTCCTTCTGAAACAACATGAGGAGCCGTCCAGGGTGTGGTCAGCGGGTGGCGTGGCCACACTTGAAGAGGTGTCTGAGGGGCCAGAAAATGCATCTGTGGTGCAAGAGGGGAGCCCCTCACCCCCATGAAGCCGGGGTGATGCCTGCTCAGGGTCTGCTGCCTCCCGGGATGGTCGGGCTGCGTGAATACTGCAGGGCGCCACCCTGGTCGAGGGACATCAAGAGGTCAGGTCCCCAGCTCGGGCCTGCTGTGAGTGCCAGCACCTTCCTCCTCTGATTTTCCTTCCTGTTTCACATACTCGCTCTCCCTGGTGAACAGTCCTTGGCAGGTTTCCCAAGATATCAAATTCCGGGAGAGAAAATACACAGGTCATGTGTAAGGACTAAATAGAAACCCTTAGCTGGAAATGACTTTTGTCAGGTGCCTGCACAACAGCTCCGCCTTCAGCTATGAGTTAATCAGACAGAGAGCAGCGGGCAGACGTGGGCATGGGGCCCTCTGTGGCCTCCCGTGACTCCAGACTCACCTTCAGCAGGTCATGCAGCTTCAGGGGGCTGCAGCCTCTCATCTCACTAATTAGGGCCTTGGACGAGCCGCGCCAGGCTCTGTCCAGGTTGGGGAGTGAGTCCCTCTCCTCCTCCCCTCAGTCCCAGACTGCCGTCCTCTGCAACCGAGATTGCTAAGGCCCGGCCACACTTCACGTGCTTAGCAGGAATGTGCGGCTGTAACGCAATCTTGAGTCTGTTTTGCGACTTGCTTTCAGTTGAGTTCAGTTCAGTCACTTAGTCGTGTCCTGCTTTTTGCGACCCCATGGACTGCAGCATGCCAGGCTTCCCTGTCCATTGCCAACTCCCAGAGTTTACCCAAACTCACGTCTATCAGGTCAGTGATGCCATCCAACCATCTCATCCTCTGTCGTCCCATTCTCCTCCCACCTTCAATCTTTCCCAGCATCAGGGGCTTTTCCAATGTGTCAGTTCTTTACATCAGGTGGCCAAACTATTGGAGTTTCAGCTTCAACATCAGTCCTTCCAATGAATATTCAGGACTGACTTCCTTTAGGATGGACTGGTTGGATCTCCTTGCAGTCCAAGGGACTCTCAAGAGTCTTCTCCAACACCACAGTTCAAAAGCATCAATTCTTCGGCGCTCAGCCTTCTTCACAGTCC
>NW_011495018.1:3746579-3749670 GCF_000754665.1 Bison bison bison | reverse complement strand
TTCACAGTCCAACTCTCACATCCATACACGACCACAGGAAAAACCATAGCCTTGACTAGATGGACCTTTGTTGGCAAAGTAATGTCTCTGCTTTTGAATATGCTGTCTGGGTTGGTCATAGCTTTTCTTCCAAGGAGCAAGCGTCTTTTAATTTCATGGCTGCTGTCACCATCTGCAGTGATTTTGGAGCCCCAAAAATAAAGTCTCTCACTTTCCACTGTTTCCCCAACTTGCTTTGACCTGTTTCTAACGCTAGAAACAGGTGAGTTGAGCGCATTAAAGATGTTTACTAGGTCGAAGGGTGCAAAGCTTCCTGTGTGGGCTGCAGTGACTTTTCTGGCCCTTTGGTAGGACCTGGAGGTGTCTCCCAGCCCTGGTGGGGGGAGTTTCCCATGTGTGTGCACGTTGCAGAGATGTGCCCTGAATACGCACGGGCAGAGTCCCAGGCGACGTGGGCTGGAGGTTACTTAGTAGGCCTGTGTCAGGAGAGGCGGGGCTCCGAGCCTGGATTTTCTCATCAGTAAAACAGGGAGTGGGGGGGGGGTCCCATCCAGCTTGTGAGGAGGAGCAAATGTGCAAATGGACACTGTAAAACTGTGTTGGCCAAAAAGTTCTGATTTTTCTGTGAGATGGTACAGAAAATCCAAATGACCTTTTTCCCAACCCGGCGTATGCACAGCATTTTGAGTGGTGCTGACCCTTATTAAGGCTGCATGATGGACTTTCCTGGTCCAGCAGCTGAGACTCTGCCCCCCCAAAACACAGGCCTTGGGTTTGATCACTACTCAGAGAATGAGACTCCACATGCAGTAACCAAGAGTTTGCATGCTGCAACTAAAGACTCCACATGCCGCAGTTGACCCGCTGCAGCCAAGCGCATATTTCTTTTTAAAGCCTGCACGAGTGTTAGATAGTAATGTTATCACAATTCACCCATGATGTACACTGGCTGAGTCCCTTCAATACCTTCCTTCTGGTCACCACCCTTTCCTTGTGTTGGGAGGAAGGTCAACTTTCTGATTTCAATGGTTACCTGATTCTCTTGGTTAACTTGAGCATGGAGAAGGGATGCTGATCCATAGAGGTGGGATGCTGGGATGGGATGCTGGTCCGTGGGGGTGGGATGCTGGTCCGTGGGGGTGGGATGCTGGTCTGTGGAGATGGGATGTTTGTCCATGGAGGGCAAAAGGCTCATTATGAGATGGGAGGCAGTGAGGAGGGAGCAAGGAGGGGGTATATGTGGCCTCACCTCTTGGGAATTTACTTTAGGGACAAGCCGGACTCGTTGTGTGTTTTGGTGTTTGGGGATAAGCTGGGCTCAAATGTCATGTGTTTGGGGTTGAGTGACCACAGTTTTAACACAGTTTGTTGATGAGCTCAGACAGCACCAAGAACAAGACAAACTTTCCCGTCAATCGGGGTGGTCCAGGCCAGGGCTGGTGCTCCTGCAGGTCCTGTGACCGTGTCTCCTCTGGGCGGCGGTGTCCTCGTATAGGACTCTGTGCGTTTGGCTCCGGGGCAGGGACCGTGAGGATGACTGCTGGTGCTCGGAACCTGGTTGCTGGGTGGGTGGAGGGGACACAGCTGCCCTAGGGGATGCTCATTCAGTGCATCTCTTCCTGAAAATGGAGGCCTGAGAGGTTTTGCCCCCTACCCTCGCCCACTCTGAGCTGCACCAGCCCCATTCTCGCAGTCTCCTGGGAGGCACCTGTGTCACAGCCTCCTGGGCCTGTGTCACTGTGGACAGGCTGTCGTGCACCTGCTTGCACCGCTGCACGGGTGACCCACCCTGACTACACACGGTATTTTTTAGCAGTTGTGTTTTTTAAACAGTTGTATAAAGCTACAGATTATACACCATAAGTGAACACATTTTTGGTCTACAGATCAGTGATTTTTAGTAAATTTATCGAGTTGTGCAACCATCACCACAGTCTTCCTCCACCCACCTCAAAAGATCCCTCAAGGCCCTGTGGAAGCCCTTCCCCGCCCCCAGGGAGACACCCATCTACTTCCCGCCCCCAGGGAGACGCCCATCTACTTCCCGCCCCCAGGGAGACGCCCATCTACTTCCCGTCTCCAGGGAGACGCCCATCTACTTCCTGTCTCCAGACAGTTGCCTTTTCTGGACACTTCACATCCGTGGAATCACGCCACGTGCAGTCACTTTCACCAGCAGTATTGATTACCCTCTCTCCTGGCTCCTGGCAGAAAACAATTTGTATTTGTGGTTGGAGAGTATCTGGGGGTCAGCAGGGGCTGCTCCTGCCCACACTGGCTGAGCCCCACTCGCCTGTCAGCCCCTCCTCCCTTCTGGTGTCAGTGGGTCCTCTGTGCCCGTGTGTCTCTCTGGTCTCTGTCTCACCACCGAGAACAAAAGCTGTGCTCCAATCTGGTGATGCTCAGCACCTGAATGGGAACTCCATGCCCTGCCCCACACTGTTAGTGAATATGGGGGCCCTGAGTGGGCAGGCTCCAACAGGCGCCTTTGATCCCCGGCTCCCGGCCTGTGCCATGTGTGGCGGGGTTCTGGTTTGCTTGCGACCCTAGACTCCAGCCAAGGCAACGCGAGGTATGTGCTTCTGTGGCTCCCTGACCTAGGACTGTAGCGTCAGTCTGGCCGGAGTTTCTCTCACCCCGTGGTCATACTGAGGTGGTATAAGCCGGTGGAAGCATACTGATGAAGCATGTGGTCATACAAAGGGTCCTAACGCCAGGACCATGGGCGTTTTCCTCAAACTGAGGACAGCCTCCTCCGACCCGAGGCTCTCAGCTTTGCAGCCACAGCTGCTGAATTCATGCCAACAGTCACACAAGTAACAAAGCAGATCCCTCCCCGGTCAAACTGTCTGATGAGAACCCCGGTCTTGTGGGTGCCTTGACTGCCGTCTGGTGAGACCCAAGCAGAGGGCCAGTGAAGCCAGGTCTGGACTCCCAACCCAAAG
Organism: Bison bison bison; assembly: GCF_000754665.1. NCBI lineage: Eukaryota > Metazoa > Chordata > Mammalia > Artiodactyla > Bovidae > Bison > Bison bison. The sequence continues at coordinate 3,746,725 of NW_011495018.1, read as the reverse complement.
CAACTGTGAGATCATAAAGATGTGCATTTTAAGTTGCTGATTTCATGGAGGTGTGGTATTGGAGCAGTAGAAAACTAATGCCTCCCTGCCGCCTGGAAGGCCCCTGTCTCAGACTTATCCCTCCTGCTGCTCCAGCCTCCCCGTCC
>NW_011495018.1:3739742-3746477 GCF_000754665.1 Bison bison bison | reverse complement strand
CTCCTCCTCCCACCCCCCTGCCCGGCCTCACTTCAGACCTCATCTTGCCTCTGGATGACTGCGGTGGCCCCTCGCCATGTCTCAGCGAGAGTCTCTGTGGAAGTAGGGCTGGCCCTGGCAGCGCTGTGTGGCACTTCAGAAGGTCACAGTCATGGCCATCCCCAGCATCTCCTCAAACTTTCTCTCCTGTGCCTCCTGCCTGCAACCCCACTTTCGGGCCGCACCGACCAACCTGGCCACCCTTAGATGTTCTGGGCTTGTTCCACCTCTGTGACTTTGCATCTGCCGTTCTCCCCTCCTGGAATGCTTTTCCATCTCTTCTTAACTGAAAAACCTCGTATTCATTCTTTAAAACCCAGGCCCAATGTCACCTCTGTGTGAAACTTTCCAGGGACTCCCTAAACCGAGAGAATGTGAGCTCTGCGTGGCTGACTGTGCCCGCCTGTGTTCGCTGGCCATCACTTTGTGCTTCAGCCTATGTCCCCTGGTTCCTCCAACAGAGTCTGGATGGTGATTCAGACTTGCTGTCCCATAACAGCTGCAGTGTTGAGTGTACATTTCTAGACTGAATAGCTGACTACCTGCCTGCATAACTGGCTGATCCCTTCAGTATATGAACCTACAGCTCTGACGTTATATCATGGGCATCTTACGGCCCCTTGATTTCCAGGGAGTTGGGGGTGTGGGTTGGATGGGATGGGGCAAAGAGAGTGGGGCGTTCCAAATGTTGAGACACATTCTGGACTGCTCTGTAGATCAGAAATGTCATGGCCATTGTTCTACTGAAGGTCCCTCCCGAGCTGGGTGCCAGTGACACCCACGGCCCCTATTCTTCATCCCATGCCCACCGTCTCAATACATGGACACCAACCTGATGGAAGTCTCAAATGGGCATCAGGGATCTGAGAGATTCAGAACCTTTCCCTCCCTGATCACCACCACTGAGACTGTGCTCTCCTGAACTTCTCTGATGGTCCAGTGGGTAAGAATTCACCTGCCAATGTAGGGGACCTGTGTTCGATCCCTGGTCTGGGAAGATTCCACACGTGTTGGAGCAATTAAGGCTGCGTGCCACAGCTACTGAAGCCCTCATGCCCCAGAGCCAGTGCTCTGCAACAAGACTTGCTGTTGTTGAATCACGCAGTTGTGTCTGACTCTTTGCGACCTCATGGACTGCAGCACGCCAAGCTCCCCTGTCCTTCGCCATCTCCCAGAGTTCACTCAAACTCATGTTCATTGAGTCGATGATGCCCTCCAACCATCTCATCCTCTGTCGTCCCCTTCTCCTCCTGCCCTTGAATTTTCCCAGCGTCAGGGTCTTTTCCAATGAGTTGGCTCTTCGCATCAGGTGGCCAAAGGATTGGAGCTTTAGCTTCAGCATCAGTTCTTCTGATGAATATTGAGGGTTGATTTCCTTTAGGATTGCCGAAATGAGAAGCCTGAATACTGTAAGTAGAGAAAGCCCAAATGCAGCAATGAACACCCAAGGCAGCCAAAACTAAATAATAAAATAAATTAATGAAAAAAACAAAATGAAACTTGTTCTCTCACCTCAGGTAAATCCTGTATTTACTGCTGTTTCTCCCCATACTCTTTGCCATCAGATTTAAGTATCATTCTTATTTATCAGCTTGTTTTCTGTGTCTGCAAGGAGACTGTAAGTCCCAGGAGAGCTGAAGTCTGTCCTTCCACTTGCATCTGCGTTCCCAGTGCCTGGGACATCATTGGCACGCAGGACAGATGGTTGAATGAAGGCGAGAGGGCACAGTCCCTGTGTTTCAGCTCTGCCAGCATCAAGGCTGCTTCCCCTTCTTCCCCTTAAGATAAAGAATACAGTCCTTACCTCCAGAAAACTTTTATGGGGCAATTCATCCCAGATTAAGGATTTAAAGAAAGCCCTCTTTTTAGAGGTTACATGTAACTCTAACCTCATCTGTAATTCTACCCTAACCCTAAATTCTAAAAGACATAATACTAACTTTTCCTCCTGGAGAAATTTATTTTAGACCGTAATTTCAGCTTCTCTTCACATGATACAATGATAAACACTGAGATCCTACAGGAGGTTTCTCTTTGGTTGATTACAATTTCAGAGACTTAGGGCTGAAAGTGTGAGGATGAAGATGGACTTAGAACTGGGTGGTGATCCACTGAAATGGTATTATCCTCTGGGTGGAACTTAGGGCTTTCCAGGTAGCGCTAGTGGTAAAGAACCTCCTGCCAATGCAGAAGACAGAAGAGACACGGGTTCAATCCCTGAGTCGGGAAGATCCCCTGGAGGAGGAAATGGCAACCCACTCCAGTATCCTTGCCTGGGAAATCCCATGGACAGAGAAGCCTGGCAGTCTGTGGGGTCATAAAGAGTTGGACCTAACTGAGCACAGCACAGCTAAAGGGTCTGACTGTGATTCTCTACGTGGAATTTGCTCCTTTACCAGCTTCTTCCTCTTTGATGCTGGATGTGGGGTGGGGGTAACTGACTTCTCAGGGTTGTTTCGATTAGTTTCACGTTCTTTGCAGAGGGAAGAGAAAATTCCCTCCCATCCACTTGTACTGAGGCTTGTTAAGCCGTGGCCTTGGGGCCAGCTGAGCATTGGTGAGAAGCGGAAAGCAGCCTGCAGCCTTGGCAGTCACCGGGCAGGGACAGCCTGTGCTTCATGGAGGGGGTCACCTTGTTGAAAACAAAAAAGCAAATCATGCTGGCATCCCAGAGCCCACTGAAATCTGCCCAGCTTGGTGTTTGGGAAGAAATCAATGACATGTAGGTGCTGGGCCCTACAGCGGGGCAGCAGCCAAGATGCAATGCAAGGGTCTTAGGGTTGCGGTTTTTTCCAGGTGATTCTTTTCTATCAGCGAGTCTGCGGAACACAATGGCAGCGGCATTCCCTAGCTGTTTCAGGGAGCGCAAGTGAATACGGCAGCCTCTGCTTAGGCAGCCCTTTCGTATCATAGGTGCTCCTTAGAAATGAAAATGAATCCCTTTGGGGTCAACTGTAGACCCCCAAGGACACCCTCCTTTGGGGTTCTGTTCCATTTTCAACAGTGAATTACCCCCTCCCCCTCCAGCAGTGACGTGAGGGTTTTCTTTGGTGGATTAGAACAAAAGGCTCCATCACGTCAACTCGAGGAGGGAAGCCGGTAAGGCACGAGGTCATCTGCGGTGTGCACGGCAACTCCAGGGGTCGCCGGGGGGTGAAAAAGTGGACTTAGGTCCCCATCAGACATATTCTCAAGGCCCTGTGCCCTAAGCCACGAAGGAGGAGATCTGTGCCATTCAAAGGGGCTCATGGATCCCTGGGCAGAGCCCTCCCCTTGGTAGGCACAGCAGGGATGCAGCCAACCCTTGAGAAATGGTGTCCAGAATGACCACCCCAGTACCACGCCAAGGAGCTCTCTAGATGGTGAGGTCCTCTGAGGCAAGGGGCAGATGTCTTCAGAGAGGACTCAGGAGTTTGATACCGATTCTTCTCACCTGACCGTGACATCTCCACTTGGCTGGACTGTCCTCTCCAGGCAGGCAGGCTGAGTGGTTCAAGAGCAGGAGAAGATTCAAGGTTCCCACCCTTCCTCCCCATTTGGTGCTCTGCCTGGTGGTAGCTGTGCCCCAGACCACGCCCTGGGTTCCAGGAGCACCTCACTCCACCCCGGAAAGCACGCGGAGTCCAGTTCTGCCTGTCCTCCTCAAGCCCTGGTTTCCGCACTGTCCTCCCCCAAATGCATTTGATTTGGTCTCTGAAGGCCCCTCTCCGTGCCCACAGAGCTGAGCCATCAAAGAGCTGCAGATGGGAGCCACCCTCTCACCGTGATCACTGAGGTTGTCCACGGGCCCCCGAGACCTGGCTGGACCGATAATTGCAACCAGGATGTAGCTCTCAGATTTCTGCCAAGCCTTTCTGGTCAACGATTCTCCACGTGTCCTTCCGGGCCCCGTCCTTAATTGCCTGGTGCCAATTAACTACCTGTTCTTTTCTTTTCGGCTCCTGGAATTACTCTGCACTCTTTGCAATGATGTTTAGTAATTCTTATCGACTGTTGAGAAGCCTGCTGGGACCCTGCCAACTGATCTTAACAAGCCCACTCACTGCAGGGTCTCCCACTGGTTTCCCGGGCTTGGAATTCCTTAACCAAAGGCAGCTCTCCCAGGAGAACCTTGCGAAGGTGCCTCGTTATGAATATTTTGATGTCGGAAACGTTCAGCGTGCAAGTGGTTTTGCAAAGGCGGCTGGTGTGTTTGGAGGAACGGGGTGGGCCTTGGGCAAACGTGGAGCGGGGTGGGGGTTCCGATCCTGCCGCCTTCGCCTTTCATCTCCGGCCGTCTTCCTTCCGGCTCATCCTCTACCCGCTCACCCGGCTCCAGCCGCTCCGCCACACGTCGGCACCAAAGGCTCGCGCGCTAATTGGTGATTAGGCATTAATGCCTGGCGCGTGTTGGCTTGTTTCCTCTCCCAGATCACTTTCTCTTCCTTTTTGTATTAGTTAGAGCCTTTCATGTCTTAACAAGAGGGGCCAACTTGTAGGAGATTTCAGGCGTGCTGGGTGGGCGAGTTCTGGACTTTCGGCTCCCCTCCCAGAATCGCGGTGATCAGGTGTGTATGCACTGGGCCATGCCCGGACCTGGGACTGGTTTCCAGGAGGTTCTCAGGGCGGTTTGATGGAGATGCTGGTGGGGGTGGGGGAGGGGTGGTGGTGACCCCTCCAGACCTGGCTGCAGAGTGTAAGGGTGGGGTGCATGTCATAGGGCTCCGTGGGGTAATGAAGGATGAAGTGCCCCTTCATGTGGCCAGGCACCCCAGTCAACAGGGACACCTACAGGGACAGACTCTGGGCTGAGCATTAGGTAGGTGGAGGGAACCGCCCGTCGGAACCACACATGCTGGGAAATAAGAATCTGTCATCAGGCAAGCCGAGGGGCAAGCAGCTTATTGCCCTACGAGTCTTTTTCATCGAAGAGCAGGTGAGACGGTTCAAGAACAAAATCAGTCCAATAAATGGATTGATGTGTACAGATTTGCTATAGGATTTGATTCTAGAAATGGACTTGTTTTCATCTTCCTAGCTTTCTGAGATGTGGGAGAAAAGCTACATGGAGAGAGAGCATGCTCCATCAATAAATGAACAATGTTCTCTGGGCTTAGAGTAGCAGCGTCAGTAGACTTGCTGATGACACTCTGTTGCTGTGTAGTGGGGCAGTTGACTAACTCATGAAGCTGCTATTTAAAGTGGGCATAGAGGGACCCTACATCAACACGCATGCTCAGTCATTCAGTCGTGTCCAGCTCTGTGTGATCCCATGAACTGTAGCCAGCCAGGTTCTGCTGATGGAATTTTCCAGGCAAGAATACTAGAGTGGGTTGCCATTTCCTTCTCCAGGGGATCTTCCTGATTCAGAGATCAAACCCAAGTCTCTGGTGTCTCCTGCATTGGCAGCTGTTAAATAAAAGCTGGCACCACCTGGGAAGGCCTGCATCAACATAATAAAGGCCACACACGGTAAACCCACAGCAAAGATTATTCTCAACAGTGAAAACTGAAAGCATTTCCTCCAAGGTCAGGAACAAGACAAGGATGTCCACTCTTGCCACTGTTATTCAATGTGGATTTGGAGGTCCTAGCTGCAGCAATCAGAGAAGAAAACGAAATAAAAGAAATTCAAAGTGGAAAAGAAGTAGAAGTGTCCCGGTTTGCAGATGACATGGTACTCTACAGGAAATCCTAGAGCTGCCACCAGAAAGCTTGAGCTTATCAATGAATTTGCTGACGTTGCAGGATACAAAATTAATGCACAGGAATCGCTGCATTCCTACACACTAACAGTGAAAGATCAGAAAGGGAATTCAAGGAAACAATCCCATTTACCGTTGCAACAAAAAGAATAAAATACCTAAGGATAAGCATACCTAAGAAGGCAAAAGAGCTGTACTCAGAAAACTATAAAACACTAATCAAAGAAACACACTTATTTTTAGAAAAACATTTTCTGCTCTACCTGGAAAATTGTTATTTGAACTAAAGCCATTCTGTCTGCATGTATCCTTCTTTATTTCTCCTAAAGCAGTGACTCATGCCACGTGCAGCGTTTTAGCCTCGAAGATGTTCCTCACAGTGTTGCATATCCAAATGTGTGACAGTGGTACACTGGGGAGTAAGAGAGTGTATTTTTTTCAAAGATGGAAAGAAAGGGTTTAAGGACTTGAAAATTGCGCATATTATGTTGATAAACAAACAAACAAAAAAGCAAGCTGTAAAATAACATGTAGCGTATTATCACATTTTTGTTTTACAAAGGTATGTCAGTATATGTTCATGGGCTTCTCCAGTGGCTCAGCGATAAAGAATCTGCCTGCCAATGCAGGAGACGCAGGAGATGCAGGTTTATTCCTGGGTCAGGAAGATCCCTGGAGGAGAGCATAGCAACTCACTCCAGTATTCTTGCCTGGAGAATCCCATGGACAGAGGAGCCTGGTGGGCTTCAGTCCATAGAGGTGCAAAGAGCTGGACAAGACTGAAGCAGCTGAGCATGCGTATATGCATATGTGTTCATTGAAAACAATTAGGATAATATACCAAAACTCATGGTTACTCCAGGAAGTAGAATTAGAATTAGAGATTTTTGTTTTTTTGCTTTTAATATTTTCAGTTTCTGTTTTTTTTTTTTATTTTTTTAATTGGAGGCTAATTACTTTACAATATTGTATTGGTTTTGCCATACATCAACATGAATCTGCCATGGGTGTA
>NW_011495018.1:3738675-3739642 GCF_000754665.1 Bison bison bison | reverse complement strand
CATCCCAGTGCACCAGCCCCAAGCATCCTGTATCATGCGTCGAACCTGGACTGGCGATCCATTTCACATTCATCTGCTGATAGACATCAAGGTTGCTTCCATGTCCCGGCTATTATAAACAGTGCTTCGATGAACACTAGGGTACACGTGTCTCTTTCAATTCTGGTTTCCTCGGTGTGTATGCCCAGCAGTGGGATTGCTGGGTCATATGGCAGTTCTATTTCCAGTTTTTTAAGGAATCTCCACACTGTTCTCCATAGTGGCTGTACTAGTTTGCATTCCCATCAACAGTGTAAGAGGGTTCCCTTTTCTCCTCTCCAGCATTTATTGCTTGTAGACTTTTGGATAGCAGTCATTCTGACTGGTGTGAAATGGTACCTCATTGTGGTTTTGATTTGCATTTCTTTGATAATGAGTGGTGTTGAGCATGTTTTCATGTGTTTGTTAGCCATCTTAAATTTTTTCTTTTATCCCCTGAATTTTTATTAATGTTCTCAAAAATGTTTTGTTGTGAAATTGGAAGAAAAAAAAAAAGTCTAGTTTTTGGTGGAGAACAAGCCGGAGGGAAAGTGCCATGGAGGCCAGGGAGGCAGAGAGTGTTCTGTCCCAGAATTTGGCTCCATTTCCCTGGAACTCACCAATTAGATGCCTTCTGGATGGGAAACCAGGGGAGGGCTCCTTCCAGTGAATCCTTTGTCAATCTAAAGGGCGTCTTCCTCTGCACAAAGCCAAGCCCAGGCTCCATTGGCTCCCGGTGATGAGCCGGCTTCCGCTGGCACCGAGAGTCTCTCTGTGAGTGGGCAGTGACATGGCCACGCCCGTGTACCCCGCCCAGGAAGGGAGCTTGGATCCCCACCTGATGAGACCAGATGTTGTGTTAGCGTGCCGTGCAGAGCCTGGGCCCTCCCAGCGAGCAGGATAAACTGAAACAGGACTGCCCACTAAATTAGCTGGAGGAGTCCCACTC
>NW_011495018.1:3710285-3738575 GCF_000754665.1 Bison bison bison | reverse complement strand
GTCGTGACTGTCGGCTGGAATATGCAGGTGTAGGGTGAAGGGTGAGGGTCATTAGGACCCAGGCTGGGGCAGGGCGGCTCCATAAATGGTCTCCATCAGCCAAGCAAACGCTGGTCCACAGAGCGGGGACCTTGCGAGGGGACAGTTAAACATTTTTTAATTGGATCCCACTCTCTTTTGGCACATTCATTTGGTGGTGACTTGACCTGCGATCGGAGGGGGAAAAAAATGGAATTCTTTAGATGCTGGGGTGTTCCTGGCAAGGTCTGACTCTCGGGTCAAGGCAGAGGGCTGACTGCCGACAGCCAGCCAGGCTCTCCCACCCTGGCAGCCCTCCCCAGGGTCACTTCTGGAGGCCACGTGACCCCGTCAAAGTGGAACATTGCTCAAAAATGCATTTAGACGCGACTTTTGGAACAGCCTGCAATGCTTGATGGTCATTCATCCAATTACTCTGGAAATGGCCAATCTTATCCTCAGAAGGAGGTAGATTTTCTCTTTAGAAATAGAAAAAAGTCACTGGAGCGGAGTGTGATGGGAAGCCCAGAGGCTGGAGGGTGATTCTGCCCTTCCAAGCGCCTGGGAAGGCAGCCGGAGGGGACAGACACACCCACGTTTATCTGGGCAGACAAGGGCTGAGCCCCCGTGCTCACTGCCCTGCTGTCTGGCTCTGGCTGGAGGGAAGCTGACCGACTGGACCAGGTGGCCCTGTGCTGGCCCCGTGAGATGACTTGCAATGACCCAGCGCTGTGTCCCACAGTGAATGATGCTCCTGTCCTATGCCCATGGCTGATTCTGGGCATTTTGTTGGTGTTTCGGAACCACACCCCTCTGGAATGATGTCAGCCCATGTCCCAAACCTCTGGATATGGGAAGATATAATATGTGGGGAAGGATGAACTTTCTCCTGTCTCATCTGAAAGTTCTAGTGTTAGACACGGGCTGCTCTCCTCATTTTGTGCTGCAAGCACATATTTTTCTGGGTCGAGAGATTTATGTGCTTCTTCCAATAAAACAGCCTGCCATTTAAAACCATGCCTGTTCCGATGCAATCAGAGCAGAGTGCATTCAGCACATGCCTCCCCAGGGGTCTGCCCTCCCTGCCTCCACCAGTTGGGGAGCGGTGGCCCCACATCTACTCAGAAGTTAGGCTGGTGTTTTTCTTCCTCTTATGAATTATTTGTACTTTATCTTTAATATATATTCAGATGTTGATCTTTTCACGAATTCAGAAAGGGCTTTCACTTTTCAGCCCCCATTCATGAGGTTTTGATGTGCTTAGGGCAGTGGTTCATGGCGGCAAAGAGGGTCTGGGACCCCTGCATGGAATTTTTGTAGCTTGGGCTGTCGAGGGTCTTGACTGTATCTCATTCTAGTTTTCTACTTCATTTAGAATTAGAAAATTTTGGAATTGGCGGTTCAGGTTTCTAGGGTATGCTTCCTCCTCCTTCTCTTCCTCTCTCCTACTCCTTCCTCTTCTTTCTGTCTCCCTCACCCTCAATCTCTCTTACAAGGAAATAATGGGGAAAGCATAGAGCACTTGGAGTCGGTGCCCACCGTGGCAAAGATACTTTAGGGAGAACAGGACAGTATGGTCCATTTCAAGGGGCTCCAAAGCTGTTCGGGGCCAGTGGTTGACATGACAAGGCATTACCAAGGCCCCTATGATGTCACAGGCAAGAGAGGAGTGAAGAGAAGCCCTTGGAGGCACTGGGTACAGCAGGACATTGGCCTTGACCTGATGGCAGCTGACCATGGCTGGTACAGCAAAGCGTGCCTGAGGTATCCTACTCCAAAGTCTCTTCTTGAGTCTGAAGCTGGTCCATCCCGGGGTTCAGCTTAGAGCCCTATGCTCTCTACTCCCACCTCTCATCTCTCCCCATCTGGTTTTGCAGAGGTTGCTTCTTTCTTGTCTTAATATTTTTTAATAAGAAAGCAGGGGTGCTCTATTTAAATGAATAACCAACAAGGACTACCGTGTAGCCCATGGAACTCTGCTCAGTGTGATGTGGGAGCCTGGATGGGAGGGGAGTTTGGGGGAGAATGGATACGTGTATATATATGGCTGAGTCCCTTCACTGTTCACCCGAAACTCACAACATTGTTGATCGGCTATACCTCAATACAAAATAAAAAGTTTAAATAATAAAAAAGAAAGCAGTGGCATTTTCTAAGGTGGGGCTGTTGACTGATTTACTGATGCCAGGAGTGAAAGCTGTCTTAAGACACTGCCTGCTCGGCAAGGTGGGGTTTTGATACTCGGAGCCACAAAGCTGGCATTGTTTTGTGAGGGTTAACTAAGATTAATGAGGAACGAAACGTGAAGCCATAAAGGATCAGCATTTCCAATCAATGACTGAATAAATTTAATGTGTATCCCATCTGCAGTTTCTTTGGCACAAACGCCTGTTTCTGAAAGGCTTTGCCTTTTTTATGCTTCTAAATAACCTACCAAGACAAGAACAGTGTACATCCAGTGTAACAGTGCTTTATTTAAGGTTTATACCTCAATCGATGTATCGATCAAGAGGAATTTGTAGAATGCACAGGCGTGTTTAATAAGAGCTGGATGGAGCACCACAAACCTGCTATTCCCAGGACTTCTCACAACTGTGAATTGCAACTTCAGCATCTTATTTGGGAGATGAAGGAAAAGGGAGAGAGAATTAATTGTGATTGGATAATGGATACAGCAAAATGGATACAGCTCTCTCACCTACCAAACTCCCAAGTCGTGAAATCAAGAATTGTCTCTATAGGTGTTCTGGAGAAACTTGAAAAGAGCAGCCTTGTGTATTAGCTTTTTAAGGGATGTGTATTTAAGCTGGGGGTAATCACTGTTTCAGGTGGGGAGCAACGGGAGGACTCTGTGCACTTGATTTCTGACATTCGGGATGTACCAGCAAGAGAGCATCTCTCTCCCTAATCACCCCGAGATTAGCCTGCAGTTGCCTCTTTCTAGTCGACATTTGAATAACAAGCTTGATGAAGCCACTTAACTCCCTCCAATTACAGGTGCCAAACGGGGTGGGGGGATGGGATGTGCCGGACAGAGAGGCCTTTTACATGTGTGAATGGTTTCGCAGTCCAGTGTCATAATCAGATTCCAGAAATTGAACTTGCAGAAAGTTTGTGCTAGCCTTGTGGATTTTCATTTCAGATGTTGTCAACTCAAGGGCATTTGGACCAATCAATATCTGTCTGTCTTCTCGCACATAGAAAGTTGGCTATTAGAAAAGAGAGGCTTACAGCAGACTCAGCCAATACCATTAGCCCTAGCCTTAGGGCAGTTCTGTCCATGTGCCGGGGTAGGCACCTGCCCCCGCCCCTCCCCCACCATTAGGGAGGCCTCTTGGGATGTCATTTGGACCGAGCGGGCAAAGAGCACTTCTTTATTCTTTCTCTTTTTTACACCCAGACTCCCCCAAAATCAATGAATCTGTTCTTTGCTTATTTTCAGAACTTTACTTCAATATAAGCAAGGACTTTCCTTCCAGCAACAAACTTGAGTAACACCATGTCAAGCTTGTGTGTGTGTGTGTGTTTTCTTTCTCTGTTCCAATTTGAAAAATAATTGGAAATAATATCTGATTGATGTTTCCCCTCTCTCTTTTTTTGAAAAAAAAAAAAAAAAGCTAAAGATTTCCTAGATGAAAGACCTCGATCCACGGCCTTTCATGATTCCGCACTTGATTTTCTTCTGCTCCATGCATCCTTCTTCTCTGAGTGACTCTGAGAAATTAAGCAAATGGAGCATTGTTTCCTCAATCAGAGAGAACGCTGGACAAATTGTCTACTGGCTGCGGTTTTGTGTTTTGTTGCTCCTGATGCTTTTCTTGTGATTTCTGTTTTGCACCAAACAGCTCCCTGATCGAGAGAACACCCTGAAGCGGTTGCAATACTGGGAAAGGAGGACTGAGGATTGGTTAGTGATGGTTTGGAGCATCTCCTGGCATGTCTCAGAATTCTGTTCAGTTTGCTGTGATATTTCTCTCTCCCTCTCTCTCTGCTTCTCATCAGAATGGCACAAAAGAGTTGAAATTGGTGCTCACTATTGCAGAGGCCCCTTAGGAAGAAAGGGGCAATTATGGTTCATTCTGGGGGAAGACCAAAGCATCTGGGGCCAGCTGTTGCCATGTTGAAGCATTCCCAATGCCTCTGTAAGTCCAGAGGCACAGTGGGAGTGATGCAGAGCCTTTGGAGTCCCCAGGAAACTGCAGGAGAAAACTCAGGGACCTGGAGGAGACCAGAGACAGGGAAGGGCTGGGGCAGCAGGAGGCAGTTGTGTCCCGACAGAGGAAAGAATCAGTGTTGGAAGCAGAGAGATGGGATGTGAATATTGAACACATGGTCCAAGAAGATGGCATTTTCCGTGACTGGAACCACATAGAGTGAGTGTGTATCTGCAAGAAATATCATTAAGATGAAGTATTCTTCAGAGAGACGGATAAATCAGAGAATTCAAGCAGGTTTGTTGGCTCAAGCCAGCCCTCTGATACCTGACCCATCTGTAGGCAGAGAGGGCATCCTCTACAGGAAAGACATCTGTTGGCAGACAAAAGTAAAATGTGAATTTCCTTTCAATTTCCTGAGAGAGCACAATACTTTCAGTTCTCTCTTTTAATGCGATGCTGGATTGCTTTCTCCCTGACAGTTAGTTGCTACAGAGAGAGTGTGGGCTGCTGCGCAGCACAGACATACTCTTTATTTCATCGTAATTAGCAAGGGTAATTTTCTGGCATGGCTCCGGAATGGTCCATGAGGGGTTTTCCTATTTGAAAGCAGAGGAGAGCTCAAGGTGAGATCCTGAGCTTCAGTGACAAAGACTGGTTCGAGTCTGGAGCTGGGATGGTGATGTCGGGACACAGGTTGGGTTACTGGCATTGCTCAGGGCTCAGGGCAAGTGTCCTTACTGGGTTCCTCCTCACGCCTCTCCTGGGGCCTTGGTCAGGGAGAGGTCATGGGGTCTGGAAATCCAGTGGCCTTATAAGGTATTTGCCATCTAAAGGGCTCTGTCGAACCAACTTCTGTTTTGAATGAGGACATAGATCCTTCGTTCAGAGATTCCCTGTTGCTGTCCCTGACCTGAAGCCCATCAGTCGCCGTGGTGCTGTAATTCTTTGTGTTTAAGTGCATCTCCCTGCCCAAGCAGTAAGAACTAAGCTTGTGTGTTTTGTTCACCTTTGCATCTTCAGTATCTGCCAGGGCACCTCGCAGAGGGGTCCCTCAAACACGTGAGCCCAAGCATGTCACTGAAGGCACTGTTCAGTCCAGCTGACTTTTGAAAAACATTTTTCTGACTAATTTATCTTTGTGCTGGGCGTTTGCGGCTGCGTCGGTTTTTCTCTGGTTGCGGGTGCAGGCTTCTCCTTGCGGCGGCTTCTCTTGTTGTGAAGCACGGGCTCTGGGGCTTGTGGCTTCAGCGGCTGCAGTTCCCCGGCTCTAGAGCAGGGCTCAGCAGTTGTGGCACACGAGCTTAGTTGCCCTGTGGCGTGTGGGATCCTCCTGGGCCAGGGGTTGAACCCATATCTCCTGCATTGGCAGGTGGATTCTTTACCACAGAGCCACTAGGGAAGCCTTTTTATTATTATTTTTTTTTAATAGCAAGACTTTCTCAATAAAGGAAGCAGCGTCCTGTATCAGACAACTTGTGGGCACCACTGCTCCTTGGACTAGACTTTAAGGGATGCTGGTCTAACAGGCAACCCTGTTGCTTGTCTGGATCTAAAGGAGATACTGCAAACCACCCCATCCCATCTCCCTTGTGAGGAGGGGTAGGGATGGCACTGAGGTTGAAGCAGTCCTTGTGTCTGTCTTGTGATCATGGGCTTGACCTGGATGTGGTCATGTGGCAAAGTCTAATCTAAGTCTAACCAAACCGAGAGAGTAAAAATAACTCTTTTTCTTCTGATGGAAGACTGGGATGGTAGGAGGCTAGCAGCTTCCAGAAACCCTGGTTTTGGCCTTCAGAGAAGCTCAGCTGTGAGAATAAAACCAACCTGCGATTCATCGGGTCGCGAAGAGTCGGACATGACTGAGCAACTGAACTGAACTGAACTGAGTAGAAGAGAGAATGGGAGGGACTTGGCTCCGTCCAGTCTTAGATCCAGCTGTCCCCACCCACCTGTATGCTTACCCCTTGGGGCCCAGGCATCCTTCCTTTTCCCCAGCTTGTTGGAGCTATGCTTCTGTCATTGCTATGAAAAGTGCCTTGAGGAAAGAAATCTCAAAATTCCAAGGGAGCTGTGAAAGTCTGAATTTTTAAGCGAGTCCTTACTTTTTAGAGTATGATTCCTTTTAGAAGAGGGGACTTCCACAGTCCAGAAGATAAAGAATTTCTATAGCTACCATGTGGTCTTTCTAAGCAATTTGAAAGGACTGTTTCTCAAATTGTTTAAACAGTCATTCCTTTGAATTATTCATTTTCCAATGTATATGTGGTTTTTGGCAAACAGGAGACAATTTGCATTCATTAGTGCTATTTAAGCAAATTCCCCTGAAATCTTTCATTTTCAGATAAACATGAAACTTCTTAAACATTAGAGGGGACTCACACCTGTGTTTCAGTGTAACTTCCTCTTTTCTGAATAACATGAAGGGTGTTGGAAGCAAAATAGTCTTCTTCCAAAATAGACTATTTTGGAAGCAAATAGTCTTTTGAAAACAAAAACTTTGTTTTCAGTGAAGTTGGATTCCACAATGCTTTTTTTTTTAACTACAAGAGACAATGCAGTGGAGTTAAAAAATAATGAGACCAACTTCATGATCAGAATCATTAACCTGACACTCAAAGCAGGTAGTTTGGAGCCTCAATACAGTTTATTTTCCTTTAAAACTGTTTTGAAAATTAAATTCCCTATAGCTGTGAGTGTGTGTGTGTGCGTTTTAATATATCATTGAGCCTGAGCTGCAAAATGAAATGATTTTAAGTGGAAGAACAGAACTTTATCTGAAATTGCTACTAAAGTCCGCCTTCTGAATGTCCACAAGCATTATAAGGATACTTAGTAGACCTATATTTTTTGTCTGTTTAAAATACTTTTCTTTGAAGAAATAAGTTTGGTCATGATCTAGAATAGTCTTGCCCAGATTCTGAGGTCAGGTTGGAACCCCTTCTGCCTTCCAGCCCGGGAAGCCCTGGAGTGCACCCCTGATCCCTGATGCCCGGTCAGAGGACCTCATCTCTGTAGCACTAGGGCTTGTCTTGACAACCGGTTCAGGGCCCACTTTGGGCTACAGAGAGTCCTTCTCTGGGCTTATGCTGGAGCTTGCAAGAAGGAAGCTCGCTTTCCCTGGGATCGGCAATTTGAGAACGTCAGTCTGGAGTTGCAGAGAGTATCTGCCTGAGGCTGCAGTCAGAGGAAGCAGGGTTGGAGGATGGAGCTGTCCGCCTGACTGGGTTGAACCTTGGAACTCAGTCATATAGGAAGTCATCCTGACTCTCCCCCTGGACTCTCCAAGTTATCTGAGGCAATGGTTTACCTTTTGTCTTAAGCTAGTTTGAGTTGTCCTTCTGTTAGTTTTGTCCCAAACTGGCAGCTACAATGTGATGGGGTAGAAATTAGAAAACACATTAGTTTTTATTTAACTTTTGCCAAATTTCCTAGACACGTTTATGTGTCTGTGCTGTTCTAGGAAAGTGTGTCTGCTTGTCTGAATCCTAGGGTGGAGTCAGTCATTTCTTGTTGGGTACAGGATGCACTGATGCCTTTATTTTATTTTTTATTGCCCCAAAGTAACTACAGACTCAAACAATAGGGTCAGTTTCTTGCCAGGAGCATCAATAATGTTTGCAAACCCTGAAGATTGTAAGATAAACAAACCGTTTAAAACTTGCAGTGGAAATGATAAATAGACTGAGAATTGGAGTCAGGGTAACAAAAGTGGACATTTAGTGGGTGAAATTCTTCAGTTATAAGAAGCTGCTGTACACCTGGAAACCACAGTCTTGAGTTGGGGCCGATTTGTCATCTGGCTTTTGTATCAATTTCCTTGAGTTCTGGCAACTCCTTTCTGCCTCCTCCTTTCTGTGTTTGTGAAGCTGGGGGTATATGTGATACACACCACCAGGAAATGATAGGAATACTAAACTTTCGCAGTGTTTCAAAGCATTTTCACGTCTTTACATCTGTTTTATCCCAACATCTAGACATGATCTTCTTGTCTGTCATAGGCTGGAAAGAGCAGGGATTGCCCAGAGAAGGGCCACATTATGCAGGGAAAATAATGTGACTGGAAGAGAAAGAAGGGGGTGATCCAGAATGACATACCTGAGCTGGTTATATTTCTGAGACTGGAAAACAGCTTTCTTCTGCTACAGTGATCCTTGCTTTTTAGAGGTGAAAACACTGGTGTAAGAATCGGCTTACTTCCACTGTGATTGACTTGGCCATTTGGGCTTTGATCTGTGTTCCTGGCTGGCTCTACAGAGTAGCCAAATCTAAGAATGGAGCAGTGTCATGGGAGGAAAGGGCTGGGGAAGTGCAAACAGGACCCAAGGCAGAGGAGACGGCAGAGCAATTCTTCAACTATGAAGTTTCAAATGGTCAACTGGTCAACTTTTATGATGGTTTTGGGGGGGCAGAATCTTATCCTGTTGTGATGGCTAGTTTTTTAGGAAACTGTATTTTATTGTGAAATTACTGTAGATTTGCATCAATTGTAAAGAAATGATACAGAGAGCTTCTGTGTACACTTGGCTTCATTTCCCTCAGTGGTCCCATTCTGCCTAGTTGTAGTACAATGTCACAATCAGGACACTGATTTTGACACAGGCCATCGACCCTGTTAAGACTTCACTAGTCTTACACGCATTTATGTGTGTGTGTGTGTATTTATGTGTGCATTTAGTTCTATGGAATTTCATGGGTTTGTGTGATCACCATCACAGTCAAGATAAGGAAGATCTCCACCGTTTGAAGATTCCACACTGAAAAATTTAGGGACTTCCCTGGGGCCAGAGGTTAAGACTTCAGCTTCCAGTGCGAGGAGTGGTTTGATCCCTGGTTGGGGAGCTCAGATCCTGCATGTCTCATGGCCAAAAAGAAAACCCAAAACATAAAACAGAAACAATAGGGTAACAAATTCAATAAAGGCTTTAAAAATGGTTCAGATAAAAAAAATCTTCCCCCCAAAAAAAAAATTTAAATCTCTAAGCATTTTTGTTATGGTCTTAAGTGTGATTCTGTTTACTATTTGGAGCCCAGCTTTTACATGGAAGATTATGGGAAATAGGATTTGGGGTGCTGGTTCTCAGCTCTACTGAGACCCATGCAGAAGGCTGCCCTGTGGTTCCCACTGTAGGTTCCCGGAGATGGTGCAGAAGGGCTCCGTGTCCGGGAGGAGCAGCCCCTTTGGGCTTCTCTGCGTGAATCTTCCTCCTCACTGGTCGTGTACCTGCAGGGAAACCACGGGCTCTTCGTGCTGAAACGCCAGTGCCCTGCCGTCCGCCACGCTCCACAGCTGTCAGCTCACCTGCCTGCAGCCTTCTCACATTTACTTAACTTGATGTACAGGAAGCACGGAAAATAATGAAAATTCTTTGCAAACTATTGATTTTCTTCTGCATGCACCCAAATATTCCAAAGAGCATAGTTGTTTTCAGTCCATGCCATTCTCTGGGCATATTTTCAGCATAATGTATGTCCACCCATGGCTGATTCATGTCAATGTATGGCAAAACCCACTATAATATTGTAAAGTAATTAGTCTCCAATTAAAATAAATAAATTAATTTTTAAAAGTGGTGAATTTAGTTAGGGGTTCTGAAACCCAGTGTACCTGGTTCTGTGACGGTCACTTCCAGGCGCCTGTCCTAAAGCCTCCTCCTTTGTACCATGCAGTCACCTGGTCCATCTGAATCTCAGCTCCCCATCTGCAACTCTCACACCCACACAAAATGCCTTACGCTCCTGAGTCCCATTTTTCTTTCATACAGAATTAGGTGTATCTTGGGGACTTCCTTGGTAGTCTGGTGGTTAAGACTTCAGATTTCCAATGAAAGGGGCACAGGTTCAATCTCTGGTTGGGGAACTAAGATCCTACGAGCCATGTGGTGTGGCCAAAAAAGTATTAAAAAATTAGGCATATCTTAATATTGTAAAGATGAAATGAGTTAATGTTTACAGAGCAGGTTCTTAATGAATGCTAGTTATTTTCATCTGTCAATGATCTAGCATCTCCCACAGTCAGGCATTTGTTGGGCGGTAAAGATAGAGAAATAAAGCCATCCCTACCTTCACGAGAATCACAGTCTAATCGGTTCCAACAATTATAATAGAGCCTGTTTCGTGCTAGGAGATGCATTCCTTTCCAGGGAGTCCAGGCTTGTTGGAAGCCAGGGAAAGTCTTTCTTGAGTAGGTACTTTCTTTGTTTATCTCTTGGATCAGATTTTGAAGGACCCAGACTCTGAAGAGAGGGGATGGTGTTTGAGGAAGAGAGGAATGTGTACTCAAGGTCTAGGCTTGGAGCATAGGAGCAGCAGAGTGAAGACGGATGCGTGGAGAAGTCAGCAGGGACCAGAACCCCACAGCCGCCTTCTAAAGTCACACTGTCCAACATGGGCTGAGTTCTGCTGGCAGAGGGTCCTCCTGCAGAGCTCAGATCCGGCATCCAAGCTGATTGGGCTCAATACCAAGACTTCATGGTCTCCTTAAGTTACAAGACCCCAGGTCAGTTCAGAGCCCTATCTTGTGTCATGAGGATCCCAGCCCCAGGCCACAGGAGACTGACTCCAGGTCCACTTGGCCTCCAATCCGCCCTGAGTCCTTGGGCAAGTCATGCTGTGGACTAAAGAGGCTGGGTCTGCTAGCTTCCACAGTTCCTAACAGAGCTAGGATTCCTTGAGTCTCAGTGGTTTTTCCATGATCGCAGAGTGAAAAAGTCAAGAATAGTATGAAAGCAAGTGTGTTCTGTTTCATGGAATGCTGTACTCCGTATCAGAAACTTCAGCCCAAAACAGGACCCACCGAGGGTCTTGAAATCAAGCTATCTTCTTGGCCAAGACAAATCCTATTGATTACAGTCAGATCCTGATTAATATGACCCAGAAGTGGGGTTGCGGGCTCACACACTTGGGAAGTCTGAAGTGAAGGCTCCCGTTCTTCACACGAGGTGTGGGGCTGTGCATTTGGGAATTCTTGGGCCCTGTGTCCAAGAATTTGGAAAAGGGACAGTATCTGTGGGTGTGTTTTTGTTGCATGGATATATTGATTTGTATTGTATCTTAGATCCACCTTTAAGGGATATTATGTGATATTTGTCCTCCTCTTTCCTATTTATTTTACGTGGATGGATATAGGCCATCCCTGTTGCGGCAAACAGCATTTTTAGCGGAGGCAAACACTAAACGTAGGGTGGACAGACAATAAGTCCTGCTGTAGCAGGGGGGCTATATTCAATATCTGAAACAAACCTCTATGGATAAGAAAGTGAAAAATTATATATATATATGTATGTATAACTGAGTCACTTTGCTATAGAGAAGAAATTAACACAATATTATAAATCAATTATACTTCCATAAAGGCTTCCCTGGTGGCTCAGATGGTAAAGAATCCTCCTGCAGTGTGGAAGATCTGGCTTTGATCCCTAGGTTGGGAAGATGCCCTCAAGAAGGGCATGGCAACCCACTCCAGTATCCTTGCCTGGAGAATCCCCATGGACAGAGGAGCCTGGTGGGCTACAATCCACGGGGTCACCAAGAGTCGGACACGACTGAGCGCCTGAGCACACATACTTCCATAACATTAAGAAAAGTGAGGGGATGGTCTTTGGTTATGACGTGCCCTCATGCTGTGCACGCCCCCTAGGGTGGCCACCCCATCCGTTTTGGGCCCCTCGCAGGACAACCCTTTGGGCTGAGCTATGGCTGGACTTGGCCCACTGTGCTTGGGGGCACGCAGCAGTCTGTCCTGTGGACTGGTCTCTGGCCGGTTCAGGTCGGGGCATTCTTGGCCAGGCTTGGGAAGTAGGACACTCAGTTCTCAGATTCTCTTTGGCCACTGTCTTGCTGTGACCTTCTCAGACTCCTGAGTCTGTTGACCTACCTGCCCCTCCTTCAGAGAACCTAAGGCTATAAGACCAAGCCTTGTTTTGATGGCTGCCCATGGTCAACTGAGCAATGTCCCAGGCCAGCAGTACCTATGTAGGAGCCGGGTGACGGCACCCTGGCAGAGACCAGCCAGTGCCTGCAGGAGGCATGTGCACTCCGTCTTACCAGCCTGGCATGCTGCTGGCACATGCAGCTCCTCCTGGAGGTGGACCCCCAGGATGTCCTGCTGAGCTGTGGTCTGGGGCTCTTCCCTCCATGAGACCCAGAGCATCTGCCTCCCCCATTGCACCTCCACATGTCTCCACTTTGCAGGGACACCTTTGCTTAGATCATGCCTCTAATCAGCCTTGTCATGTTCGGAACGTGATCCTAAGCTGTGAATCCTTTGCACACCCAACCATGTGTTCTCTGTGGACCTGGGAGCCTCCCTGCCTCTCACTGGAATGAAGGTTCCTCTGCGTGGAGGGGGTTAGACCAGTCTGTTGCCTTCTGGGAGCTGACAGGTGGACAGAGCCCTGGGGGACTTTGAGCTCTAGCAGATGAAAGTCTAACGGCCCCGTGGGCTTTTGTGTCTCAGCCGTGGACACACGGTGGCTCATCCATCTCCTTGCACCAGAAGAGGAATGGAGAAACTCATCTCCCCATTTCTGAGAGTGCCTCTCTGGGCTTCTGGTCTCAATCAGCCTCTTTTCCCCCACACTCGCCCTTCAAGTGCAATTTCAGACTTGTCCATTCATAGATGGTGTGGTTTATCGGTATGAATTGATACTTCTGATTCTAAGAGTAAGGTCTGCTCATTATCAAATACTTGACAACAAAGACAAGCACACAAAATAAAGTCACCCATGTATCTGTCTTTCCAGGTTTTGTTTCCTGTACCTCCGTGGGCAGGCAGCTCTCGTTCATATATTTGGGGACATCTCCCGTACACTATCTAAACGCTCCTGCCTTTGCTCCTGTGTCTCCACTGAGGATGCTTCCCTTCCCGAGTGCCCATTCCAAGGCACCTCTGTTCCAGGCCCTGTGCTCCCTGCAGACCTTCTTCTCTGGCCATGGCACCTCCTCCTCTGAGATCCTGCTTGGGCCGGGCATTGGGTTTCGATCCACAGACACACTGGCCTGTGCTGTCCTCTGACTTTATCCAAACCTCCGTGCCCAGGACCACCTGCTTCTATTTCTTCCAACATCCAATAGCATCTAACGCAGGGGCTAGAAAAAGGGTTCGTTAACGAGATAGATAAGGATGTTATTGAGGAATGAGAAAATTATGAATATATTCATAAACATGAGCCTCTTCATTAATAATTGCTATCTCAGCCACTACTATCTTTGATGCTCTTTGGTGAAAATTAATGTGCTTCATGATTTTTATTCCTGGGAAAGTTGACCGTGCCCTTTACCAAGCCTGGAACTTTCAGGAGGTGTTTCAGGAGGACTGGAAACAGACATTTCCAACCCGCTTGCGTCTTGCAAGTGTTCTTTGTAACGGGCACCGAGCAAGCTTAAGCCCAGGGGGTTTCTCAGGCAATCAGTCTTAGTCTTCTGGCCCATCTTCCCTCTCCTCCTCTGGCAGATGTAAGAAGAGGGGCTGGAGGCATACAGAATAGACTTAGGGGGCAGGTGCCCTTTCCCTGGGGTAACCTCTTTTAAAGACCTTCCTTTCGCTGCAGAAAAAAGTGACAAAGAAAATGTGGTTATGGGGTGTGTTTCAGAGATCAGTGCCCTGCGACACGGCCGGGTTAGACCCACACCCGTGTTTTTAATGATCTGACCCAGCAGAAATCTCCTGGTTACAAAGAGGCTGCTTTAAGAATTTTAAAAAACCTAATAAATAATTTGTTATAGCCGCAGGGTATCACGTTACCATGTTACTTATTATGGAACTAGGATAATATTTAAATTGCTTATTTACGGCATTAAAATAAATAGTGGTTTGGGCATTCTGGCAAAGCTGGGGATACATATGGTGGTTCCCAGCCCCAGCCCCCCAGCTTCAACACACCCTTCCATCCTACCAGCTCCGGGCTCTCTCCCCATCCACAATCACTCCATTAGGCTATTAAGGTTCAGAAGGTGCGACACGCCTGACCCCTGAAGGCATTTGCTACTCATTTTTCAAAACCTTTTCTAATACCTGTAGGTCCCTTTCTGGGCTGACATTTGACTGCGCGCCTTCAGTGGGGTCTACCAGGGAGCTGTCCCTTGAAGCCCACTGGCCTGGCACCTCTTGCGGCCACTCGCCGGGGTCCTCTCAGATCTCCGAGGGGGGCGGCAGGCAACACAGTGAATTAGATATCAAGAAAATCAGATCAAATGGCAGCCTGGTCGTCCCCCACCCCCAGGTAAGGAGCGGGCTGGGGAGCCGGGATCGCATCTGAGCAGGCTCTGGCCTTCCCCGGTTCATGCAGGGCGCCGGAGCCTTGTTCTACCAAGTGGCCCCCACTTAAGCCCCACTAATTGGGTGGGATTGCTGCAGTCTGATGAGTCATAATTAGGATGCGGCGGCTCCAGGAGGAGCCGTCTTATTGGGCAAAAGGTCGGGGACTAATGACTGCAGGAGTGGAGGGTTTTGTTGATGCTGGGACTTGCTGCTGGAAAAAAAAATACGACACTCCTGCTGCCTTTCTTAGGGCATCAGGCACTGAATCTTTCCCCTCATTTGATTCACTGACCTCTCAAGTGCATCATCACCCCGAGGGCTCCGGGCCGTCCGGCAACTGTTAAGCCCCTTGGGTTGATAATCTCCTCCCGCGTTTGCCCTTAACACCAGGCGTACCACCATTAGCCGCAGCTGCACCGGTGCTCATTAGAGGCGATCGATGCCGACCAGATAAAGCACTCTGCCGCTCCCCACCTCCCGTCACTGCAGACCCACAGGCCTGCCCACGCAAGCCTCCCTGTCAGCTACCCAAAAGAGGGGGCTCTGTTTTGAAAAAAATAAAGAGGGGGAGAGGAGGATGAAAAAGGAGGAGGGGAAAGTCCATATTTACCTTCTTGGTCTCAGGATGCTGTTGACTGTCTAGAAGAAATGTTATTTTCACTGTGATGTGAAAATCGCCCATCTTTGCCTCCTGAGACTCCTGGTGTCCAGGCAAGGCCCAGAGAAAAATGGTTCCTGAGGGAAGAAGGACGGGCTAAGATGGGCGGGATGTGGTATTGAAGCTGGACCCAGTTGCTGTTGGGTCTCTGCAGACCACGGAGGTCTGGGGCCATGGCTGGCAGTGGTGGCTGGAGTCCTGCTTCTTGCCAGAAGGTGTTGCCAGAGAGCCTGGGAACTCGGGCTGGGAGTTGGGTCCCAGGGGGAGCTGGAGGCAAGAGGGGTCTCAGGGTGCCCTCCACCCCACCCTGAGTCTGCTCAGCCTCCCAGACTTCTGCAGTTTGGCATCCTGTCCCAACAGCTGTGTCAGGATGCCCACTGGACGGTTCTTCACTGTGGTGGGCTGGGAGGGACCTGGCCCCTCACTGGGTGAGGAGTGGCCTGCCTTGCTCACTTGTGGGGTGGCAGTGGGCAGCAAGGCACCCCCCCCTCCTTTCTCTCAGGTGCCGTTGGGACCTCCTGGCTGCACAAACCCATCCATCCTTACTCCATGGGAAGGACCAGAGAGACGGGAACGTGGAGGACACCCAGGAGGAACCAGAGATGACAGGAGCATCCGGGGCCAGAACATTCAAGGGGTTTCACCTACGTTTTTCCACACGTGGGGCCGTTTGGAATGAATACCTGACCTAAATCATATCTTTTCCTGATGGAGGCAGTGCTCCCTTGAGAATTACTGGAGACAGTCCCAACCAACCCGGACTGCTGACCCCTACCGTGGAGAAGTTAGGCGGGGACAGAAGAGTCTTGTGTCAGGAAAGCGCCAAGACCCTACCAGTGGCCGTGCCAGGCAGAGGATGGGGACTCTACTCCTGGGAGTGCGGGCCCCCTGAGCAAGCTCGGGTAGGCACTCTCCAGACAGAGGCGAGTCCCTATGGGGGATGACACCCTGCTCTGGTTCCCCAGCAGTCCCACTGCAGGGCAGGTCACTCTTAACTTTCCCCATGTCCTTTAGTCTGTGCCTGGAATGTTTGTTTAGTGACAGAAGCCATAACACCAAAAAAAATGGGTGAAAAAAGAAACCTTCGTCTGTAAGGATAAGCAGAGAGAGAATAGTGACTCATGACAAAAAAACAAAACAAAAGCAAAAAACCCAGGAGTCCTGAGCAAATATCCTTCCACGAAATAAAGTAACAGCAAGGCATAGGAAATTCCAGAAATCTGCAAGTTTCTGTTTTTAAGCAAGATGGCGGTGACCCCGCAGCTATGAAATTGGAGCGGGCAGTTTGGAAGGTGGCAAAAACAAGACCCTCAAAGGCGGTTTACAAATAAAGAATTGCTGACGTCTAAAGGGCAGCTTCCTAATTGTGGAAAATTGATTCAGTGAGTTGGAGGTGAACTTGAGAATTTAAGGAAGCTCAGAGAGTAGGTATAAATAAATAAATTCATAAAGGAGAAAGTAGGAGACCTGGAAAGGCAAGAACCAGGAGCTGTACAATGGGAATTCCTGAGAGAGCAGAGTGAGCAGAGAAGCCAAAATAATCACCGGGGAATCCAAAGAGCTCATTGAGCACCAGGCACAATTAAACGAACCTGCATTTCCAGGTAAAGGAAAGTATACATCCAAGCTGAAAAACAATTTACCTCCAAAGAAACAGGAGCTGCACTGCAATTAGCCTCTTTTGCCTACAACACATCCAAATCAATTTCACTTTTATTTGAAAACACAGCTCTTATGCAGCCCCGCTTAAGACTTCCAATGGTTTTGTTTACTTTGTTAGTTGTTTACCTGAACAATTTACCTGAGAAAAATTCAGTTCCAATACTCCTCTACTTCTGACCATAATTTGTTCCTTTGGATAAGTGGGATAAGCTGGTAGACTCATCTGCAATAATTAAAAAAAAATAATGCATCACTGTTGAATGAGTTTTTATGGAAAAATATTTTGACCTGATTTTCTGTATTGAATGTGCTGTATTTGGGTGCATCTGGTTAGCCTGTGAGATCTATAAGGATGAACTGCAAAGCTGTGTGCTGTATCCTTGACTTCTCTCTTCCCTCATCTGGCTAGGTGATCATGGTGTGTATGTCAACTGGAGTTGGCAACAGTAAAAGGTGTCCTCAGATATGAGAGGCAAGTGAAAGTCATTTAGTCATATTGACTCTTTGTGACCCCATGGACTATACAGTCCATGGAATTCTCCAGGCAAGAATACTGGAGTGGGTAACCTTTTCCTTCTTCAGGGGATCTTCCCAACCCAGGGATCGAACCCAGGTCTCCCACATTGCAGATGAATTCTTTACCATCTGAGCCACAAGGGAAGCCCAAGAATATTGGAGTGGGTAGCCTATCCCTTCTCCAGTGGATCTTCCTGACCTGGAATTGAACTGGGGTCTCCTGCATTACATGTGGATTCTTCACCAGATGAGATATGAGGGATATGAAAGGAACCTGGAAAATATACCGTGTGTGTGTTCTTCCTCAAGAAGGTACTAGAAGCCACTCTGCAGTCAACTACAAACATTGTGCATTCATTCCACCCCTCCAGAGTCAGGCCCCAACAAGAGTCCTTTTGCCTGGTCACTGGAGCCAGTAGACCAAGACCAAACCAAATTAAGCTCAGAAGCAAAGGAAACCTTTTTTTTTTTTTTAAATGGACATTGAGGTCAAGCTCTGGTTTTATTAGTCTCTTTCTAAGCAGCCCAAATGGAGAATGGGTTTTATTTTATTGGCCATGCCACACGTGGGATCTTAGTTCCCCTCCAGGGATTGAACCCTTGTCCCCTGCACTGGAAGCACAGAATCTTACACACTGGACTGCCAGGGAGGCCCCAGAAAGCTTTGTCCTTTGATGGAAGGATGGAGAGGTGTAGCTGCTCTCGCTCTAGAAGGTCACACTGGGTGCAGCGTGTCTGCACATGGCCCACCCCCACCATCTTGAATTGAGTGTCAAGGGCAGTGCTTCTGCACACGCCCCTGAGCTGAGGGGTGTGCACAACCATTTGCACCAGGAACCAGGTCTAATGGGCCGTGTGCAAAGCCTCTACAATTGACCCCTTGTGAGCAAGTGACACCAGACTAAGCCCAAAGGAAAAAAAGGTTAGGCTTGATTTTATTACCCAGGTTCTATTTTTCTTTCCCAGGAATCGTTAATGGAGTTTGCTGGTGACAAAGTTACAGTGGAAGAGAGATAAACAACAGACCCAGAAAAACATGCAGAGTTTAAGTAACTGGTCATATGATTAACAGCAACTCATATACAAAAAATAATTTTTGAAGGCAAAAATGGATGTTAGACATAGATTAATTATCTGGTTTAAACTTTTAGATAGTAGCAAAAATTGGGAAATTGGGCAGAGCAGAAAAAATAAATGTGTATTAAATTTCTGTTTTACTTGGGAACAATCTTGGACAATATCTCAGTGTTAATGGAAGCCAGAGAAATATACGTGACTTCTTAAAAAGCAATGTGTGAAGAGCCATACATAGAATAAAAATAAGACTCATACTTTCCAAATTACTAAAGAAAAGAAAAGAGCTATGAATAATATCTTTTTAGCAAACAATGCATAAAAGAAAACAATAAAGAAATATTTTACAAAAGCGTAACAGAAATACGTCAAGAGATAAATATGACTAAGACCAATCCTCCAAAGGACAGACTTTCAGACTTGATTGAGATACAGAATCAAATTAAAATCTATTGACAAGAAGCACATCTAAAATAAAAAAAAATATGGAAAGATTGAAAAACAATGGCTGGATAAAGGTGTACCAGATAAATATGAATAAAAATTGAAAAGTGATATCAAGTTAGACTTTAAGAGGTTTCAAGTAAGATATTTTTACAGTGATAAAAGGTAAATTTCCCACAAAGATGTAATGAATAGCAAACCCTTATGTATAAAATAATTATTAGAATATGTAAGCTAAATTAAAATTATAAGAAGAAACTGCCAAAGACATAATTAAAATAGTGAATAACTTTAATATGCAACCATCAGTATCAGACAAATTGACAAAATAAGGAGATATAAATTAAACACATGTAATAAGTAGAGCTTATTCAGTATTTGGGAGAAGGCAATGGCACCCCACTCCAGTACTCTTGCCTGGAAAATCCCATGGATGGAGGAGCCTGGTAGGCCGCAGTCCATGGGGTCGCTAAGAATTGGACACGACTGAGTGACTTCACTTTCACTTTTCACTTTCATGCATTGGAAGAGGAAATGGCAACCCACTCCAGTGTTCTTGCCTGGAGAATCCCAGGGACAGGGGAGCCTGGTGGGCTGCCGTCTATGGGGTCGCACAGTTGGACACGACTGAAGCGACTTAGCAGCAGCAGCAGCATTCAGTATTTAATAAGCTATAATGAAATTTATACCATACAAAGAAAGAGGATAAGACCCATGATATATTTGTATAAGCTGATGACTGAAAAATCTTAATCACACAAAAAAATTTATTGATTTC
This sequence comes from Bison bison bison, assembly GCF_000754665.1. NCBI lineage: Eukaryota > Metazoa > Chordata > Mammalia > Artiodactyla > Bovidae > Bison > Bison bison. Next base: position 3,719,010 of record NW_011495018.1, on the reverse strand, counting down.
TCTTAAGGAACAAACTGTCCAGATCACATCCCATAGGTTCAACATATGAATTTTAATAACAAAAATGTAACACAAATCACAATACATTTAAAAAATTAGAATGATGCTCTCCTGGTAAATTTTAGATGATAGAGAAACTCTATAATTCTAGAATACTTAAGGACACATAAAACAATTGAGATGAAGCCTAAAATTAATTCGAGGTCAAATGCATTAAGTATGTTTGTTATGAAACAAGGCTAAACAACAATAGAAAACTGTAAACACTTATAATTTTTAAAAAGCTAAGATATTAAGTTAAAAAATGGGGAAAAATATATAAATGTATGTAGCAGAATATAGGAGAACAGTAAAGTTGAGAAATTCAAGAACTTAAAAAATGCAAATACATATTAAAATAGATAAACTGCTGGAAATTAGGGGAAAATGAAGGCTATATAATATATAATGAAAAATTAGTGAATATGGTTGAAGAAATAAAGTATGAGGGACTCAATGGATTTAAATAACTACAAAGAAATACTGGATATAACCCAGTTTATCATTCAATGGATGAAAAATTTTTCTGAGGAAAATGGAAATCTTCCTGAAGATTGTGTCTGACTGAAGCAGGGGAATGCTTCTACAGGAAGGTAACCTCGGAGAGAAATTTCAAAAGTGGTTTGTGGTTTAGTTTTTGTAACTTTGTCATATTTTAAAATGAATCTCTTTGTCTTCTTCCTCATTATTATTCAGTATCTAGCCATTTCTTCCAGAATAATTTTATAATTCTTTAGTGTTTGGGGTGAAGGTTTTCAGTCTTGTCAGAACACTTAATTCCCCTGCTGTGGGAAAGATGGCAGAGCACTGGGAGAAAACATTTTACAGAGAGAACTAAGGCTTGAATCTGAAACCTGAAAAGGCTAAAAAAGAAATTCCAGACCCATCTCTCTGAGAAGGTTAAGCTGGAACAGGGCAGGTGGGGCTGGAACCTGTCGAGATGCAGACCATAGTCATTGAATCAAAGAACAAAAAGGCCTAAATAATATATAGCATGTTGGAAACAGAAGTTTCATATCTCACATAGGTCTATTCCAGGGGTGCGATAATGTTTTAATATTCAGAAATCTATTAATAAAACATATCCCATTGGTAGATTAAAGTGGAAAATGTTCTATAAAATCTCAGAGGAACTTTGATAAAATTCAACATTGATTTCTGATAAAAACTTAATAAGCCAGGAATAATAAAATGATTCCTTGACATGGAAAAACAATATGAACTCATCAGCAGCTGCACCTTTCATGAGAACCCTCTGTAAGGCCTTCAGAGTCTGGGGCAGGACCAGGAGTCAGCAATTACCCCAGCGATGAACACCGTGCTCGAAGTTCTCATGCATGTCATAAAACAGGAAACAGAAAAAGGAAGGTTAAGTTTCAGAAAGGAACAGACCTAAATCTGCACATGGCATGATTCCATCTCTGAAACTCTAAGAGAATATTTTAAAGAAAGTAGCAGGCACAAATCAGTAGTTTTTCCTACATTACATTATGACTCGCTGGAAAGTAAAAAGATGAAAGATTTCCAATCTCCAAGGTAAATGTAATGTTTTAAATCCTAGGAATAAACCCAGCAGGATGCACAAGGGGACCATGTGAAGAAACAGACAACAGGTTTCGAGAGGTGTCAGAGAAATCATCAATAAATACAGACCTTGGTTCTGAAGAGTGCAAAGAAGCCAAATTTCTCCAATTTAACTTATGCTTTTGGGGCAGTTCCTACCAAAATCAATCATTCTAGAAGAATGGACAAAATATTGACCACTAGAGAGTAGTTAAGCAGTATGCTCTGCCGTTTTGATGGTTCCACAGTGGAGAGTGGTTGCAGGATTAGACAGGCAGACAAGAGCCCACTTATTTAGCATATGGTATACACAACATGTCCACTGGGATGGCCAAGTGCTTAAGGATGCTGGGAAAGATTGAAGGCGAAAGAAGAAGTGGGTGGCAGAGGATGTGATGGTTAGATAATATCACTAATTCAATTGAGATGATTTTGAGAAAACTCTGGGAGATACACTCTGGGAGATAGTGAAGGACAGGGAAGCCTGGCGTGCTGCAATCTGTGGTGTCGCAAACAGTTAGACGTGACTTAGTGACTGAACAACAGCAGCAGCAATAATCATGCATTTCAAGTACTTGGGGGAGTTTCGATTATTCAGTGATGCTGGGAAAACAGGTTAATTAGTTGGAAAAGAAAGCCTCTATCACACTTAAATAAAAATCCATTCCAGTGGATTACACAGGTGAAGTCGTCAGAGAACCATATGAACCTGAAAAATGAGGACTGCGTATTTGTCTAGTTTCTGGTGGGGGAGGGAGAACAAGGGGGAAACAGACAGGAAACTGATAGTTCTGTCTAATAAAATTGGAAAATTCTCAACACCAGATTACACTCTAACCAATCAATTCAGTTCATTTCAGTCGCTCAGTCATGTCTGACTTTTTGCAACCCCATGAATCACAGCACGCCAGGCCTCCCTGTCCATCACCATCTCCCCGAGTTCACTCAAACTCATGTCCATCGAGTCAGTGATGCCATCCAGCCATCTCATCCTCTGTCGTCCTCTTCTCCTCCTGCCCCCAATCCCTCCCAGCATCAGAGTCTTTTCCAATGAGTCAACTCTTCTCATCAGGTGGCCAAAGTACTGGAGTTTCAGCTTTAGCATCATTCCTTCCAAAGAACACCCAGGACTGATCTCCTTTAGAATGGACTGGTTGGATCTCCTTGCAGTCCAAGGGACTCTCAAGAGTCTTCTCCAACACCGCAGTTCAAAAGCATCAATTTTTTCGGCGCTCACACAAACGTGGACATATTGTGTCATATTGCTAAATAAGAATTTTTCCCTTTAATACATAAAGAATCTTTATAATTAGGTAAAAGTTTTGGGGGAAAATCCCTAAAAATTTAAAAAAGCTTAAATTGTTCATTAAGTAACAATTCCAAGTGCTCAATAAACGTCTGAAAAAAATTTCGCCATGTCAGGAATGAAGGAAGTGCAATTTTAAGTAAAGGTTATATCTTTGGCTGATCAAATTAGTAAAGCATTTTGAAAGGTCATACCTTGCCATATACATATGCCATACACTGGTCATAGCCAGTGTTGGCAATAATTGCAAAAAACACAGTAATTATTATATATTATATTTGAGATTTTCTGGAGGAAAAATTGGCAATATGAATGAAAACTTTAGCATTTTTCATACCTCAAGATCCAGTATAGTACACTAAGACGCTCAGTCGTGTATGACCACAACCCCATGGACTGTACCCCTCCAGACTCCTCTGTCCATGGGATTTCCCAGGCAAGAGCCCTGGAGTGGGCTGCCATTTCCTTCCGCAGGGGATCTTCTTGACCGAGGGATCAAACCTGCGGCTCCTGCAGCATCTCCTGCGTTGCAGGCAGATTCTTTAACCCCTGAGCCACTGGGGAAGCCCAATACCTGGCTTGATTTCCAGGTATTGAACAACTAGAGAATCACAAGGAACTGTATGTATGAGGAGATTGTGTGGCGCTTTCCCTAGTGGTGAAAAATGGGGACCCGTGTAAACAGCCAGTGGGAAGACACAGGGTAAATAAACTGTGGCCCATTAAAAGCGATGGAGTACTAAGCAGTCATTAAAACCGCGCTCTCAGAGACTAAGCGTGTGTGGTAATACTCACAATATATTAAAAGATAAAAGTAGGTTACAGAATGTCATATGCTTTATAACTCCATTGCTGTAAAGTCAGTATATATGCCTAGATAAATGATGGAAGGAAATACAGTGGTTTCTTCTAATCCTGGGAATATGAACACTTTTTATTTTATTCTTTATCCTTTTCTGAAATTCTCAAGATTTATGCAAGGGTACTGTATTTCTTAGCTACAAATCATCATAATAATTATAATAAAAGAGTTTGAAAAGCTCAGTAAGGAAAACAGCACTGGCCCATCTGAACAGGCCTTCTCTGCCCAGTGAAGGATCAAAGGGTTCAGAGCCCAGTCTCTACAGCTCTCTCTGCCTTGTCTCTCTCTTCATGTCTCTCTGTGTCTCTCTGTCTCTGTCTCTCTATCTCTGTCTTTCTCTGCATCTGTCTCTGTCTGTGTGTCTCTCTATTGCCAGACAGTTATTTCCTCCTGAAAAGTGATGGTTTCCAGTTTTTAGTTAACACTTCCTTTATTTGATGTGTGATGTGATCTTCTGAGTTGGGTATATTTTTTTTCTTAGGCTTCTGGCATCCTGGCTTAATTTCCTGGGAAAGCTGTTGTCAAGTCACAGTGCGTCTCGCTTAGGTCCTTGAAGTCAGTGTGAGTGGGAAGGGGTGGGACAGAGAATGTCCGCTTCTCCTCCCTGGACTCTGCTTGGTCCTGCAGGGGTCTGCCAGGGCTCCTGATTTAGTCAGATTGTTCTGGGCATGAATGAACGTGGCCGCCTTTCTGTCAACAGAAACCTCAAGTTAGGATTGGCAGATTTACCAAATAAAAACACAAAATGCCTAGTTAAGTTTGATATTAGATAAATGAATGATTTTTTTAGTATAAGTACATCCCAAACATTGGATGGGATATACTTATACTAAAAACTTATCCATTATTTATCTGAAAAGCAATTTAACTGGGCAATCTGTATTATACCTGACTACCCTACCCCTAATGCTTTGAATGACCAAGTGCCTGCATGGCCTCATGCCTCACCTTGGCCTAAGTTACTTTGTCTACAGTGGGGTCTTCATACCCCACCCTCAAATCAAATGGATGGGCCAGCCAGGACCATGGTATCTGGGCAAACACAGTCATCCCCTGCTGGGTCTATCTGGGCCTGGCTGATGGATGCTTATAAACTGGCTGTTGGAAAATTAGAGCTTAGCCATTCTTCTCTGTAATCTAAAATCCAGCACCCACTCATTTGCATAAGCAGAGAGAATAATTAAGAAGCTGATGGATCAGGCGAAGTTGTGGCTGAACTGTGAAGGACAGAATCCTGGCCCCATAACAAGATGCTATTTCTCCACTGTGAATGGGGTTCTCTCTGCCTCCTTCTTGAAGGACATTCAAACACTCTCCCTTCTGCACACACCCTGGAGGGGTAAAGATGGTCCATGCCAACCGTGTCATCAAGGTAACCCACTTCAGGGTTGTAGACCTGGGCAGTTCTCCCCTTTCCTCTACTGTGTGGAAATGAAGAAAGAAAAGAAAAAAGCAGCTAAGAATAAGGGAGCTATACATGTCAACAAAGGTCTTTCTAGTTAAGGCTATGGTTTTTCTAGTTGTCATGTATGGATGTGAGAGTTCGACTATAAAGAAAGCTGAGTGCCAAAGAATTGATGCTTTGGAACTGCGGTGTTGGAGAAGACTCTTGAGAGTCCCTTGGACTGCAAGGAGATCCAACCAGTCCATTCTAAAGGAGATCAGTCCTGGGTGTTCATTGGAAGGACTGAAGTTGAAGCTGAAACTCCAATACTTTGGCCACCTGATGAGAAGAGCTGACTCATTGGAAAAGACTCTGATGCTGGGAAAGATTGAGGGCAGGAGGAGAAGGGGATGATAGAGGATGAGATGGCTGAATGGCATCACCGACTCAATTGGCATAGGTTTGAGTGGACTCTGGGAGTTGGTGATGGACAGGGAGGCCTGGTGTGCTGCGGTTCATGGGGTTGCAAAGAGTCGGACACGACTGAGTGACTGAACTGAACTGAACATGCAGGAAGAACCATAGGTATCAAATTTTCAACTGGCACATTTTTTCCCCATTATTTAAAAAACGGCTAGCGTTTGGATGCTACTTGTTACAAACTGCTTTGGGACTAAACCTGGCAAACTAAACTTTGGTTTGCAGTGGTTGCCTCTACCATGATTTGTGTTCCTAAATTTGGCTGGGGTTGGGGCATTCCGGAAACCCGCTGTGGACTGACTGGCCTTGACACCCTGGTGCCGACCCCTGTCAGAGGCGCAGAGCCAGGAACGCCTGTGGGAACGTTCCTGTGTCCCTTCTACTGAGAGCAGTGAAAGCACGTGGCCCAGGCTCTCGCCAGGCATTAGTCATCCCTTCTCCAGGAAGGGGCCTGGCCTGAGCTAGCCTGGGAGCAGACCATGTTTTATTACCTCTCTGGCTTCTGGTTGCCCGCCAGGAGCTGAACCAGAAGTGCCAAAATGCTGTAAGAAATCAGATCAGGAGAGCGGCTGCTTGCACGGCCTTTCCAGCTGTTGGCTCTGCAGCAAAGCTCTTTGTAAATTTTGTAAGAAAACATGTTCTCTGGAAGTTTCCATTTCAAGTTGGCAGCGTTAAGAAGTCAGGAGAGCTGGAGTCAAACTTTCCAAGGAATGCCTGAGCTTGGATCGCACTCTGCACTGAGTCTGGGCTCCGGCTTCTGGGGCCTCGGGTTTGGGACTGCTGTCACTGCTGATAACGGACTGTATTTAGTGTGCCCGAGGGGAGGGCAGAAGCGTGTGGCTCCCACAGCACCTTGGGTGCCTTCGAAGAGTGTGTGGCACGTGTGGGAAATGATTTATGGGAGTCTGGTTAGGGACGAGATTCAGAGCATCCTTGAAGCACAGAGTCGTCATTTCTTCTGAAGTCTTGGTTGCTTCGCTGGTGGCTCCAACGGTGAAGAATCTGCCTGTAGTGCAGGAGGCTGAGTGCGATCCCTGGCTCGGGAAGCTCCCCTGGAGAAGCAAACGGCAGCCCTCTCCAGTATTCTCGCTTGGAGAATTCCACGGGCAGAAGACCTGGTGGGCTACAGTCACCTTTTCATTCAGAAAAAGACTGCAGGAGTCCTGTTCAGTGCATCCACCTTAAGTTATCCCTGCGCTTTCAACATGTTTTCCCCAAATGACCGTGATGACCTTTTTCTTTCTCCCGAGAGTTCCAGTTCTGACTTTTGAACTGGCTGGCCCAACATTTCTGCGTAGCTGGCCACTCCTTACTGGAGGCCCTAGCTTTGTTCCTGATGTTTGTCACAATTTCTCACTTTTCCTGCCATTTATCGTTCTTATTTTCCTCATTCCCTTGCATTTTGCTGACAGTAGATTCATATTGACTCCATACAGAGAAAGATAGCAAATAGCAGTGAAAGCGCTTGGCTGAACGAGAAATGGGACCTCTCCTTGTTCACCCAACCGTTCAAATGGTCCCTTGGCCAGAATGGTGGTAGAAACCTACATATGTTATTTTCATCGTTGCACTAATACGAAAAGAGCAAGTTTTTAAAGTGATTGGATTTAGGAAATACCAAGCTTGCTACATTTAACGTTTTTGTCAAGAGAGTGTCTTCACCCATGAAAGCAAATATTTTCATACGGATGGAGGCTTGTACCAATGAGATCTTTCGTATGGCAGTGTAGTATACTAGATTATAACCTTCCCCAACATTAAAATAAAGTGCTGTGGGAGGGACATTAACTCTTTTAAGCCCCTTACACATTTCCCTAAGTGTCCATCATAAATCCAGGAAATTGCATTGTCATTGTTACATTCAGGAATAATTTTGCCCCAGTACACTTCTGCAGCACCCATAATTCTATTTTAGGGAGTAAAGATGTTTAACTTATGTCAGGAGAGTCTGCTGATTGGTTCTGGTTTGCACTGGTGTTATTTTAAATCAACAGCCACTGCTGGAAAATCAGATAATTTCTCAGAAGACTTGCATGGAGGCGTATTCTCTGGTTGTTTATGTTTGAGGTGAAAGCTTTCAGTTCGAATCATTGTTCCAAAATGGATGAATGCCGTGTGTGATATCAGTTCATGTACATCAGGCGTTTGGGGAAGCTGAACGGAAGATGAAAATAAGGCTGCCAAAGGAGTTACTTCCAATGGAGGGTTAATCCCAGGTAATAATGCAAAGCTGGAATGGAGGCATAGAGGTAAGTACCCGGAGAGAAAGAGGTGAATTTCTGACCCAGGCATTCTGCAAGCCTGGAAGTTATGCATGGAGGAGAGCTGCCCAGGAGCTGGGCATGCGACCGTGGAGGACTGGGCGAAATGTAAGCGGTTCGGGTTTATAACAGGCCCTGACGGGCAGGTGGAGAGAAGGGGCATGTAGTCACGTATCCTCATTGTTTAGACTTCTCCAGAAATTGGAATTCTGAAACACATCTGATTTTACAGCTCAAAAGCCCATGGAGTCAACGTGGAAAGTTGCCCCAGAAAACCAGCTATCAGTGAAGAAACGAGCCTGTGTTGTCTAAGAAGATGACATTCCCTTTTTCTGCAGCCAGAGGCACAAGTCCTGAGGCATCTGTACAATGTTAGTGAGACGCAGCCCCCTTGTGATGGGTGTGCAATGTACTTGGCGCTATGGTGAGCCCCTTTCCTGACTCCCCCGATGGGCCAGGATGACTTCATTTGTTTCCAAGAACTACAACCACACAAAAAAAGTACACTACTTTTATTGGAAACGTTTCAGTGACGAAGAGAGTAGATTTCAAGTCCCAGGAAAGAGAGGACTTGAAGACTTTGTCAGACCCGGGTGGAAAGCGGGGGTCCAAATGTGCATCTTGCCCTCCCCGCAGCCTAACCGGGCCACACGTCTCATTAGACGCGTGTCTGGCGAGCGCGTGTTGGGGACGGAACACACCTTTCAACAGGCACGAAGCAGAGGAGCAATTAGGTGTGACTGAGGCTCAGCAGGTAACGGCAGAGGAGGAACAAGATGGGAGCAGGCTTCCAGGCGACGTGTGGCTTGAATCAGAGCTGCAAATAATGA
>NW_011495018.1:3701837-3710185 GCF_000754665.1 Bison bison bison | reverse complement strand
AAATAATGAGGAAACATCCTGTCTTGAGAATTGCCACCATTTCTTACGAAGGTGGATGCTGACAGCTTCACAAAGGCCGCTGTGAGGGAAGGAGCGTCTGAGAATGCCAGCCAGGAGCACGGAGGCTCCCAACAAGTTGTCAGGTCCCGACAATCGTTCAGACAGCACGAGGCAGGGGAGAGAGCCAGCGATCTGGGGCAGGAGGCCTCTGCTCTCTCCCCCACCCCTCCTTCTGGAAGCGCACCCGCTCCCGGGCGCTGGGGAAGCAAGACGCCAGCCATGCACCTCCCTTCCGCTCCGTGCCACAGACCTCGCCCTTCTTGTCTGTTTCTTGTACGACTTGATTTTTATGAATACAATGTGATTTTCCCATTATTTTCATTCCTTCAGGGCAAGAGAATCTCATCAAAAGTTCACAACTAATATATATACTATGTTACTAAAGTAAAACCGTGAGATGTGTGTGTAGGCAGAGTGGTAATCTCTCCAAACTTTTGAGACGTGTGTAACACAAAAATGAAAAGTCAGGGCAATTAGCTATTTTGTCAGTATTGTAAGAACCGAAAGGAACCCACGTGGACTTGGAATTTGTCATAAATAATTCATAGATTCCTGAGATCGCTCTGAAGTCCCTTTCCAATCTTAGGTTGGAACAAAGACTAGGTTGACCACTGCTGCCGGTCACAAATTCAGGGTGTCAGCAATAGAAAATGCCATCTATAGGATGATACTTGTGGCTGCCCTGGTGACTGAGATGGTAAAGAATGTGCCTGTAATGAGGGAGACCCAAGTTTGATCCCTGGGTTGGGAAGATCCCCTGGAGGAGGAAATGGCAACCTCCTCCAGTATTTTTTCCTGGAGAATCCCATGGACAGGGGAGCCTGGCGGGCTACAGACATGGGGTTGCAAAGAGTCAGACACAACTGAGTGCCTAATACTACCAGAATGATACTGGTGTTGCTTCCTCACTGAGATGGAGACTGTACGTCACTGCGTTGACATGTTGGTCGAGTGGATGCTGCTGGCTTTGGGAAAACCATCCCTCAGTAAGGGAAGGAGAGAATGTTTGGGGAGGGAGAGGGAGGAGGTGTCTGGTCTTAACCTGATCCTCAGTGCTCCTGAGGTTTTGGTGTTCCCAGTCATTGACTTTTACTTGAATCAACATGAAATCTTTGAAGTTTTGTCTTGGCATTGAAACTTTTTCTCTGCCCTGAATGACTTCCTGGTTGTTTTATTTTATTTTAGTTTAAAAAGATTGTTTTTTGTTATTTTGGACTTTGGGATTCCTACCCCTTCTCTATGCCTGGAATCCTATAACTGCACCCTCAAGATTTCCCTAAGTGTGCTCTTTTGTTTGAGATTTTATAGCATCAGAGACTTGGCCACAACAGTATTAGCCTTTGCTTCTCAGAGATGAATCATCCTGATGTAATGGACCACGTTTTGTAAATATTATTATTTTTCCTACATCTGTTTATATCAAACTCCTGAGAAATGACAAATGCAAGAGAGCTCAAAAATCTCCTTGATCACCACTGTCCTAAGCTGAAACTTCCACCATGGTTATTCTGCTATTGAAAGAATAGTCCTGCAGAGAATAAGAACGGGCTTCCACATCTAGACTGATTTTTAAATTGCCTTCTGTGAACTGGAAGACCCCAGGCAGGGCTTGAAGTAGCCGACCCTGGTGTGTATGGTGGCAGGGGGAGGGGAAGGATGTTTGTCTACAGCCTGGGGGTCCCACATGCATGCACCTCAGTTAGGGTTGCTCTACCAGTATTCCTGGGCTTCCCTGGTGGCTCAGCTGATAAAGAATCTGCCTGCAATGCAGGGGACCTGGGTTCGATCCCTGGGTTGGGAAGATTCCCCGGAGGAGGGAAAGGCTACCCACTCTAGTATTCTGGCCTGGAGAATTCCATGGACTGTATAGTCCATGGGTCTCAAAGAGTCGGACACGACTGAGCGGCTTTCACTCTCACTTTGACTTTCTGCATCCATGTTAAGTGCAAGGATTTCAATATTTTATTTGGAAAACATGGGAGGAGGTGATAACTAAAGGTACAGGGTTTCTTTTTGAAGTGATGAAATTGTTCTAATTGGTGTGCACATATTTGTGAATATCCTAAAAACCACTGAATGTTACACTTCACATGAGCAAATTATGTGGTATGTAAATTATATCTCGATAAAGTAGTTTTTTAAAAAATAATTGAACTATTAAGTTGGAAAACCCACTTGCTTAGAATATCTGTTTGAACCACTTACTTAGAACATTTCAGAGACTTGAAAAAACAGGCAGGTAAAATTCCAGTGTTTCTCCAAGTGCGAGGTTTCCAGCTTCCCCACAGTTACCCACACCTCTGGTCACCACTCTGTTGCGCGCTTTCCCTCCCTTTGAATCTGAACCTGCTTTGCGGCTTGCTTTGGGCCAGGAGGATGCTGCGGAAGGGATGCTGTGTGGCTTCCAGATTGAAGTTTCCACCTCCTAGCTGGGCTTCTGGGATGCTTGTGGGATATGCTCTCTGGAGCCCGCCATCGTGTTGTGGGGTTCAAGCTACATGAAAGGCCATGAAAGTGCTCTGCCCACAGCGCCGGGTGGGCTGCTGGCCTGCAGCCGGATTCACTGCCCACCTTACAAGTGTGCCATCTGCGGCTTGTGTTTGCACTTTCTTGATAGTGTCTTTTGAAGCAACAATGTTTTTAATATTTGACAAAGTCCAGTTAGATAGCATCACTGACTCACTGAACATGCGTTTGGGTAAATTCCAGGAGATAGCGCAGGACAGGGAAGCCTGGTGTGCTGCAGACCGTGGGGTCACGTAAGGCAGACATAGTGACTGAACAACAAACAACAAAAATCCAATTTAGTTTTTCCTTTAGTTATTCATGCTTTGAATGTCATATATAAGATACCACTGCATAATCCAAGGTCACACAGATTTAGAGCTACGCTTTTCTCTGAGAGTTTCAAAGCTTCAACTTTTACATTTAGATCTTGCATCCATTTTGAATTGATTTTGCATATAGTATGAAGTTGGGTCCCACTTGATTCTTTGCCTGTTGATATCTAGTTTTCTGGCATCATTTGCTAAAAAGATTTCTTTTGCCATTGAATTGTCTTGGCACCCTTGTCAAAAATCAATTAACCATAAATATGTGAGTCTATTTACAGACTTTCAGTTCATGATCTGTTGCCATGCTAAAACCATACTGTTGTGATTAATGTCGTATTATAATAAGTTTTAAAGTCAGGAAACATGAGTCCTTTAACTTCTTCTATTTCAAGATTATTTTGACTATTCTGTGTCCTATATGAATTTGAGAATCAGATGTTCAATTTCTGCAAAAACTCCCAGCTGGAATTTTGATAGGAATTGCATTGAATTCAAATTCCATCAATTTGGGAAGTATTACCATCTTAATGATAGTTTCTCAATCAGTGAAGACAAGATGTCTTTTATTTATTTAGAGCTTATTTAATTTCTTTCATGATATTTTATGGCTTCAGTATACAGATTTAGCTCTATTTTTTGCTAAATTTATTCCTAAGTATTTTATACTTTTAAAATTCTTTTCTGATACTATTGTAAATAGAACTGTTTTCTTTATCTAATTTTTAACTTCTTTATTGCTAATGTTTAGAAATATTACTAACTTGAATACTGGTGCTGTATCCTGGCTGAATTTGCTTTATTAGATCTAATAGGTTTTTAAACAACTCCTTAGGATTCTCTGATCATATCGTCTACAGATAGAGATAGTTTTACTTTTCTATTTTCTTTAAAATTTATTGAGACTTTCTAAATGGTCTTTTATTTCCATTTTTTTCTCCTTCTTTTCATTTGTCTATTGTTTTCCTACTATTTTTCTCTGCTTTAGTATTTATTATTTTCTTCTTTATGTTTGCTATGGGTTTAATTTGCTCTTCTTTTTCTAATTTCTTAGGTTGGAAAATTAGGTTTTTGATTTGAGAATATAGGCCTATTCTTTTTGAATTCTCTTTTTGAATATAGGCGTTCATAGCTATAAATTTCCCTCTGAGCACTGCTTTGGCTGCACCTCAAAAGCTTAGTACGTTTGCTTTCATTTTTATTACTTCAAGGTATTTTTAAAATCCCCTAGTCATTTCTCCTTTGAGCATTAGGCATTGAGGAATATACTGTTTAATTTCAATGTATTTGTGTATTTCCCCAATTCTCTTTTGTTATTGTAAACTTCATTCCATGATATAACTTTAATAATTTAATATTTATTGAGACTTCCTATTATATGGTCTGTGCTGAAGAATGTTATTTGTGCAATTGAGAAGAGTATGGTAAGTTACTTGCAAACATTTTGATCCTTTTATGTCTTGCTATTAAACTTTAAAAAATAAACCAGAGCAGCATTTCATGAAAATCTACCCATTTCTTACTCCCGAGGCAAGACTTTCTGACTGCTCTTCCCAGTGACTTGCGAATTATAAGGTTTTCTAGCCTGACTAAAGGAATCAGGTGCTGCTCATGGCCCTGTATGGTTGCAGAGCATCTTTCTCTCTAGCCCTTCTAGCAGTTTTCTCTTCTTTTGTTTCCTTTGGCCTTCAGCAGCCTCCTCATATGCACAGAATGCTCAGTGCTCTGCTGAGCTCTCTTCCCGTGCAGCTCTCTCCTCTCTGGCACCGTGGCTGAGAAGCTTACTGTCCTTGTCTCCCTGGACCCCCAGCTTCATCCTAGTGCAGTGAACCTGCTGGCCTCCACCCGAGTTTGCCTTCCTGGGGATTCTCTCAAGGTAAAAAGCTGCAGTAACTCCATGCTTCATATCATTTGCTTCTTATCCCTCATGGATCACTGTCCTTTATTGTCTGATGTCTAGTGTGTCTAGTGTCTTAAGAACAATATTTTCTTATATGTTTTGTTTGATTTTTTGGTTGTTTCCGCATGAGGGGAAGTCAAGTCCTTGTTATTCTGTCTTGGCTGGAAGTGGAAGTCATATCTTAAAAAAAATATTATATATAACTGATTTTACAGGGGGAAGTATTCAGGTATAATTTTATTTTTCATGTTTCTCTAGAGTCCAGCTAAATGATAAAGCTGTTTTGTTAATCAGTATATTTTCTAGTGGTTTCTTCTTTTTTTTTTGGAAGGGCTTTTAATCTACATAATGACTTTATTTCACCACATCTTTCTGACATATATACATTTTATTCTCTTCTTATATTGCATTTGCATAGCCTGGAATTTCAGAGCAATGATAATTAATAAGGTTGATAATAAGCATTAGAACTTGGTTCTTAGTGTTAATGAGAAGAACTCTAGCATTTCACCAATAAGCAAGATGTTTAATGGTGGCTTGAGATTACCATTTTCTATCATTTTAAGCAAGAATGCTTTTGTCATGTGTGATGTTTTTATAAATCAGGATTTTTCATCAAATATTTTAGGGCATATTTAACTGATTATTTGTGATGAATTCTATCAACTCTCCCTTTTACTTTCTTGAGCATAACTTCCTAAGTCATAATATTCTCTTTCTTTAATCTATTAGTGAATTTTATTCCGTGGTGTTTTAAGAAAATATTTAGTAGCATTTGTGGTTGTAAGTATGCTTGTTGCTCAGTTGTTTAGTCGTGCCCAACTCTGTGTGACCCCATGGACTGCAGCACACCAGGCCTCCCTGTCCCTCACCATCTCCGGGAGTTTGCCCAAGTTCATGTCCATATAAGTATGCTTGTTATTGTTGTTCAGTCGCTCTGTCATGTCTAACTCTTTGCAATCTCATGGACTGCAGCAAGCCAGCCTTCCCTGTCCTTCACCATCTCATAATTTTTATTTTGCTTTCTAATTTCTCTCTTTAATATCCTGAAGCTAGGTAGGAAAAACATAAAATAAACAGTCATGGTTTACTTGTCTTTGCTTTAGCATTGAATTCTTATACGTTATACACTTGCTGTTATATATCCTCTCCATTTAAATAATTTTGTTTCCCGTATGAAATGGGAAGTTATAATTTCTTTATGGTATGTTTATTATTTTAGGTTTCTTAAGTAAAAAAAACATGACTCATTCAAACAGATTATTGGCTATCTTAACTTTTTTATGCAAGCCAAGAACAAAATCGAAGAACAGTCTCCATTTTCTTCAGTAGGCTATTGCACTATCCTTTTTAGAAAACTTAAAAGAAAAGTTAAAAAGTGCATCTGTTCATGTCAATCTTATGACATCAAATCTATTGAAAATAGGGGTAGAATTTACTTTAATTATCAGCTATTTTGAAGGCAAGAGAGGGTAGTAACTGTTAACTGGTATATTAGAAGGAACTCAAACGATTGTTTCCTTGTTGGTTATTTGACCTAATTAAGATGCTGTGAGGATGGCGATGAAAGCGGCTCTTTGATATATTTTATATATTATATAATATTTTATATATTATATATATGTGGACTGAACCCAGAGTCTAATCAAGATTCTGTTGACTCTTAGGGACTCTGCCACTAGCACATAAAGATGTATGTGACACCATAAAAATGACGCAGTGAGAACAATGGAAATCAATTCAACTCAATAAAGTCTGGAGACTGTTCTTTTGTTTCTGTTATTTGCAAATAATATCAAAAAGCTTTTTCCGTGTTCTTTCTGTACTTCCCAAAGCATTTTTATCAGTGAGTTGTAATAACAAATTACTATGGGTTAAGCAAATGATTCTTTTTATTTTTTGCTAGATTTTTTTTTTTAAGTTTGGGGTTGTGGGTTTTATAGATTATGCTGTGTCACACTGTATGTAGAATTTCCACTATGCTAAAATGTAATTTTTCTGAGAAATACTTGGAGGGCCTTTGAATGCCTCCCCTGCATCAGACCTTAGGAAGGAAAGCCTGAGAAAACCAGGAGATTGCGCTGCCTATATAGACTTGTGACTTTTGTAAAACAAAAATACACTTACTTACTTAAACATGAATACATGCATACATGCATACATCTCACTTTCTACTTATAAGCGCCTAAATTCACTGTAGAAGGCAAATGTTATATTAAAAGGAAAAAGCATTTCCCTGTGCAATTGGAACAGAATTGTTCGGCTGTTAACAACCTCAATTGCTAATAGAAGAGTTAATAAGATTACTCCAGCTCACATTCCCATACGGGTTTCCACATAGAGATGTGAATAAAGGATCATTTGACCAAAGAGTTGGCTGAGGAAAACAGATTTGGGGTGGGCGTGTACCCCCTTGAACTTTAGCATCTCAAAGACACTAAAAACTTCTCTTGCTGCTGGAGATGTCACCTGCTGTGGGTCAGGTCCTGTGCAGGGTCCCGGCCCCCGAAGCGTCGTGAACCTCAACATGGCATCACTGCCCATTGGTGGGCAGTGATGGATGGCAGGGGCCCACAAGCTCTCTGTTACTTCACAAGCAGCCGCTAATAATGGCACACGATTCAAGGCAGCCCTCTCATTTCTCTGCTTCTGAGGCCCCTTTGCAAGGGTTGGGGAGCAGGGTAGTACCTGGGAGGGTTTATAGGTAGACCAGACCTGGAGAACATGCCTTCCAGAGCACATAGAAATTTTTCCTCTGCCTTCCTGGAGAAGTGTGGTTCTCTCTGCCTCAAGGAGGCCCTCCCTGGCCAGGCCTCTGGCCAGGCCACCTCCCTCCGGACTTCTGTTTGTTCCACTCCTTCTGGACTTACAGTCTGGAGAGTTCTGCACTGCTGGGAATTTCTCTATATTTCAAACCTATTTCCCCTCCACAGGTGGCTGCCCTGTGCTTGCTTTGTCCTCCATCGCTTTTGTACAGATGTCTGAGTGACTGTGTGCAAGGCTGACCTCTTCATGCTGTGAGTTGTATCTTCTGGGAACTGTCTGCCTGTGGCCTGCTTGGTTAATGGATACGGGCTGGCTGGTTCTGAGTACAAAGGATACAGGCATTGTGAGCTTAGGAGGTGCTGTGATGCTAGGAAGGTACTGGTTTTCCCCTCTCCCAATCCCAAGGGTAAAAGCCCTGGTGAATGTGTCCAGAAGGCTGCAAGGACATAAAATATAGGGATCAGCTTCAGGGCAACTTTTACTTTGGAGGAGTCTGCCGGTTCCACTGGCTAAAAGATACTACTCAGAATGGTTCAGTTCAGTTCAGTCGCTCAGTCGTGTCTGACTTTTTGTGACACCATGGACTGCAGCACGCCAGGCCTCCCTGTCGTTCACCAACTCCTGGAGTTTACTCAAACTCATATCCATCGAGTCAGTGATGCCATCCAACCATCTCATCCTCTGTTGTCCCCTTCTCCTCCTGCCTTCAATCTTTCCCAGCATCAGGGTCTTTTCCAATAAGTCAGTTCTTCACATCAGGTGGCCGAAGTATTGGAGTTTCAGTTTGAGCA
>NW_011495018.1:3699103-3701737 GCF_000754665.1 Bison bison bison | reverse complement strand
TCCTTTAGGATGGACTGGTTAGATCTCCTTGCTGTCCAAGGGACTCTCAAGAGTCTTCTCCAACACCACAGTGCAAAAGCATCAATTCTTCAGTGCTCAGCTCTGTAATCCAACTCTCACATCCATACGTAACTACTGGAAAAAGTACTTATACTACTACGCCTACCCAAGCAGAGATCTTCTCCGGGGCCCCTACTCCAGGCCATGGACTGAGCTATGGGGATGCCAGATGGTGCGCCAGAGGGAGACAGACATGAAGGCAGATCCGAACACCCACTGTGATGGTGGTCCATGGAGGGCTGGGGAGGATGGGAGGCATTACGCCTCCATGCCCCATTCAGCAGTGAAGCTCTCTATGGAGACCCTGATTTGATTCCATTTGGGAGGGTGATTTTTGAGAATGTGGTCCCCTGGCTTCCAGTGAATTAGGTCTGACTTTTAACTCATTTCACCTAACTCACAGTGGTTTTATGGGAATTAATTAGGTAAAGGGCTCCTTAGAGGTAAAGCCAATGCAAAAGCATGCTCTTTGTTTTCTTTTAAATAATTCGAAGAAGAACATATGATAGACTGACTGGTTTCTCTCTTCACATCGTAAGGCCAGAGATTAGTTGAGGTAATTTGCTTTATGGAAAAATAACAAAATGCATTTCAGGATCATCCAGGTTCCCAGCAAGTTTGTCGTGGAGGTCCTTTATCACCTCTCCACTGGGGTTGATGGGTAAATGATGAGCAGGGTAGTTAAGCACATTTCCCAAACTACAAACTTCAGAAAACAGTTTACAAGGTAATTAACTCCGGAGCCACTGATTTCAGCCAGAAAGTCCATATTTCCTGAGCAGACTCATTGTCCTGAAAAGTCTGCCAAGTCTGAGACTTGACTATGAGTGAGAGGAGAGACGTTCTTTGTTTCCTTCTTTTTGATTCAGTTTACAAACACCTGAGTGCTTCTCATGTCAGGCACTGTCCAGGCACGGGGCGTTCTGTGGGCAGTGAGCATCTCTTTCCATGGTCATGTGGTTTGTAAGATGACGAGACTCTCAGAATATAGAGCAGGCAATTCCGATATGGTGGGTTAGGTCTTGTGTTGGGAGTAGATGCTTGGCTCTTTGGAAGCAAAGATTTCCAGGCTGCTCTGGAGTCTCAGAGATCAACTCCCAGTTTTGTTGTTCAGTCTGTAAGTCGTGTCTGATTCTTTGCAACCCCATGGACTACAGCACATCAGGCTCCCCTATCCTTCACCATCTCTTGGAGTTTGCTCAAATTCATATCCATTGAGTCAGTGGTGCCATCTAACCATCTCATCCTCTGCCTCCCTCTTCTCCTTTTGCCTTCAACCTTTCCAAGCATGGGGGTCTTTTTTAATGAATTGGTTATTCTCATCAGGTGGCCAAAGTATCGGAGCTTCAGTTTCAGCATCAGTCTTTCCAAAGACTATTCAGGACTGATTTCCTTTGAGGTGATGTTTAAGCTGAAACCTTGCAGCTAAAGTCCTGCTAGCCATGAGAAAGCAGTGCCCGTCTGGGGAGCTGACATGGGAGTGCGCATCTGGAGAAGGGATGGCATATGAGGAGGTGAGGCAGGGAGAGGCTGGTCTGGAGCAGAGGGCAGCTGGGCACGGCACCCTGGACTTTGATGACCCAAAGACAAATCTGGTTTTCCATTAGAATCACAGAAGGCAGTTTTGGGGGAAGTGACCAGGTCAGATTCGTGTTTAGCAAGAGAGCTCTGTCTGCAGTGGAGAGGAGGGAGTTGGGCTGAAAGTGAGGGGGCCAGAGGGGACACTGGCACCGTGGCTCAGGCCAGACGTGATGGGGATCTGACTCAAGGTGGGGAAGGGAAGCAGAGAGAGCAAGAGGGGAAAAGTGATGTGGCAGAGGCTGTGCAGTGAGTGACTTGGGGGTGGGAAATGTCACCCAGGTCTTAGTGAATGGTGGGTCTCGTTGCTGGGATGGGAAGACAGAAACAGCAGCAGGTACCAGGGAGAGGGTGATGGGTTCAGCTCTGGATGTGCTGAATTTAAAGGCTTCACAGGACCACCCAGCACAGGAAGGTGGATGGTGTTGGGGGTTGAGTTGTTTCCCCCCAGATGGTATGTTCACATCCTCATGGCTGGTGCCCCTGAGGGTGACCCTATTTGCAAATAGGGTCTCTGCAGGTGCAATCAAGTTAAAATTGAGATCCTACTGGGTTGGGGCGCTAATCTAGTGACAGGCTCCTTTATGAAAGGAGAGGGGAAAGTCTGGACACAGAGACCCAGAAGACACAGGGGAACATCACGTCATCCTAGAGGCAGAGGTTGGAGTTATGCCAAGAGGCTGCGGGAGAAGGAACCACACTTATCAACACCCTGCTTTCTGATTTCAGGCCTTCAGAATGCCGAGATAAGTTTCTGTGGTTTTCAGCCACCCAGCTTGTGGTCCTTTGTTATAGCAGCCTCGGGACACTAAGACCGATGCATATGTGGGATCCAGGAGAGAAATCTGAGCTGGGGATACGGGTCTGAGAGTCACCAGCAGAGGTGCTGGTGAAACCTTATGGGCTGTGGGGGGAGAAGAGGGTAGGACACCCTGATGGCACCCACAGCAGGGACCACCACCTCCCTCTATGGAGGGGGAGCCCCCGGGCGGCCCC
>NW_011495018.1:3697303-3699003 GCF_000754665.1 Bison bison bison | reverse complement strand
GGCCCCGGGGATACCTGCCATTAGCTACGAGTGGAGGCGCTGCTCTCGGACAGGCCTCCGTGGCCTCTCACATGTGTTCAGGTCACCTGGGGATCCTGCTGAAATGCAGACACGGGCTCAGCATGTCCAGGGTGGGGCCTGAGATTCTGTGTTTCCTCCAGCTCCCTGCTGGTGCCTGGGTGGTCCAGTTACGAGGAGACCAAGCCGCCGAAGCCAGAGAGATCTCACCGGGGGAGCCCCATCTTGAAGCCAAGGAGAAGGCGCAGCAAGAGAGGGGATGGCGTGGGAGGGCGAGGACAGAGCAGTGTCCCTGAGCCGTGGCGGGCAGGCCAGCCGTGCTCGGGGGACGAGGGAGGCGCCTGGAGCAAAGGCTGGCTGGGCTCTCTTGCTCTTAAAGAAGGTTGGTCACGGCGGGCAGAGAGGCGCATCGTGCAGCCTAGAAACAGCCAGAGGAGTTGGAGGGAAAGAGCCATGTGGCCATGGGTACAGGCTGCCTTAGATGGAGAAGCGTGATCAGCACCGAGGCGTTTGGTGAAGATCAGGGTGAGGAACTGGGGCAGGAGGGGAGATGGCTTCCCAGGACACCCAAATCGCAGATCCACAGACTGGGTGGCTGTGCCTGGGCACGATGGGGAGCCAGGTCCCCTGGAGACTCGGGGACACGCATGGGGTGAGCAGGGAGGGGAACCGTTAATATTAGGAGGATGCAGGGGAAAGCAATGGGCTCTCTCTGCTCCTGAAGAAGCAGCTGGACACAGGGTCTAAGATGTAGGCACAGAAAAAGGTCTCGGGTGAACCCTGCTCTGAGTTTTCCTCCACTTACAGGCCCCTGCTGTCTAAAGTAGCAGGTGGCTTGGGCTTCAGGATCAGGCAGGCTGAGGCCAGGCCCGATTCTGACCCTGGGCAAGCAGTCTGGGGTTGAGAAGATCCAGGCCCAGCCTCATCCATTGCCCCCTGGCAGCCTCTCCAGCTCCCTCGCTCTCTCCAAACTGACACCTATGTTAACCACACTGCTCTTGCTGTTGTATTTAGACATTTCAGCTGTGGGCTGTGCAGAGAGGCAGCAGGCTTCCCCAGGGCAGGGTTCCTCAGACCTGGCTCAGACCAAGTGCCCAAAAAATGTCAGGGAGGGGAACATCAATATTGCTGAGGTTCTGGGGGAGCTGGAACAGCGCATGCATGGACATTCAGTTGGTTTGTGCTGTAACAGGGGAGGACTGACGATATCTCACACACACAGTTTAGATTCAGAGCTGGGGCCCATTTCAAGCTTTTATGGTTGGAATTAATCCAACAGGAATAGGAGACGGTGCAGGATGTCAGCGCGGAGTGGGTTTTCTTCCAATCATAAACTGTTCGCGTTGAATGCACCTCTCAGGCGCCCTGCTGACTTTCCTGCCCGGCCAGGACTGTGCCCAGCTGATGGACGGAAAGGAATTTTTACAGAGCACGTGCCACAGAGACTTCCATGACCCTGCTGGGCTGAAACCTGCTCAGGGCCATGGCAGAGAGCTCCAGAGCCATGCACGATGCCGGGGCGGTGGGCACTCTCCAGTTGGAACTGTCGAATAATAACTCCTGACCAGAAATGGCCCGGGTCCCAAACACATGGTTTATGGCCGAAATGGAAAAGCTCCCGAGCGCCATCAATGACACTCTCACTGCTTATAAAGACATGTGGGTTCTTTCCCCAAAAAAAA
>NW_011495018.1:3693401-3697203 GCF_000754665.1 Bison bison bison | reverse complement strand
AAGCCATAAATGATTCAAATGTCAAGCTTGCCTGTGCCTGATGCTATGCGGACATATTAACTTATCAAAGGAGCAGACGCATTACAGGCGGCTGGCCGTCCACCCCAACTCCATATTTATGTTTGCGATCTCAGGATATGTTACCTGCACCCGCCGCGTTCCCTTCCTCCAAGGGAGATTTATAAGGCCGCCAGCCGGCAGAAGAGGGACAAAGAAGTAAATATAGTAATATGACAGATTTATCTGGACGTGTTTTATTTCCTCACGGTCTCGCATGCTTTATGTGTTTCTCCGTGTCTGGGTTCTGTCACTCTTTTCCAGCTTTTTCACCCCTTTTCAACGCAGGCTCAGTCAGTTCCTGGGTGGGAGGTCATGGCAAAGGAAGGGAGAGACCCAAGCGGTTCCTAAGCTGTTTCGTTGATTGTGACCCTTTTCTTTCTCTCCCCCACCCCCATTTATCCTCCTGTTTGGTCGTTTTCCTTCTGGCTGACACCTGGCTCCAAGCAGCCTTTCCGTAGGAGCAGCGAGTTGCTTCCTTTTCTCTATGCCCAGTAATTGCTGTCTTCAGGGTGTGGGAATCGTCATTTCTGCTCTCAGTGTGTCCCACTCCGAGTGCTGTTTTCTCTTCTCCCTGTTTTCCAAAGAAGGGTGCTTGGGTCCGCCCTCTTTTTGCCCCGGGGCGGATTTGGAGGAGGCCACCCTCGGTGGTGTATGTGTCCCTGGAGCAAAGCTAGGGTGGCTTGCATGTGATGCTCAGCTCCGACCAGCAGGCACGTGGAGCCCTGGATGTGCAGAGACCACTCTGCGGATGCGAAGGGCCTCTTAGCCCAGGTGGAGTTCTTCACCCCAAGTGCGAGCCGGAGGACATGAGAAGAAGCACCAGGGCAGAGAGCCGCTTGAGTGACCCGGAGGCCGCCTGTCCCGTGGCCGGAGAGGCAGCATGGCCTCCGGCACTTAGGGAAACTACAGCAGGTGCTCAGCGGGAGCCGGCATCTCTCAAGGGGGCGGGTGTCAAAGTGCATCATTTGCGACTCACTTTACGCACCCCAGATACGCCAGCTGATGACACTCGCGTCTGCGGCAAAGTTGCAAAGCCACTAAGGGTCCAACTCCCAGGAGGGCCCAGCATCTTCATTATCATCCAGAAAATTTTATAGTATGCACACGTGCACACACCCACACATACACACACGCACCTCCTTAGCAGGGGATCTATGAAAATGGCTGAAAATAGCTACTGGGTTTTATTTTACCCTTTTTCCCAGGAGTAGTGAGCAATCTCTTTTTGGTGGGAAGCAATGCTTCAGAAGAATACCTATTTGGAAAACTCAGGGATGGAGGGGGTTGAGGGGTTCCCTACCCTGAGGCCAGAGAGACCCCCCAGGCTGGTGCTCATCTCTGTGCCTGCAACAGGAAGTTTCTGGCCTGGACCTGGGACAAGGCTTCATACCAGCAGAGGCCAAGCCGCGCTGCGCTCTCGAGGCCGACAGAGCCCACCGGGGACGAAGCCAGCTGGCTCTGAAGTCTGTGCTTTGTCGCTTCTCCCCAGCACCTCGAAGGCTCATTTCAAGCTTCACAAAATTGCAGAAGACGCTGGTGATGCTGAAAACATACCGGGTGGACAGGTTGTTCCTGAGGGTGTCGTTCGGCGCCTGCAATGTGGAATGATAAAAAATATTAAGGGGACTTTTATGTTGCAACAAATGAGGAGCTGCGTGCTGGCCGGCCTGAGCGGAGAGACGGGGGGAGTCTAGGGGAGCTGAGTGGACACCCCACAGGAGGACGGATGTCAGGGCGGCTGTTTGCAGCAACATCCGAGTCACCATCCATCCCCTGCTTCCTCATGATCAGTAATCCCTCAGCTTGAATATTCGATATTTACAGCTCTTTAAAGGAAGAGAATTCTTTAAAAGATGAATTTACCCCCAGATTTCCTCCCACGGGTCACTCCGAAGATTACAGGCACCCCTTTGCTGGCTGTGGCTGCTCCATCACGTTCTTCAGGGTATCGAACGAGCATTGAGGGGTGTTTCATCAGCTCCAACCATTTCCTAGGTTTCCATGGATCAGTGGTGACAGGAAACCCCAGGTAAGGATGACGGAGGGAAATGAAAAGGCAATTTTGAAAAGCTCTCGAACGCCTCGAGCCTTGTCTTTAAAATCTTTCCTTGACTGAGTGCTCATAAACGTGCCCGCCTCCGGCTCACAAACTGATGATTAAAAAAGAAAATTAAGTATTCTGTTTATACCAGGGGGGATATCCTCTTAGAACGTCCCGCTTGAGGAGGAACGATGTGATAAGGACGTGTCGCCTGGATTTTGAGGTGCTGGGCCGGGTCCTGCGCGGTCGCTGGAGGGGGGCCAGCCAGAGCCCTCTGGCTTGCAGGGCCTGGTCAGGGGGCCCGGGGGCAGCAGCTTTGGAATTGCCCCATCACCTGCCCACGCTCCCCGGCTCAGGCACCTCCCGAGGCAGGAAGTGTGGCACTTAGGTTTGAAAATGGTTTAAAAAACAAAAACGAAAATGCAAAGTAAAAAGTGATTATCATTATCTGTCTTGGAGGAAGAAGCCTTCTGCTTCTTGGGAGGATCACGGCCATTTTTTCTAAACCCTCGCTGATAATGAATTATGAATGCTGGCCAGAAGATGCTGATCTTGGCCTCTCATCCATCCTCACTCAGAAGCCGGTGAAGAATCTGTGAAAATCACTAACTGTTGCCACCACGAGAAGTCATTTCTTCTGCTCAGGGTTCCTCCAGCCACGGTTTCTTCCACATCCTTCTCCCTGGGTACCACCTGACTCTGTCCCACACGGGAGCCTGCCCTGCCGTTCTGTCTCTTGCTTCAGACCTTCTGCTGCTGTTCTTGATCCAGGATTCTCAGTTTTTGCTCACGTCTGGATTTCAAAGGACACCTTGCATCTTTCTAATGGGTCCCAAAATCAAAAGCATCATGAACTGTGGTGTTGAAGACTCTGGAGAGTCCCTTGGGCTGCAAGGAGATCCGACCAGTCCATCCTAAAGGAAATCAGTCCTGAATATTCATTGGAAGGACTGATGGCTGAAGCTGAAACTCCAATACTTTGGCTGCCTGATGTGAAGAGCTGACTCATTGGAAAAGACCCTAATGTTGGGAAAGATTGAAGGTGGGAGAAGGGGACAACAGAGGATGAGATGGTTGGATGGCACCACCGACTCAGTGGACATGAGTTTGAGCAAGCTCCGGGAGATGTTGATGGACAGGGAGGCCTGGCGTGCTGCAGTCCATGGGGTCACAGAGAGTCAGACACGACTGAGCGACTGAAATGAACTGGACTGAACTGAACTGAACTGAATGGGCCCCACACGATGCTAAATGTTGGCTCTACCTGTCAACCCGAGGAGGCCACGTGATGGAAACACTGTTTGAACAAATGCTCTGGGAAGATGGGAGGCTGCTAACTTCTCCCACTGGGGGGCACTCTGCTTTCCCCTCTGCTCTCTGTTTTCTCTCTGGGATCTGCCTTTTCTGTGAGCCTCGGTGATGGCAGGCTTATCTTTTACTTGTTTATTTTATTGGTGCATAGTTTCTGCTGTACAGCAAAGTGAATCAGCCACTCATATACATACAGCCCCTCTTCGTCCCACAGAGCGCTGAGTAGCGCCCCACCACCATAGGGTCCATCAGGTATCTATTTTATACATGTTATCGGCAGCGTGTGTATGTCAACCCTGGTCTCCCAATTTGGCAGGGACATCTTACACTTCTTAAAATAGACATTCTTGCACAGGCAAGGTTTTTTAAAAGTCTAATAGAGCTTTTTTT
>NW_011495018.1:3689116-3693301 GCF_000754665.1 Bison bison bison | reverse complement strand
TTTTTTTTTTTTTTTTAAGTCTAATAATTCTGGTGAGATAAACTGTCAAACGTGCTAGAAAGAAAAATAAATGGAACATCAAGGGTGAATTTCTAGACTTAAAAAAAAAAAGACCTTGAAATAATCAGTTAATTTCTAATGCTGAAGGTTTTTTTAAAGTATATTTTAAATAATTAGCTTCCTATGCGTGGGCTCCGTGGGTTTGATGTCCATTCCTGTCTTGTTTCCTTCTTGTGGGGGAGGTGCCTGAGGGGAGGGGTTAGGGGGAGTGGCCTTGAATGTGAATGTTTTACACAGAGACTTAGAGATAACCTTGGAATTTTCATACAAGAAATCTGAGCATAAACATTCTTTTGGGCCCTTTGATGATGTGAGAGTTATAACATGGTCTCATAGTCTTGGAATTCTTGGACCTGCAGAGTGGAGTGGTCCATCAGTTTATGGATGCAGCTGCGGTCAGCTGAGCATGTACATCCTTTGGGGCTCAGAGGCCGGGCCCATCTCCTCTCCTCCAAAGTCCACGTGCAGGGGACCCGTGAGAGCAGGCAGCTGGCTATCAGCCTTGGCCAAGCCAGGCAAGTCTTTGCAGGCGTGGTGTGTGGTGCAGGCCCTGTTAGGACAAGCCGTGCCTTGTTGCTCAGATGTTAGCCATGAAGAGTCACCTGACTGCACTCTCAGGGCGCAGATATAGGAAGATCCTCTGGCAGCAGCTCTTTCTCCTTCTCTGGCTTTTATTTCTCTGTGCCACTTCCTAGAGTCAGCAACAGGAAGCACCTCAATGTTCCCCCTGTTCTCCATAAGCCCTTGTTCAGATGTATCTCTCCACTGACTTCCTCCCACTCATGATAGCAGATGCTTACAGGGAGTGTCCTACCTGCCAGGCACTGGGCCAAGGCCAGTGTGCTGTCTACAGGAACACCCTCTGTAGGGCATCCCCAGGAAGCAAGACCCAGGGAGCAGGTACCACTGGGAGGTGCCCTGAGGCACAGATCTGAGTTCTAGGAGGAAAAATGATGAGAAGAGGGTCAGGAGGGGG
This sequence comes from Bison bison bison, assembly GCF_000754665.1. Lineage (NCBI taxonomy): Eukaryota > Metazoa > Chordata > Mammalia > Artiodactyla > Bovidae > Bison > Bison bison. The sequence continues at coordinate 3,692,265 of NW_011495018.1, read as the reverse complement.
CAGGGACAGGGACCTGCTCACTGTAGAGGAGTCTGCCCCCTCCCTCCCCCAAAAGAGGAGGCAGGGATTCATGGTTAATGTCAGATCCGTGATGTTGTTTTTGTTCAGTCACTAAGTCATGTCCAACTCTTTGCAACCCCATGGACTGTGGCACACGAGGCTTTCTCAACCATCTCGCCCCCTGTCTCCCTCTTCTCCTTTTGCCTTCAGTTTTTCCCAGAATCAGGGTCTTTTCCAATGAGTTGGCTCTTCGCTTCTGGTGGCCAAAGTTATGAAGCTTCAGCTTCAGCACCAGTTCTTCCAAATATTCAGGGTTGATTTCCTTTAAGATTAACTGGTTTGATCTCTTTGCAGTCCAAGGGACTCTTAAGCGTCTTCTCCAGCATCACAGTTCAAAGGCATCCATTCTTCGGTACTCAGCCTTTTTATGGTCCAAATCCATATATGACTACTGGAAAAACCATAGCTTTGACTAAACAGACCTTTATCAGCAAAGTGATGTCTCTTCTTTGTAATACTCTGTCTAGGTTTGTCATAGCTTTTCTTCCAAGCATCTTTTAATTTCATGGCTGCAGATTTGGAGAAGAAAATGGCAACCCTCTCCTGTATTCTTGCCTGGAGAATCCCATGGACAGAGGAGCCTGGCAGGTCATGGTCCATGGGGTTGCAGAGAGTTGGACACGACTGAAGTGACTAAGCATGCAGTCACTGTCCGCAATGATTTTGGAGACCAAGAAAATAAAATCTGCCACTGTTTCCATTTGTTCCCATCTATTTGCCATGAAGTGATGGGACCAGCTGCCATGATCTTAGTTTTTTGAATGTTGAGCTTTAGGCCAGCTTTTGCACTCTCCTCTTTCACTTTCATCATGAGGCTCTTTAGTTCCGCTTCGCTTTCTGCCATAAGGGTCATGTCATCTGCATATCTGAGGTTGTTGATATGGAAGATACCTAATAAAAACTATATTTGGGGAGAAAAGTTGATATTAGAACTAAACAGTCATCATTTCAGGTTTTTCCCTAGGCTGGATGATTCACCCTCGGTACTGTACTTTTCTTTCAACCACCTTTGGCCATCAGTTCACCAGAACCGTTACGATTAACGTGTAACTGGTGTCTTCAGCCTCCAGTGGCAGCAGGGGGCCTCGAGGCAGTCGGGGAGGGGAGTCTTGCAAAGAAGACCCAGAGTCTGGAGGATCGTGTTTTGCTGGCAGAGCTGAGCTGGGCAGCATTTGGAGTAGAGCGAGCAAAGAGGATGCTGGCGAGAAAGGAGGCTGGAGGGAGAGTGGGGACCAGATCCTTCCTGGTCTTAAAGTTCTTCAAGAAGTATGGATTCTTTTCATTGCAAAGTCAGGTCATTGAAACAGTGTAACAAGAGAGTCACACGATCTGATTTCTGCTCTAAGTAGGGTCACCTGATAGAATGCAGAAAGCCCAGTGAAATTTTACTTTCAGATGAAGTGAAGATAAATTTTTAGTGTAAGTATAGGTCAAAACCTGCGTGGGATGTACTTTGTCCCCCCTCAAACAACTCTACTGATATATTTCACAGCACACAACTCACCCACTTCAAGAGTGCGGCTCAGTGGCTTTTGGTTGCAGCTCAACGGGCAAGCGTCACCAGAGCCAACGTTAGAACATCTTCACCGAGAAACCGAAGCAAACCCGTGCCTTTCGCTCTCGTCTGCCTTCCTCTCAGCCCTCCCACCCCCACCTTCTGTAACTGGCTTCTTTCCCTCGGTGCAGCATTTTCAAGGTTCCAACACGCTATTGGTTGGATTGGTATTTCATTTATTATGAATCATATTCCGTTGCATGACTATACCACACTCTCTTTATCGATTCATCTGATGGATAGGTCTTTTGAAGTGAAAGTCAAAGTCCGTTCTGCCTTTTTTGTGACCCCATGGACTGTAGCCCACCAGGCTCCTCTGTCCATGGGATATCCCAGGCAAGAATACTGGAGTGGGTTGCCATTTCCTTCTCCAGGGGATCTGCCCAATCCAGGGGTCGAACCCACATCTCTCGCATTGCAGGCAGATTCTTAAGCCTTTGGCTATTATTAATATAAACAATGCTGCTATAAACTTTTTATACCAGTTTTTGTGGGAATACACATTTTCACTTCCCTTGGGTATATACGTAGGGAGTAGAATTGCTGGGTCATGCGTACAGGAGACATAATGATACTAAAAAATATTCGTGGTGTAATCAGAAGCTCAAATGTAGTAGAGCATCTTGAATATTGATTTGCTAAACCTGCAGCTAAGAGTAGGAAGATTATCCTTGGTGCACAGTGAGGCGTTAAACAGGCTGTGGGTGGATCTCAGGTAGAGAAAGTGTGGGTGAGAGATGCGGGCGACCTGGGCGGGCATGGGCTCCAGGAGGCGGAGAGAAGGGAGCAAGCCTGAGAGATGCTGACCGGCCTTGTGATGGGGTGGCCACAAGGGGCGCTTCCCAGGCTGGAGGGCCTGAGCCTGAAGAGCAGCCTGGGTTGCAGTGCCGTCTGAGAAGGGGGTGACTCTGGTGGGAACGGGTGTGGGTCTGGGGACTGTGGCCCCTCACCAGTTGGGTTCCAGCCGGGCCAGCCCCGTGGAGGGCTTGGGAAGGATGTGAGGGGCGTCCCCACTCCCTGCCTCTGCTCTGCTGGCGTTTCCTGTGGGATCGGCATCTTCTCCGCATCCCGAGCCCTCCCGTGAGCCCCAGCACTGGGCCTGGGGGCGGGCCTTCCTCCCTCCATTGGTGGCTCCAGGCCTGGGGTGGTGGTAACGTCACTGTGACTGATCTCTGGGTGGCCTCGCTCCCCTCTCTGATTTTGTTTTTTCTCAGCTTAGGACACTTCTATAACCAGGTACAACTGGGCTCTGTAGCTCTGCTTTCTGACTGAATGTAGCTATTGTTGTTGTTCTGTCATGGAGGAGTCTACTGTATCCTGCTGCTGCTGCTAAGTCGCTTCAGTCGTGTCTGACTCTGTGCGACCCCATGGACTGCAGCCCATCAGTCTCTGCTGTCCCTGGGATTCTCCAGGCAAGAACACTGGAGTGGGTTGCCATTTCCTTCTCCAATGCATGAAAGTGAAAAGTGAAAGTGAAGTCATCCAGTCGGGTCCGACTCTTCGCGACCACCGGCTAACAAATGCTACTTATAAT
>NW_011495018.1:3685817-3688851 GCF_000754665.1 Bison bison bison | reverse complement strand
CCAGAATGTATGACTTCTGTCTCTGTGTGAAGATGACAAGATGGCAGGCGAGTGGACACCGCTGCCAGGGGTCCAGGAGGCCTTGGGGTCCGGGACCAGCCAGCATCTCTCCGCGTGGGCCGGGAGCTCCTGCCTCCGCTGGGGACTGAGCCTGGAGGCTCTGGCAGTTCACCATATGCTCCCCCACGCCAAGGGGCTCCCTCTAGGTTCCCAGAGATGACTCGGCATGAATCACCCACACACATTCCTGCAGAGAGGAGCCTCTGCTTTTAGAACAAATGAGCTGAAGCAAACAGACATCTACATGTCTCTGTTTTGGGGGTTGAGATCTGACCCCAGAGAAGCGCCTTCCTTAAGCTTTTATTAGATGGCTTCTCAATAGGTTCCTCATTCCCTGTGCTTTCCTGGACATTTTACAGTGCAGCTGCCTGTTTCCGGCGTGGATGCTACCCACGCTAATTTTTAAAATTATTTGTTTGGCTCTGCTATTTGGCTGTGTCTTAGTTGCCACATGTGGGATTTAGTTTCCTGACCAGGAATCCAACCCAGGCCCCCTGCGTTGGGAACGTCGTGTCTCAGCCACTGGGCCACCAGGGAAGTCCCCATGCTGTGCCGGGTGGCTTCCTGGAGGCCACCCTGGAGACAACAGCTCCCAGCATCTCCAGGGTCCTGATGCAGATTTCCCAGGATGACTTGGATCCTGCGCCACTGTGTCCACACACAGCTGTGCTCCCGACATGGAGTGGGAGGTTCAGGGAGGGCTCTCACATATTAGTATCACATTTAGGGTCAAAGACTTGATCGTGGAAGCCAATAAATTAGGAGGAAAGTGTTTAAACTCTGTTGATGAACAACCTCCCACCCCAAGATACCCTCGGGGAGAATGACGGAGAGCATGTCAGTGAACGTGGGCTCATCTCAGGACAGGACGCTCCTGGTCAGAACCCTGAGGATGGGGCACCTGTCAGTTTGTTTCTTTCTGCAAATAATAAGGAAGAAGGATATAAATGGACTGTAGTTCAATAAAAGTTAATATAAAAAATACGAAGGAACCCCAGTAATTGCCGGGCAGGTGTGACAGGTGTACTTTTGAGTCCAGTGACACAGCTGATTTCCTGTCTGCCTGTCAGAGTTACTGAAACTACTAGAGACTGGTGATTCTGAAGCCAGGGCTGGCCAAGGGATGTCACCTCTCCCCAGTGAGAGCTACTTGTTTAAAACCAAGTATGAAAACCAGACAACCACCTTCCAATTTTTGCTGCAGCATCATCATTATTGCTTCACTCTCCATAATGTTCTATTCCAAGATGGAGAAGAATGGCTCTTATGACTCAGCACTGCCAGGATGCAGCTGGTTCCTGGAATAGAAGACTGAGGTTTACTGTGTGTTATCCTGTGTCCCACAGTCAGGACCAAAATGCCAAGAAAGTTTGCAGTGGGGCAGACTAACACATTCTAGAAATCTGTTGAAAAGAACTATCTCTACACAAATGGTTGGAAGTGCTCATAGCCAGATTTCTAAGGCCATTGGATTTTCTGGAGTATCTTTTGATGTTCCTTATCCCTGGTAACCCTCTTGAGTTATTATATTCATAAATCAACTCTGTACAGTTGGCTTAGAGACTGTCATACTTAAAAGATCAGAATGTCCCTAGGAGAAGCAGATAAACTCTTGGCTCAAAGAGTTGGGGTGAACTCCCTGGGGCTCATATGAATATTTGCAGCTTGGGTATCATTTCCCCAGATTATTTCTTCTCATCTAATTCAACCAAGAGGATTTAGTAGAGGCAGCCTGGACCTATTGAGGAAAAAACACTGGAAGGAGTTACTGAGATCAGCCCCCCACTTCCAACTCTGACCTTTGCTCCTGAATCTTCAGGGCACGGGGGTTCTCAAAGACTCACCTTCGAGGACAGGGACATCAAGGATGGAGGCTCCTTATTGTTCAGACTGCTGCCAATGCTTGTCCCCAGACTTCTCAAGGAGAAATGTCTGAGTGAGGTTGGGCATGGGTGCATCACACCGTCAAAGGGACACTTGGGCTGTAACTTCCACGGCCAGCTGCCTCCTGGTCTCAAGACGAGGGTTAGAGACCATAGGAAAAGGCTTTGCTCTGACACAGGACTGTAGCCTTATTGCAGGGTCATGAGCGACCTTCTAAACCACAAGCATGTCTTCCCCTTGCCTGTCCCCTTGAAGTCACTCTGGACCATCCAGAAGGGCCAGGCCCACAGGCCTTGTGCATCACAAGAAACCACCCACCAGGTGCCCAGCAGGCTGATGGAGGAGACAGACCGTGTCTTGGTCTCTGACTGTGTCCTTCCCACAGTGGCTCACAGTGCACCACTCAGTTCAACCATCATTCCCTGGAGGAGGCAGGGTTGGGGACCCCCCGCCAACCCTGAGAGGAGAACCAGGATCTCTTTCTGTGTGCTTATCTCTCCATACAATTGTGCTTTTATATCTGTGAACATAATTATTTCTAATATGAGGCTTGAAACTCTTTCTGATTTTTCCTTACCCTGCTAGTGATTTATTCATAGACGTGCCTGCAGTCCCTACCTCAGAGGAGTTTTTTATCTGCCAGTTGTAAATATAAGGTATGCAAATACAGCTAGCCATTCAGGCGAGAGCTGCAATCCATTTGAAGTGGTCACATAATAAATTAAACCCACATTGGTGCTAGGAAGCGACAGTGTGCACAGGTCCAGGGGCCGCATCACCGCCGTTCGATGCCCTCTTGCAGGGGTCTGGATGGGATGGGGGCTCAGCAGGCAATCGGCAAGGTACAGGGCTTGCTGCCCCTCCCCCAACTAACTCCCCAGGCGAGGGGCTCACCTTGTAGATGACAGGCGTGGGCAGAGATAGCAGCTTGTAAGTCGGGCTTGTAGAAATAAGCAAGTAGTCCCATTTGCCCCTACTCGTCTCTCTCCTGATGTTGGTGATGGAAGGAAGACACAGAGTCTCAATAGAGAGCAATAATTTTAACTTATTACTAAATGGATTTGATCTGGCTTGGTCGCCTCTTTGAAAG
>NW_011495018.1:3683823-3685717 GCF_000754665.1 Bison bison bison | reverse complement strand
GCAAGCGTGCTGAAAAGTTCATACTTTGGGGAGCCGGTGGTCAAGCCGGAAGCAGAAAGGGCAGGTTACTATCTAGTACTCATTGCTGGGGTTCAGCCCCTGGACTGCAGGCAGACGTGCAGTGTCAATTACAGCATCTCGGGCTGCTTGTTTGTAGAGAGCATGTGTCTGGGAGGGGCGGGCTGGGGGCTGAGACGTCTGCCCTTTGAACTCACTTTACCCTTTCTGTCTCCAAGGTGATATAGACCTGCAGAGAGTATCCTAGTTTCCTTGCTGGGATAATTATGTATCATTTCTGGATACTGGGAGTTGTAGTAGCCTATAACCTGCATACTTCTCATCAAGGCACGCACCCCTGAAGGCAAATCAGACCTCGGGGCCTAAAATGGTCCCGCATCACATACCTACTCTCTCAAAATGTTTGCCTGTCAACTAAATCTTCAGGATGAGGCTGGTATCCCCAAATTCCACTGGTGGAGGCAAAGAGCCATCAAACTGGGGACAGTGAAGGTCCTGGGGATAAGCTTGCTGGCATTAGCTTACTTAAGTGAAGGGGCTGGGAAAGAAAGAACAAACTCAAAATGAGCCAGGAGCTTCTCTTGCTTTGAAAATGTTCTTCAAATGAGGTAATTTGATGCAAGCTGGAGACAGCAGAGTCTTTTAAGTTTGACTTTATCAGAATGTATTTGCAGCTTTGGAGGGAGGTGAATTTGACAGTGGGGCTGTGTGTTAACTTAAGGGAATAAAACGAAATATTTGCAAGGCAACTTTGCAGAAAGCTTAAAAAAATATCTATCAGAAATATTCACATGGTTTTAAAAAGTGTAGCAAAATCATAGCCAAAAGAAAAAAGGAAGTAGTAAAGATTAGAGCAGAGATAAAGAATAGAAAAAAATAGAGAAATGAATAAAACAAAATGTTTATTCTTTGAAAAGACAATGAAGTGATGTGAAGTCGCTCAGTTGTGTCCAACTGTTTGAGACCCCATGGACAGTAGCCTACAAGGCTCCGCCATCCATGGGATTTTCCAGGCAAGAATACTGGAGTGGGCTGCCATTTCCTTCTCCAGGGGGTCTTCCCAACCCAGGGATCAAACCCGGGTCTCCTGCATTGCAGATAGATGCTTTACCACCTGAGCCACCTAAGGGCCTGTATTGAAAAGACAATACAAATCAACAAACCTTTAGATAAATGAACTAAGAAATAAAGTGAGAATATCCAAAGTATTGAAATCAGAAATAAAAATGCAGGCATTACTACTGATTTTACAGAAATAAATAGGGTTGTATGATAGTACTGTGAACAATGGTGCATCAACAAATTGGATAAGATAGATGAAATGGACAAATTCCTGGAAACACAAAACCTACACAGATTGAATCATAAAGACATAGGAAATTTGGAAAGACCTACCCTGTTTATTTAATATATATGCAGAGTACATCATGAGAAACGCTGGACTGGAAGAAACAAGCTGGAATCAAGATTGCTGGGAGAAATATCAGTAACCTCAGATATGCAGATGATACCACCCTTATGGCAGAAAGTGGAGAGGAACTCAAAAGCCTCTTGATGAAAGTGAAAGTGGAGAGTGAAAAAGTTGGCTTAAAGCTCAACATTCAGAAAACGAAGATCATGGCATCCAGTCCCACCACTTCATGGGAAATAGATGGGGAAACAGTGGAAACAGTGTCAGACTTTATTTTGGGGGGCTCCAAAATCACTACAGATGGTGACTGCAGCCATGAAATTAAAAGACATTTAGTCCTTGGAAGGAAAGCTATGACCAACCTAGATAGTATATTCAAAAGCAGAGACATTACTTTGCCAACAAAGGTCCGTCTAGTCAAGGCTATGGTTTATCCTGTGGTCATGTATGGACGTGAGAGTTGGA
>NW_011495018.1:3664636-3683495 GCF_000754665.1 Bison bison bison | reverse complement strand
TGGACATGACTGAGCGACTGAACTGATCTGATCTGATAACTAGTACAAGCCCTGATTTAATCAGGGCTCAAAAATCTCCAACAAAGAAAAGCCTTGGACCTGGTGTCTTCACTGGTAAATTTTGCCAAACATTTAAAGAAGAACTAATACCAACTCTTTTCACACTTTCTTAAAAATTGAAGAGAAGGGAGTACTTCTAAACTTATTTTTGAGGCCAGGATGGCCCTGATACCAAAGCTAGGCAGACTCTACAAGAAAAGAATACTGTAGACCAATATCTTTTATGAACATTGTTATAAAAACTCTCAACAAAATAGTGGCAAAGGGAAATCAGAAGCATAGTAAATGTATTATACAGCATGACCATATAAGATTTATTTCTGGAATGCAAGGCCAGTTCAACATATGGAAATCAATCAATATAATATGCCACATTAGTAGAATGAAGAGAAAATGCCTATATGATCGTCTTAATTAATGCACAAAGGGCATGTGATGAAATTCTCACTTTCATGATTAAACATTCTACAAAACAGGAATAGAAGGAAATTACATCAATGTGATAAAAGCCATAAAGGAAAACCTTACAGCAAGCATTATACTCAAAGGTGAAAGATCAGGAAGGGACAGAAATTGTGGAAACTCTCAAGGATGCTCGGGCTCTATGTCCAAGCATGTTGGAAAATCAACTACAGATGAGGGTTAATGATAAAATATAAAAACTTAAACTACAGAAGACACTAAAAGAAAATAAGGAAAATGTTTGATACAATCTGGGAATGATGGAAAACTGTGTATGTAATGCAACAAAGGCAGATTTCCTAAGAGACCCTGCACATGTGTGTGCTTGGTTGTGTCTGACTCTTTGTGATCCCATGGACTGTAGCCCATTAGGCTCCTCTGTCCATCGCATTTTCCCAGCAAGAGTGCTGTACTCACTGTAGTGAGTTGCCATTTCTTCCTCCAAGGGATCTTCCTCACCCAGGGATTGAATCCGAGTCTTCAGCATTGCAGGCAGATTCTTTACCACTGAGCCACCAAGGAAGTCCCCTCAAAAGACCCCCATAAACTTTACAAAATATTAAGCATCTTTCACCCCATGCCATCTTAAACACTGAGGCTGCAGAAGAAATAAGAACTCTGGAAAATACGAGATATCTACATGAACTTTGGAAGTTTTTCACATATATCTTTAAAAATTGGCAAGTTAAAAAGTATGAAAATGCTTGTATAAAAATAGATGTTGAACAGATTTTTTGTTCTCAGTCACTCAGTCGTGTCTGACTGTGACCCCATGGACTGCAGCACGCCAGGCTTCCCTGTCCATCACCATCTCCCGGAGGTTGCTTAACCTCATGTCCATTGAGTCAGAGATGCCATCTAGCCATCTCATCCTCTGTCGCTCCTTCTTCTCCTGCCCTCAATCTTTCCCAGCGTTAGGGTCTTTTCCAATGAGTCAGCTCTTCCCATCATGTGGCCAAAGTATTGGAGTTTCAGCTTTAGCATCAGTCTTTCCAATGAATTCCATGTAAGTAATGGACAAAGGATTTGTTCTGGGAACTGCATGAAGATTATCATTAAATACAGATGGAGATGTTTGTTTCAATGTTTGATAATGAAGCATTGGAAACCACTCAGTTGTTCAAGCACAGAGGGTTAGTTGCATAAGCAATGCCATGTCCATGTTAAAGCAAATATCCTATGGCCACATAGGGATTTTCAATTGCGCTCCCTAGAGAAGCCCTTCAGGGACCACAGGAGGACAGTTGTGGGGCTATCATTCCGATGTATTTTCAGGAATGTGAAGGCTTAAGTCCACACTTGTAGAAAGAACGCTGTCCAATGCAGCTCTGTTTTAAACTGTGTGTGAGCTAGTACCTTTGCAGCACTGTGGTCCGAGCGTCTGTGAGTGCTGCAGCGTGGGTCCTGAGTCAATACCTCCCGCACCGTCTGAGCAGGTGAGCACAACACGCTCCCTCTGGATGGACCTCCCGCATCTGTGCTCTGACACCCCAGCCCCAGCTCCCAGCCGTGGGGCTGCTGCTGGGCACCGCCCTGGTGGGCTCAGAGCCTGTGCTCCCAGCCAGGCAGCTCGAGGCTGACCCCAGCTCCACTGACTGTCTGGCTACTCATCAAGCTCCTCTACCTCAGTTTCCTCCTCTGTAAATAGGGCTGATAACAGCTACTATTTCACGAGAGAGCTGTGAGGGCTAGACGAGATGCAACAGATGTTAACAACATGTATGTGTGTGTGTAATGTCCGTTGCTGTGTGTATATTTATATATGCTGTGCTGTGCTTAGTCGCTCAGTCATGTCCAACTCTGCGACCCCATGGACTGTAGCCCACCAGGCTCTTCTGTCCGTGGGATTTCCCCAGGCAAGAATACTGGAGTGGGTTGCCATGCCCTCCTCCAGGGAATCTTCCAGACCCAGGAGTTGAACTGGGGTCTGCTGCATTGCAGGCAGATTCTTTACGAGCTGAGCTACCAGGGAAGCCCATATATTTATATATACTCATGACTATACATTTTTAGGCACACATGTTGTATGTGTATTGTAGATTTATAATGATCATTATTTATATAATTATATAAACTCATTTAATCTCATGTATAGAGGATTATGGGACTTCCCTGGTGGCTTGGATGGTAATTAATCTGCCTGCAATGCTGGAGACCTGGGTGTTATCCCTGGATTGGAAAGGTCTCCTGGAGAATGGAAGGGTGACATAATCCAGCATTCTTGCTGGGAGAGTTCCATGGGCAGAGGAGCCTGGCGGGCAACGTATAAATACTACTTATGCATTGTTGGTGTTGTTCAGGCTTCCCTGGTAGCTCAGTTGGTAAAGAATCCGCCTGCAATGCAGGAGACCCAGGTTTGATTCCTGGGATGGGAAGATCTACTGGAGAAGGGATAGGCTACCCACTCCAGTATTCTTGGGCTTCCCTTGTGGCTCAGCTGGTAAAGAATCTGCCTGCAGTGTGGGAGACCTGGGTTGGGAAGATCCCCTGGAGAAGGGAAAGGCTCAGTCGTGTCTGACTCTTTGTGACCCCATGGACCGCAGCAAACCAGGCTTCCCTATCCTTTACTATCTCCTGGAGTTTGCTCAAACTCATGTCCATTGATAAATATAGCTCTACATATTGCATAAAATCCTATGATTAAACATATATAAAGTATATATAAAATCATGGATATATAATGTTAATGTGTATTATTAAACTATATGTATTTATGTACTGATATGTATATATGAGATGGTTGGATGGCATCACCGACTCAGTGGACATGAGTTTGAGCAGGCTCTGGGAGTTGGTGATGGACAGGGAGGCCTGGCACGCTGCCGTCCATGGGGTCACAAAGAGTCGAACACGACTGAGCTGCTGAACTGAACTGATGTATATTGTGTATTTGTGTATATGTAGGTCCATGTCGTGAGTGCAGCATGCTCACGGGGCTCATCTCCGGGTAGCGCTCATGAGCTCTTTTAACGTGTGCTCGTATAACCCTAGGCTATGGCACTGGGCGCATACAGCACTCTGCATGTTACCTATTATGGTTGTTGGCCCTTTATGTTTTTACATCAGACTCTGTCCTTCCCCTGCTCATGCTGCTGCTATCCTTTCCTCTCTCTGTTAGAATAAGAGCCAGCCCAGTGCACAGCCCCCAAGGTGCTCTGTGATTCAGCCCTGCAGCTCTCAGACCTCGCCTCCTGCCACTTTCCCACGTTGCTCACTCTGCTCAGGACCCTCTGGCTCCCACTCACACTGCAGCATCCTGGTGTGTCCTCCCCAGGCCCTTTGCACAAGCTGCGCCTGGCTGGCCACCTTAAATCTCTGCTGAGTGTCACCCTCTCAGAGACACCTTCCCCAGCCTGCATCTAAGAGCCTCGCCTCCATCTCTCTCTCAACTCTCTAGTTCTGCAGCAGGTTGGCAAGGTACTCCAGTGAGAGCCCATGTCCGTGACCATCGAGTGCCCACCCTGGCACGTAAGATCCCTGAGACACCGTGTGGCTGCTTTGCAGTGTCCCTGCCGCGTGTGTGGGGACAGTGCCCAGGGCGGCCTTGAAGCATTCATGCAGTGATTCGATGTGCCAGCAGTGCTTATCTCTTGGTAAAAGATTTTGCAAGTTCTTTTCATTTTTTGGTATTTATTTTACTTGGTTTTGCAATGAACATGAAAAAATGAAAGCTACGTTTAGAAATAGATTGAAGAATGGGGTCATTCTGAGAGCTAGTGGCAGGGTGACTTGAGTGTGGCCTCTTTTTAACCTCAGAATCAGCTCATCTTCACAAGTCCACCTCATCATGGACTTGGGCTGCAGGATGTGTCTTATTTTGAAGCTCTTTCTGCCCCTTTGGCTGGACATTTTATTAGAAATAAACTTTATTTTTTGCTGGGTATTCAACTAACAAGATCTTCTATTCCCTTTCATAAGGAAATTCTGGTCTGAAAAGAGAGGTCACTGAGAAAGAGGGGGAAAATCTACTTCATCTATTTTTGTGTTGTCTAGTTGTCTAAAGGAAATCAGTCCTGAATATTCATTGGAAGGACTGATGCTGAAGCTGAAACTCTAATACTTTGGCCACCTGATGTGAAGAACTGACTCATTGGAAAAGAGCCTGATGATGCTGGGAAAGATTGAAGGCGGGAGGAGAAGGGGACGACAGAGGGTGAGCTGGTTGGATGGCATCCCTGACTCAATGGGCATGGGTTTGAGTAAGCTCCAGGAGTTGGTGATGGACAGGGAGGCCTGGCGTGTTGCAGTCCAAGGGGTCGCAAAGAGTCAGTCACGACTGAGTGACTGAACTGAGCTGAGTTGTCTACCTCTTGAGACACAGAATTTGTGTAAGAAGTGGGGGTGAGGTTAACAGAAAACAATGAAGATAAGTAGAAAGATCATATTCAAGAGTCAGTGAAAGTGCACTTGCCTAGAATTCAGTTAGTTTGGGAAAATGTCAGAAATCTTGGCAAGATCTCTCTATAATTTACTGGGTCCTTGTTAAATAATAATTAAAGATTTCAAGATAGCTGCAGGAGGGCATTAAACTAAGGTCAGGGCTTTTCTAAGGGACAGGATCCTGAACAACGACCTAATTTCTGCTGGAGGGATTGAAGGTCAAAGGGCATCCATCCTTTAGCTGGAAGTGGAGAGGAGAGAGGTGGATGCTGCATGTCACAGGACTTGGAGTCTGCCTGGAATGGAACTGCCACTGACGGATGAATAGAATCCATCTGTTATCCTGACTTACAGGAAGAAAGAGAGCTGAATGATGCTTGATGGAGAAGTGGCCCCTCTTGGTTGTGCTGGTTAAGGCTGGATGGTTTGTCAGGGCCAGGGCCACAATGCCTGGGGGTAGGGTACAGCCACGGCCATGCCCACTCAGTTCAGTTCAGTCGCTCAGTCATGTCTGACTCTTTGTGACCCCATGAATTGCAGCACACCAGGCCTCCCTGTTCATCACCAACTCCCGGAGTTCACGCAAACTCACGTCCATCGAGCCAGTGATGCCATCCAACCATCTCATCCTCTGTCGTCCCTTTCTTCTTCTGCCCCCAATCCCTCCCAGCCTCAGGGTCTTTTCCAATGAGTTAACTCTTCACATGAGGTGGCCAAAGTACTAGACTTTCAGCTTTAGCGTCATTCCTTCCAAAGAACACCCAGGACTGATCTCCTTTAGAATGGACTGGTTGGATCTCCTTGCAGTCCAAGGGACTCTCAAGAGTCTCCTCCAACACCACAGTTCAAAAGCATCAATTCTTCTGCACTCAGCTTTCTTCACTGCAATGCCCACAAAGGGGGAGGAAAGAGGCAGAGGGAGCCGTCCTGTGTGCCTGCCAGTGCAAGCGCCAGGTGTGCAAGAAAGGGATGGAGGAGAAGGGGATGACAGAGGATGAGATGGTTGGATGGCATCACTGACTCGACAGACGTGAGTTTGAGCAAACTCTGGGAGATGGTGAAAGAGAAGGAAGCGTGGCGTGCTGCAGTCCTTGGGGTCACAAAGAGTCAAATGTGACTGAGCGACTGAACAAACACATGTGAACCTACTGGACAGCACAGGAAACTCTACTCAGTGCTCTGTGCTGACGCAAATGGGAAGGAAATGCACGCAAGAGGAGATATATGTATACGTTCGGCTGATTCACTTCGCTGTGCAGCAGGAACTAACGCAGCATTTGTAAAACATCTAAACTCCAATAATGTGCCTATATATATATATAAATTTCAGAGAAGTCCCTTGCAGTGGGCATGGCCTTTAGCCCTGGTAGCCGTCCTAAGAAAGTTCTCAATCTTTCTGTATTTTGGCTCCACTGTTTTCTGCTTCTCTCTCTCCCTCCATCTCCCCTTTTCCTCTGTTCTCTTTAGTTACTGTGTTTTGGCCTCTTCTGGTTTAATTGCACAGTGTCTGTCATGGGCAGCATCTCATTAATAGGACGCTTTCTTCGGTTCTGATTTAGCAAAAGGTGATCCATGACCTGCTCCCAGCGTGAGCCTTTGCAGTGCTGGTTTCTGTTCCAGATGACTTGCTGAGTTAGCAGTCTTGGCCGGGCTAGTGAGCCATCCTCCCCAAGTTCCATATGCACGCAGATGTTAATTAGTGAGGAGCACCTCCACAGGTTCACGCAGGGAGACATCAAAGATTCAGTGCTTCTCTCCAAAGGACTAGCTCTTTCCAAGGCTTCTTTCATTTCTTCTTTTCCTGTGCCTTATTGAGAGATCGCTTTTTCTTCCCACCTGGTTCATTAGCTCACTCACCTTCTAATCACTTCATGGCCAAGGTTTCCATCTGTCACCAAGTCATCACCTCACTCTTCGGATGCTTTGGCATTCGTATTAAATGCTCACTGTAGTTGATGCTTTTGACTCGTATTGCTGGAGAAGACTCTTGAGAGTCCCTTTGACTGCAAGGAGATCAAACCAGGCAGTCCTAAAGGAAATCAACTCTGAATATTTATTGGAAGGACTGATGCTGAAGCTGAAGCTCTGATTCTCTGGCCACCTGATGCGAAGAACTGACTCATTGGAAAAGGCCTTGATGCTGGGAAAGATTGAAGGCAGGAGGGAGAAGGAGATGACAGGGGATGAGATGGTGGGATGTCATCACAGACTCAATGGACATGACTTTGAGCAAACTCTGGGAGATAGTGAAGGACAGGGAAGCCTGGCATGCTGCAGTCCATGGGGTCACAGAGAGTTGGAAAGGACTGAGTGATTAAACAGCCACAAAAAGCTAGTTTCAGACCCAAAGACGTGATGGGAACAGCAATAATGTTATTGACGGTGTTGTGTGGGACATATTATCATTAGACCAATGGAATTCACCTATGGGAATCTTGGGAACACGAAACTACTCTTTTTGGATCCTGAAACAGAAGCTTGACTGCAGTGAGATATTACCTCTCTTCCATTACGATGGCTACTGTCAACAGAAGAAAATAATAAGTGCTAATTGGAGTCCTTGTGCACTGTTGATAGGAGTGGAAGATGGTGCAGCTACTGTGGAAAATGGTGGGGCAGCTCTTTAAAAAATGAAAAATAGAATTACTTTTACCATATGATGCACCAATTGAACTTCTGGATATGGACCCTAAAGAACAAAAAGCAAGGACTTATAGGTATTTGTACAACAGTGTTCATAGTAGCCTCATTACCATAGCCAAAGATGGGATGGGACCCAAGTGCCCATCAGTAGATGAATGAATAAGCGTATAATGGGACATTATTCAGACATAAAAATGAAAGGAATTCTACCAACGTCGCAACATGGATGAAACGTGAAGACATTATGCTCAGCGAAGTAAGCCACTTATAAAAAGGATGAACACTGTATGATTCCACTGATATGAGGTCCCCGAAGTAGTCAGATTCATAGAGACAGAAAGTAGAATGGTTGTTGCTGAGGGTTGTGGAGGAATGGAATAGAGTTACTGTTTGCTGGGTTCAGAGTTTCAGTTTTGCAACATGAAAAGAGTTTTAGAGATGGATGGAGTGATTGATGGTTGCTGTACAATGTATTTAATACCACTGAGCTGTGCACTTAAAATAATTAAGAGAGATATTTGGCAAAACTAATACAATTATGTAAAGTTTAAAAATAAAATAAAATTAAAAAAAATAATTAAGAGAAATTTTAATGTTATTGTATTTTGTTGTTGTCCAGTCACTAAGTTGCGTCCAACTCTGTGACCACAAAGCACGCCAGGCCTCCCGTCTCTCAGTCTCTCCTGGAGTGTGTCCAAATTCATGTCCACTGAATCGGTGACACCATCCAACCATCTCATCCTCTGCCACCTCTTCTCCTTTTGCCCTCCATCTTTCCCAGCATCAGGGTCTTTGCCAATGAGTTGGCTGTTTGGCTGTTGTATTTTGCCACAATTAAAAAAAACAAGACACTTGAGTGCTGGACTAAGTATCTTAAATGACTAAAAGAAGTATCTTAAATGACTATGGACTAGGATGAATTTGAGAATGGCAGACGGTCGCTGAGTCTGGATGAAGATTTGTCACCTATTAATGAAATCTCCCAGATAGTCTGTTCATGACCACGAGAGAACCAAGGCGATCTTAGTGAGGGTCACGGGGCATCTGCGCTTGTCAGGACAGTGTGTCCCTGGGCCCTGCCCAGGAAGGTGCCCCGTGAAGGCTGGTGGCCTCGCTCTCACTCACGGAGGATGCCTGGCAGCCGAGCGTCTGTCCCGCCAGGAGTCCAGGCGGTCACACAGATTCATCTTCATTCTGGCACCTGCTGCCATGTGCCCAGCCAGCCCTGCACTTGGTCAGCCCCGGTCAGGGATCCAACCTGGTTCCGTTTTCAATTTTGGAAGCATTGTTGCGGATTAAAAACCAGTCAAATGATGGGAAAGAGTCACAGTGAACAGCTGCTCTGTACCCACCATCCTGCCAAGGTCTAAATGAACCTTCAGGAGGTTTCAGAGTGATGAGGGCTCGGCTCCCGGCAGGAATGATGCATGGGCCCAGGGATGGCAGCATGTTGGGGGGGGCGGTGTGCTGCTCAGAGAGGACCTGTTCATGCAGACCCAGCTCACCCCTGCAGCCCACGGATACAGTGAGCCCGAAGGGTCAGGTGTCTGATCAAACTTGAAGGACTTAATGATAAGGACAGGTGGCAACCTTGGCTCTTCCTAATTAGCTGGTTAACCTACTTAGCTTTTTGTAAAAAGGTCCCCAAGGACACAGCACAGGAAACAACCAATCCTTGTCTGTTGCATGTGTGTTGATATGTTTGCTTCGCTTCCCTTGTGTCCATCTCTTATCTGCAAAAATCATCTTCCTGTGAACAGCCTGCAGAGCCACTGAACTTGTTGGTATGTAGGTCAAACATGAAACTTCAGGATTGTCTTCTCCTGACCCACTTTGAGAGGTCACTTGATAGGTTAGGGGGATAACAAAAAAAAATGAACTGTTCTTGGTTGTTGAACATGGGCTCAGCTTCAGAGCCCAAGCCTGGGGTCTGTGCCTCTGCTGAGGGGGGAACAGCCCGGATGCCTCGACCACAGTTGAAGCCCCGGGGAGTAGGGCTGGAGGATGGAGCAAGAAGCTGTCTCCCCAGGCACTCTCAAGAGACTCCTGCAGATCTGCCCCCATGCCAGCTGCATGGAGGCTGCATGGGCTCTGATGGGGTTCGCTTGCTCAGGCAGGCTGTACAGCAGGGGAAGAAGCCCACTTCTATGTCCTAGGATAAATATGTAAAGGGTCACATCACTGCCCACCCCTCCTGGCAGGCTTCTATCTGCAGGAATAGGAAGGTGCAGAGGCTGGGTGGTGTGTGTGGGAGAGAGAAAAGGTGTGTTGAGTGAAGAAGGGAGACCCTAAGGGTGGGAGGAGGGGGCTGAGCTCGGGGCTGTTGGTCTCTGCAAGCATTAAGGACAAACACCTTTGGATACTGAGATCAGGTAGAATTGTTACTGTTGTTTAATGTTAGTTTTACAGTAACAGGGATAATTAAAAAAAAAATAAACACATTTTTTTCTGGGCTTTCACATAGAGATGTTAATTTGGGGGTGTTTGCTTCTATTCTTTATTCATATCTTTGCACGATAGTATAATGTTTTGTAGCCAATGTTTATTATGCTTTCTTATTTAATGTGATCAGTTGTTCAGTTGTGTCTGACTCTTTGTGACCTTATGAACTGTAGCCCACCAAGCTCGTCTGTCCATGGAATTCTCCAGGCAAGAACACTGGAGCAGGTTGCCATTTCCTTCTTCAGGGGATCTTCCTGATCCAGGAATCAAACCCATGTGTCTTGCGCCTCCTGCATTGGCAGGCAGATTCTTTACCACTGAGCCACTGAGGAAAACCATTATTTAACATGCAGCAATAAAAAATAATTGTTATGATGCTACTATACAAATGTAATTTCAGATAGCTGCAGAAGTTTTATCCCTTCCTCTCCCAGGAAAGTTCACTTCATGTGACCTAAACCTGCTTTTTCACTCAAACCTATGTGCATGCCTGTGTGAATGCTCAGTCATGATCAATTCTTTGCGACCCTGTGGACTTGTGGACTGTAGCCTGCCAGGCTCCTCTGCCCGTGAAATTCTCCAGACAAGAGTACTGGAGTGCGTTGCCATGTTCTCCTCCAGGGGATCTCCTGTGCTCCTGAGTTGATAGGTGGATTCTTTATCACTGAGTTACCTGGGCAGCCCTTAAAACCCACGCACCCACATCTAAACTAAGCTCTTCCTTTACAGAAGGCCACTGGAACTTTCTAATAACTGTGCTGTATCGCTTCTGCCCAGGGGTCTGCAAAATGACTCATTTCCCCCAAGTTGTGTTTATCCTCCTGTACAGTTATAGGAGTCATCCTGAAAAAGATCCTGGGCTGGAAATAAAAATGTAGCAAATGAATTGCAAGTTACCATAGCCGCCTCAGTGAGCAGTCCTTGATTATCCAGCCACCTGCCAGTGCTTTCTCGGTGAAGAAATACCACCTACTTTTATTTTGGTTTTGTCTAAACACATCGATAAACAACCATATTTAGAGTTACCCAAACATCTGATTTCAATAAACATTTATATTTAATATTATTATAACCTTCAAAGCTTATTTTGAACTCTACTTTGTTATGGAGATAGAACATATATGCAGTAGAAAGTATAAGATACACTACTAATCTTTAATGTGCAATCTGATGAACTTTTACATGTGTCTGCACCCAGATCGAGGTATGGAATGTTTCCAGCTCTCACAAGCTTTCATTCCCATTTCCACTCAGTACATCCCTCAAAGGAATGTATTGAGTAGGAAGTCAAAAGCATCGCTATTATGAAATCTTGCATTATCCACTAGCTTTTCTTGTTCTTGACATTTACATAAATAGAATCAGGCAATATGTGCTTTTCTGTGCTTGGGTTTCTTCTCTCTAAACACAGTAACTGAGATTGAGCCTTGTCTCATGTATCTGTAACTTGTTCTTTGTTGAATCCCACCATTTGTTTATTTATAAGACTGTTGATGGACACTTGAATTGTTCCCAGTTTGGGATATTATTGCAGTCCTGCTCTGGATATTCTTGTACATGTCTTTTTTGGACATACACACTCATTTCTCTTGGATACACAAGAGTCAGAATTGCCGTGTCATAGGGTAGATGTATTTTAATTTGAGCAGATCTTGCCAACCCTCTTCTAAAAGTGGCTACACTGATTTTCACTTCCATGAGGAGTGTACTGATGGCTTCAGCTGTTCTGCATCCTTGCCAACACTTGGCTTTGTCTCACATTTAATTTTTAATGCTGGTGTATGTTTGTGTTTGTGTGTGTGTGTTTCCAGGGCAGCTGGGGGAATAAGACAGTGTTGAGACTGTACTGGATGTCAGAGTTTACTGCTGCGATCAGCCTGGAAGGTGGTGTCGACTGAGTGCTCACAGCTCATCTGGAGAGTAAGACCGAGAGATGAGGCAGTCCTGGAAGACAGTGAAGCCAATTTTCACACAGCATTTTGGAAAATCCTTCAGAAACTAAACGAATATGCATAGAAGATATTTGAAGGAGTTTTGGCTAAACTGAGTTTATCAGTCAGGATCCTGGTAGAAAATAGACCACAGTTTCAAATTAAGTAATTTAAGGAAAACATAATAAAGGGACTATTTGCAGAGTTGTGAGGAAAATTTAGGGAAATCACAGAGGCTAATGTCTTATCACCCTCCATCTGAAGGAAGAGGAAGGGAGCTGTTACTGGACTTGAAAGATGATGGCTAGGTGGCAAGCACTTCGTAACAGGAGGTGTGGTCCTCAGTGGGGGGTCTGCCAACCCATGAGACCTGGCAGGAGGGAGGTGGGGCAGATCAGGTCCTGGCTTCTCTCTCTTTGCTCAGTTCCTCTGATCTCCTTCCAGTGATATCATGGATGAACCCAACTTTAAGCTACTGGGTAAGGATGCTCATGCATGTAGACCAATCTAAGCCCATGTCCTTAAGCAGAGCCAGGGTGGAGAAGGTTGGAGCATAGACAGCACCTGGAAAGGCAGAAGAAAGGTCCTCAGCACACTTTTTGTTCCCAGGCCACTAAGTCGTGTCCAATTCTTTGTGGCCCCATGAACTATAGCACACCGGGCTCCCCTGTCCTTCACGATCTCCTGGAGTTTGCTCAAACTGGTGTCCATGGAGTTGGTGATGCCATCCGACCATCGCATCCTCCTGGGTTTGCACAAAGTCACACATTTCCCACTAGAGCTTGTTGTCAAACATTGTGACCAACCAACACTGTTCATCTTGTTCCTGCGTAATTGCACCAAGCTAGGGAGTGCCTTTTGCTTCCTTATGCCTTTCTAAAACTTCTTAGTTGATTTCTACCCACTCACAGAGAGTCATTTAGGGCAGAAAATGACAAACAGCTGTCCCCCAGGTCTCAAATCCCTTAGCAGCCGACAAGGAACTCCTGCACCAGAGCATGCTTCCTTGAAAGTTGGTGTTTGTTCTTCCTCCTTTCTGGATCCCTCTGTCTTGGCATGGTGCTTGGCAGGTAGCTGGTGCAAAGGGCAAATCTACTAAAAGGAGATGGGAGAAAGGTGACTAGAGAACACAGGCCCTGAGTGAGAAATGCATGATTAGGAAGTACATGCAGGACTAGTAGCCTCTGGAGATGACAGACTGTAGCAAAAACACCAAGATGCTTCACAAGACACTTCCCGTAACTCTTCAGAAAATCATAAAGTGAACATTAGAAATGACCTGTGAAGCAGGACAGGATTTTCAAGTTTAGCTTTGATGCCTTTGTGGAGCAGAAAAAGGCAGCTGGCATGGTTACGACTCAGACAGTGGTTTATTTGTTTTGCAATGGCTCTTCAAAGCCAGCAGCCCCAGCTCTTATGGCTGCTAGATGCCTCTAGAGTGCCTCCTAAATTGGCCACGTGAACCACAACACACATTTTTGGTGACCTTGGTTTTGTGCAACACACATGCTCACCATTGGCTCTGTGTGCAAAGAGTGAAAGTATGGCCATGGCTTGTCGTGATTTGTTATTGTTATGACTTGAATTCCTGCTCTAACTCTAGCTCTGTGTGACCAGCCGCCACCACCACACTTCTCTAGTCCCGCCACTTTTGCCTCCCAGCAAGCCTTTATCCTCTCCCTAGTCCCACACCTCAAACTCTCCTCTGGGTGTATACACCCACCAAAATGCTTAGCCAATATATGTGGGTGAAGCGTCTGCTTTAGCCTAAGCCAGGCAGCATTCTCATCTCTCTGAATGCAGGAATTAATTTAGGAATAGGCTTATGACACAATCAGTCTGGTGAGGACCAATAAGACTTACTCCTGGGACCCTAGTTGAGGTCTCAGTAGACACTATGGTGTCCTGTGTTCTGAGGGTGTGGTTCCGAAGTGGACAGGGATCTTGTGGGAAATCTGGGCACCAAGCCAACCTGGGAAGCAGGGCTGAGTGAGGCGTCCTGGTGGCATCAGGCAAGCTCTGGGCCAGCCAAATGGACCTCTGCCTCTGCTGCATGACACAATTATTTCTGTTTAGCATAAGCCAATTCTCATTTTGTGTTCTGTGGTGTGCCATCAGAAGAGTTGTCACTGGGGCAGATAGAGTTGGAAGCTGGATGGTCAGTGTTTGATCACTGTGCTTTATCTTCCATTTCTCATGTTTCGTGATCTTCATAAAACATTGAGTACAAAAAGTATGGTGCTCACGTCTTACCAGCGGATGGGGTTGCCCTGGGGATGAGAGACCGCACTGTTGTTGGTACCCACTCTTCTACTCATAGGTCATCCTTGTGAAAGAGCTTGGCTGTGGCCAGAGATGAGAATAAAGACCTCTTGAAGGAAGACAAGGCTTCAGTCACATGGCATCCTAACCACTCAGCACTACCAAACTCTCAGTGGAGGCTGGCTTTGTGACAACTTAGTGAGCATGAGGCTAGATAGAACCAGAGCAGAGTGTGAGAGGTGAAGGCCAAACATATGAAAAGGGAGGGTGTGGTTCAGTTAAACAAGTCAATGCATTTAAGCCAGAAAGTGCAAGGCTCAGATTCTTCCCAGGCCTGTGAGCTTCACAGACCTCATTCACTTCTTTTATCAAAACATGAAGGCTTGAGAATTATGAGAATTCAAGTTGAATATGATCGATGTAAGCCAGGGACACAAGCAGATAAAGGAAGAGAAGGAATTCCTGCCGTCCCACAGAACGGTTTGTGAGGGACCCTCTGGAATCACCTCTCTGCTGTGTGTGTGTCTTTTATTTTGTTTGTATTTTTATTATTGTTCTGAATTTCTCTCCCTCTCCTATTTGCTGGAATGGGCTGATGCAGTTTCATTTCTCCCCAGCTTCTTATATTCTTAAGAGTTTGCTGAGGCTGAAGCTATGTCCATGGGGAGGCACAGGCTTTCTGGATGAGAAAAAAAAGTCTTTTTTTCCAGTTTTATTAAGAATTTATTGGCATCTGTCACTGAGTAAGTTTTAAGTTGTCGAGCATGATGGTTTGATTTACATATATTGGGAAATGATGACCACAATAGTTTCAGTTCACATCCATCTTCTTATAAAGATAAAGTAAAATAAAAAGAAAAAGGTAAAGAATAAAGGAAAAAAATCCTTCCTGGAATGAGACCTCTTACGATTTACTCTCATTAACTTTCCTATATATCATGATGACTATAGTCATCATGTTGTGCATTATTATATTAATAGGACTTATCTTTTAACTAGAAATTCCTACCTTTTGATCACCTCCCTTCAATTCCCCCTCGCTCCTGTGCTTTACCTCTAGTAACCATAAGTATGATCTCTTTTTCGATGAGTTTTTTAAGGTTCCACATGTAAACAGGATCATACACTATTTGTCTGTCTTTGTCTGATTTATTTTACTTAACGTAATGCCTTCAGGATTCATCCATGTTGTTGCCAATGGTAGGGTTTTGTAGATACCACAATTTCATTATCCATTCATTCAGTGATGGGTGCTTAGGTTTTTTCCACGTCTTGGCTATTGAAAATTATGCTACTATGATCATGGGGGTGCAGATATCTTATTGAATTTGTTTTTGTTACATTTGAATATATTCCCAGAAGTGAAACTATTAGATATTGCAGTTCTATTTTTAATTTTTTGAGGATTCTCCATACTGTTTACCATGGTGGCTACACCAACTTACATTCCTACCAACAGTGCAGGAGGGTTCCTTTTTCTCTCACCTCACCAAGGCTTATCACTTACCTTTCAGACAATAGCCATTCTGAAAGGCATGAAGTGACATCTCACCATGGTTTTAGTTTTCATTTCCCTAATGACTAGTGGTGCTGAGCATCTTCCCATGCCCCTGGTGGCCTTTGGTGTATCCTCTGTGGAGAAATGTCTATTCAGAAACTTTGCCCAATTTTTAATTTTTTTTTTTTTTTGCTACTGAGTTGTATGAGTACTTTTTATGTTTTGGATATTAACCCCTTATTTGATATACATAGTCCACAGGTATTTTTACCACTATCTAGGCTGTCTTTTCACTTTGTTGATGGTTTCTTAAGCTGTGCAGAAGCTTTTCATTTGATGCAGACCCACTTGTTTGTTTGATTTTGTGGCTTGTGCTTCAGGTGTCATATCCAGAAAGTCAGTACCAAAACCCAAGTCAAGGAGTTTTGTTGCTATGTTTTCTTCTAGGAGTTTTATGGTTTGGGATCTTACATTTAAGTCTTTAATCCAATTCAAGTTAATTGTGTGAGTGATGTACAATATGGGTCCAGTTTCATTCTTATACATGTGAATATGCAATTATCCCAGCACCATTTATTGAAGAGACTGTGCTTTCTCCACTGAGTGTTCTTGGCTCCCTTGTCTAATAATAGTTGACCACATATGCTTAGCTTTATTTGGGATCTCTCCCTTCTGTTGCATTGGCCCGCTTGTCTGTTTTATGCCAATTCTGTACTGTTTTGATGACGATAGCTTTATAATCTAGTCTGAAATCAGAAAGTGTGATGCCTTCTTTATTCTTCTTTCTCAGGATTTCTTTGACTGTTGAGGGTCTTTCATGGTTCCACACAAATTATAGAAGTGTTTTTTTCTATTTGTGTAAAAAAAGTCACTGGGATCTTGATAGTGGCATCAAATATATAGATGGCTTCTGATAGTATTGACATTTTAACCACATTCGTTCTCCTAATTAATGAACACATGATATCTTCCCATTTATTTTGGTCTTCTTTGATTTCTTTCATCACTGTCTTACGGTTTTCAGTGGAGAGATCTTTCATCTTTTTAAACACATTCCTAAAGATTTCATTGTTTTTGATGCTATTGCAAATGGGATCAGTTGCTTTATTTCTTTTTCAGAAATTTTGTCTTTAGGAAAGTCTGAACATGAGTAAGGGTGGGGCTGGCTGGTACTTGCCGTGTACACTCTTCATGGCTATTTGGTCAGCATTGCCCAAGTGTAGGCAGTCTGGCATCTGAGCTAGAATAGCCCAATCCATCTTCTTGCTTCAGTGTGGAATGTTCCTTTGACTTTCAACTCAGCTGGGCTTCAGTCGCGGCACCATTTGCCTATTTACCATCATTGTGGTGGTGAAATACCAATGAAGTCATCTCTGATGTGTTAGAGCCTCAAGAGCAATTTCTGACTTTCTTTCCTGAAGCCAAGGTCTTCCCAAACCTCAGAACCAGGGAGATGATCTTATCAATGGTATGAATCATGCAGGAGCCTGGCTGGTGAACAGGATGCCTTACATACAAGGGAGCATTTGTTACCAGATTAGTCTGTTAGTGAGTATCCTTAAAACTCCAGGACAGAAGAGAAAGGATTTTTTTTTTTAAGCAGATAGAAAGTTAGAAAGCAATTAGTATGCACTAATTAAGACTAATACTAACACTACTTTGGCTTTTAGTGCCTAGAATGAGAGTTGATTCAGGCGCCTTGCCAGACTTGATATCTACGGCTGCTGTCTTTCAAGTTGTCACGAATCCATATTGAGATATGACCGTGGTGCCCCGTTTTGAAACATTAATTGTCGACATTGTTTATTGAGGAGATTTTACAGCTTCACTTAGGCGTCTAATTTCACACAGCATCTGCTATTGATGTCACTGATTTAAGTATTTAGAGAAAAGCAAGGGAAGTAAATGAAGAAGATAAAAATATGGGTAACGCATCACTGTGGAGGGACAGAAGCCTTCCTTTTGGACATTCAGCACCCTAGAAGCCATCGCCCTGGTAATCGAGTGTGCGACACACGTTGCCAAGTACCCTGGGCCATCACATCTGCCGTTGCCACCTGTGATCGTTTTCCTCCTCTTTTGCACTAAATAATCAATTACAAGATTCTGGGTTTTTCTCCGCTCACTCATTTATTACTGGCTCAAGGCTTTGCTTCCAGTAGTGCCAGAGTGAAAGCGTGAGAGTTTCCTGCTTCAGAGGACGGGGGCGATGCCTGAATCGTTATTAGCTGCGCTAAGGATGAATGCAGCCATTGACAAAGTAGGTGTGCATCTGTCTTGAAAATGGTTTTCAGAATGTAAAACCTCATAAAATCTCATCAATTGATGGTTGAGTC
This sequence comes from Bison bison bison, assembly GCF_000754665.1. NCBI lineage: Eukaryota > Metazoa > Chordata > Mammalia > Artiodactyla > Bovidae > Bison > Bison bison. The sequence goes on along the minus strand of NW_011495018.1, from coordinate 3,665,481 downwards.
AAGAGCTCTCTGAGCTCTTGTTGGGAGCATTAGATTGTCAAAAACTTTCTGGAGAGTGGACGATCCCCTGGAGGAGGAAATGACAACCCACTCCAGTATCCTTGCCTGGGAAATCTCATGGACAGAGGAGCCTGGTGGGCTACAATCCATGGGGCCACAAAGAGTCAGAGATGACGGAGCATAAGCTATATATATATATATATATATATCTCAACATTGTTTTGTTTAGTTGCTAAGTCATGTCTGACACTTGTGGCCCCATGGACTACAGCCAGCCAGGATCCTCTGTCCATGGGATTTCCCAGACAAAAACACTGGAGTGGGTTGCCATTTCTTTCTCCAAGGGATCGTCCCAACCCAGGGATAGAACCCATGCCTTGCATTGGTAGGTGGATTCTTTAGTGCTGAGCCACCAGGGAAGCCCATGTATCAACAATAACTCCTGCCTAAATTTTCACTAAAAGGGGAAACATTGTACAATAATGGAGTTCCATGCAGTCATTAAAAATAACGTGTACTGAGTTTTTAATGGAGTGATATGGTTTCCAATTATACTGATAAAATATTAAGCTAAAGAAGAATATAAAACTATATATACTATAACCTCAAGATACACATGCCTGGGAGAGAGATGGATGATTTCTAATTTTTTATTTCTGCCACTCTATATCTTTAAAATTTTCCACAATGAACAAACAGTATATGGGTTTGTGTTTGTGTGTGAATATGCAATGACATGATATTTTAAATATGCATGCAGAAAGTAAAATGCTCTTCAAAAAGTTCTTATTATCCTGGGCAGTATAAAAATTACCAAGTCCTCTATTATTTTAAGGTCTACCCTT
>NW_011495018.1:3628774-3664536 GCF_000754665.1 Bison bison bison | reverse complement strand
TCAAGTTTTCTTTAGTCTTTTTTAGATAGAAGTGGGCACCGTATCTGATGGTGCTTGTGGTATACACTTGGTGCTAGGTAAAAGTAAGGCTAATACGAAATAGGATCAAATACTTGTCTGGTCATGCTGGGTATCTTAATAGTACAGCATGGGCGTCACCTGCATGCCCCAGTTAGGTTGGTGCCGCAAAGCTATTCAAAGAAGCCTTTGGTATAAAATAAACTTGGGATGGAGGTTATCTCTGACTTAGGGTGGTGTGCTCAAGATCTTAGATGTTGAACAGCACCTGGAAGTTTCTTAGAAATGTCCCATCTGACCGACCGCATCCAAAGCTTTCATTAGTAAGGTCCCCAGGGGCGTCCTGGGGACATTCCAGGTTGAGAAATGCCCCGGAGAAGGTGATACGAGAGCGCAGATGGCGGACCTAGGAGCGCTGGTGGGGGTGTTCACAGCCCTCTGCCCTCTTTTGGAAGGGGAGTTGGGGGTCAGGGTGACTGACTTTCTGTAGGTGGCAGGAAATCAGCTTCACCAAGTAAGTGTAGCCCGCATCAGGCCTATTGAGGTGATGTCTGAATCAGAGCTCACTGAACCGGTGGTGAGGAATGAAGGCAGAGTCCAATGGGAGGCGGGGGCTGTGGGCTACGGAACAGTCCCGAAAATCCCCCTACAGGTGTGCGGCCCCAGTGCCCAGGCTGTGAAGGTGAGCCCTGCAGAGGGCAGGGCTCCTGAAATTCTTTGGCCTCCCTACTTGCATCGAAAGGATGAAACTGGCTCATCGGTGTGTATTTTTTCTGAAGAAAGAGATTGACAGAGTGTGTCCAAAGTGAATTTCATGTGCCCACAGGTCACATGGGCACAAGTTTGAACCTTGTCTCCAGAGAGCTCTCGTCAGATGTCCCTGTGTCTCTGGTCATATGCAGTGAACCCACCTATGAACCCAAAGGTCAGTTGGGAGGTAGTAGACACACCTGACCTCAGACCTCTGCTGGTTCTGGTAGAAAAAAGCCAGAAAAACCAAGAAAACAAGAACCTTCTGCGAGTCTTTTTACAGAGAATGAATGGACTTTATCTGAAGGGTAGACCTCTAACTGATACTAAAATCCTTTTTGCTTATCCCATTTTTCCCTTTTATGATAATGACTTTTTTTAATAATCCTGGCCCCAAAACGTGTGAATTAGATACTTATCCTTTTTGCCCTTTTTTCGCAGGTCTGTCTGAGGGGCCTGTGCATTTTAAAGAAATTGATGTTTATTTCATCTGTTGGAGATCTGATCCAGGCTCTGGGCACGAAACCACTCACTCAGGGGGAGCAATCCATCCATTAACTTCTGTTAATGGTGTGTTCACTCAGCCCCCTCCAGACACGCCTAGCACCCCCATTTCATCAGAGATTCCTCCGCTGAGGAGTGAGCTGAAACTGGACCCCGTTCTGCCTGCCTTAAACAATGGAAGTGAAACACTGGGACTCCGCTGGGGTCCAGAAGCTAAGACTTCCAGCTCCTCCAATGCAGGGGGTCCGGGTGCAATCCCCGGTCAGGAAACTAGATTGTACACGCTACAGCTGAAGGATCCCTCAGGTTGCAACTCAGACCTGGTGCAGCCAAGTAAATAAAGAAATGAACAAATGAACAAGTGAAACATTTTAAAAATAAATAAAAACCTCTCTGCATTGGCAATGCCCCCCCCAAAAAGAAGTGGCACATTGTCTTCCAACCTTGACTACGGGATTTGGAATAAGCAGAGGAGTCGCTGGAACCCAAGGGGTATCAGCAGTGTTGGCCCAAACATCCCTCTGCCCCGTGCCCAGGGGAAGCCTGAACCCCTCTGCGCTGGGCTCGGCATCCCAGCCCTGCTGGCCACGCTCCCACTTCTCACTGCTGCTTTCCCCAACTGAACAGGTTTTGACTCTGTCACTGTCCTGCACAAAACTGACTCCCATCTACACCCTCCCCCCATCTCCACTCTTTCTTGCTACCCAGCCTCCTCAGACCCCCAAACTCCTGCCCTGGTGGGGGTGGGGGGGGTCTCACCTTTCCCACATGGGACTCACGCCACCTCTTAGTGCTGTGATAGTATAAATCTCATCCTGGCACACTCCTATTAGCAAGGAGTTAGCTCTGACACAAGCCCTTTACCAAAAAGAAAAAAAAAAAATGTGAATTAGCAGTTGTCTGCCTAGGCATTTCGGGGGTCTCAGACCTGGAAGCCAAGAGCCCTGTGGGACTGGCGATGACCCCGTGGAGCTCAGTAAAGCAAACAGTGGCACACGCTCGATTTTGCCCTGGGCTGCCCGGGGTGGGCATGGGGCTGAGTCTACGCTGCCAATCTTGTTAGACCTGCCTGTGTGCGGATGAGGGGCTGGACAGTCCACACTGGCTGTGAGAAGACCTGGACCCTGCACGCACGTGGCTTCTGCGTTTAGGCTGCGGTTGTCTGAGGACAAGGCTGCGGTCTGGCTGGCATCTCGACCCGATTCTGACAGTTGGTCTTAACCTTCTCCACTCACACAGGCTTCCACGCGGGAGACGGTCCTCCTCCCTGAGCGTCCGTATCACAGACGATAATGTCGTGCCGTGGCACACCGCCCAGGGCACCAGCGCTTGGCACCAGGATGGCCCAAGGAGCTGGTGCACAGCTGCCGTGGCTCGTAGGGGGCGTGCAATGGCTCAGGCTTGTCACCGAGCCCTTTAAAGCCTGGTTCTCACCCTTCCCATCACTTCTACTTTTCTGGGGTCTCCATTTTCCACTGTGTTCCTGGCATAGACAGAAGCACGCAAGACCTGTAACCTGAATCACAAACACCTTGACATTTTGTTCCAGAATGAGAGTGTTCCTGAGCCTTATGCCAGGGAGCCAGGCAGCCCATTTGGATGTGTTTAAACAGGTGGCCTCTGCTGCACCCGAGGGCCTGCTTCATCTGGGAATTGAGATGGATTCAGCAAGTCCCTGTCTCAGCCCATCTTCAGTACCAGGTCCTGGGGATAAAAAGATGAATAAAAGCAAACAAGCCAAACAAATACATATTTAGTGTGCAATTTGTAAATGTGTATATTGTGGCTTAGTTGTTAAGTTGTGTCCAACTCTTTGAGACACCATGGACTATATAGCCCACCTGGCTCCTCTGCCCATGGGATTTTCCAGGCAAGAATACTGGAGTGCGTGGCCATTCCTTTCTCCAGGGGATCTTCCTGACCCAGGGATTGAACCTGGGTCTCCTGCACTTCAGGTAGATTCTTTACCATCTGAGCTACCCTCTGGAAATAGACAGGGAAGAGAATTGATACTGGTTGGGCGATTCAGGTTCAGGGCTTCGCTGGTGGCTCACTGGTAAAGAATCCATCTGCCAATGCAGAGGACGTGGGTTCTATCCCTGGGTCAGGAAGATCCTCCGGAGAAGGGAATGGCAACCTACTCCAGCATTCTTGCCTGGAAAATCCCACAGAGGAGCCTGGTGGGCTATATAGTCCATGGGGTCGCAAAGAGTCAGACATAAGTTAGCCATTAAACCAGCACGGGTCGTTCAGATTCGGGTGAATGGTCTCTGAAAGGAGGAGTCGGGGGGATGGACCAGGTTGTGCTGCAGAAGCAGCTGCCCCAGATCTCAGAGGCTTGAACTGTAAGGATTACCTGTGTGTCTGATGGAAAAGGCAAGGAGACCTGCCCTGCTGAGGCATACTGGGTCCAAGGGAACAGTTGTTTAGGAATGGTGGATGCATTTGCTTGTAACATGATGTCTCTTATCAGAACGCTTTTGCCTCAGTGCCTGCAGGGCACTAGATACTGAGAGCAGATACCCAAGGAAATAAAGGGTGGGCAGGAAAAAATGACCGCAGATCACAATGCACTTCCAAGTGAAGGGTCAGAGCTGGCCTTATGTGTCCTCGAGGCCCCAGTCCTGCCAGACGGTCATCAGGTTTGCCGACTCCATGGCCAGCGTGAGCTCAGAGAGCTCTGTGCGTGAGAGGGCAGCTTCCAGGACAGAGAGCTGACTGGACGGCTTATTCCCACCCAGAGATGCTGAACCTCAGCCTTGAGTGAAAGAAGCTGTATTGTCTCCACGGACCTTGGACCTTGTTGGAGTGACCAACAGCTGAAACCTGAGACCCTTACGACAGCAGGAGTTGATTACTTGCCAGTGTGACCGTGCTGGTGGAGTGCCCGGGTCAGCCGGCCATGGTTTCAGGGTGAGAGCTGTGCGCAGGCTGCTCCACAGCCAGGCAGGAATGTCACAGCTGACCAGAGCTGAGTGACAGAAGAACGCGGGTTTACAAGCCAAGGTCAGGTATTGCCTACAGGGCTCAGGTTCCATGGCAGAGACATAGTCACATGGCTGCACCTGACTGTAAGAGAGGCTGTGAAATGTCATCTTAAATGTGCCCAAAGAAGGGACATACTTGGAGCCTTTGAAAGTGAGGGGCACGTGGACTGGAAGGACTTAAAGTCACAAGCTATTCTGGAACCTATTTCTACCTTTTTTTTTTGTCTAGGAAAACAGTAATCTGGACAGTTTACTGCAGAGGAATAGAACATAAACTCATTATTAAGAATGTTGCCTGGATTAGTATAAGGACTGCTGTTCAGTTGCTAAGTTGTGTCCAACTCTTTGTAACCCCATGGACTGCACCAGGCTTCCCTGTCCTTCACTATTTTTCGGAGTTTGCACAAACTCATGTCCATTGAGTCAGTGATGCCATCCAAACATCTCATCCTGTCTTCCCCTTCTCCTACTGCCTTTGATCTTTCCCAGCATCAGGGTCTTTCCCAGCGAGTCAGCTCTTCACATCAGGTGGCCAAAGGACTGGAACTTCAACTTCGGCATCAGTCCTTCCAATGAATATTCAGGGTTGATTTCCTTTAGATTGACTGGTTTGATCTTGCAGTCCAAGGGACTCTCAGGGATAAAGATGCTTCCCCTTAAAGTCAAGCCATCTGCTGGCTCAGGAGTGCCACATAACACAGAAAGAGGCCATCACTTCCTGAGAACAGACCTGTCCCCTGGCACTTAGACAATCTCTACCATCTGGGGTGACTCGCCTCTGGGCAAGTGAGGTGCATGCTTTCTTGATTTTGTGATTGTCCCTACCACTTCCAGTGTGCAGGGCTGGTACACGCTCCTGGGATTCATGGGGACTCAGCTCATCTGCAGCCAGTGAGGGCAACTCCAGCCGTTCCCTGTGGTCCACGCCAGAGTCCATCTGGCCTCTCAGAGGAGCCACTTGACTGTAAATCCACTTCATCCAGTACAAATCCCTCACCGCACTAGCTGAGAATCAGCGCTTGAAGTTCTCTAGTGATTCAGTGAACAGGTGTCCTGATATAGCAACAAGAACCACTATAGTTGTTGGATTTCCCTGGATTTATTTAGATGTATTTGTTGTGTACATGGGAATGCAACTGAGTTGGGGTTTTGTGGCTGTGGTTTGCAACTGGAGTTCTGCTGCATGGCCAGCTGTGTGAGGTGTCCCAGCCATCTGACTATGGGAGAGATGCTATGTACGATAGCACAACCTGAAATTATCTGTGTTCTCACTTGTTTCACATCATCGGAATTTCATTGAATATAATCACGTTAAGGTAAAAGGCATTAAAACTGCTAATGGACTGGGTCATTGGCATTAATGATGTTCTCAATACAACCTTTGATTACTGTACAAGCTCTTTTTCAAGATCACGTTTCCTGGGATCTGTTGGAGTTATGTTAAATATACTCCAGCAGATAATAATGGATGAAACAGCTCTTTCATAGTCTAGGAGAAGAACATAGTGCTTCTACAGTAAAGAGCAGGAGGCTGCTGGCTCTGCACACACGCACAGGCACGCAGCCATGCCTGCAGCAGCTGTAGGCCCCAGGAAGCCTCTGTGATGCTCTGGAGAAGATGCAGGAGTCCTGGAGACAGGTGGCACCAGGTCAGGCAGCACCATGGCGCCTGGAGAAGAGGGTGGGGGGGCATCAGTGGAAGGGGCTGTGCTCCCTCTGGGCAGACACAGAGGAACCCAAGCCATCCTTCTAAGCCAGAGAGGGATCCCAGGCCCAGTCCAATGCAGCCCTGCGGCAGGCTTGCTGGGAAACGGGGAGCACATTCAATCTGGAGAAACTGAGCAGAGTTTCATGAAGGAAGCCTGTGTGCACTGTGGGCAGAACTTGGGGAAACCTAAGAGGGGCAGTATCCTGAGCTGCTCACCAGGGACATGGCCAACCTTAGGCCAGGGAGGCAGGGAGAGTGGTCAACAGAACCAGAGAGGGAGCGGCTGCCCGCAGAAGCTGTGGCTGTAGGCAGAGGGTGACCGGATGTGAAGGAGGCTGGAGACCCCACTCCCCCTGAACCCTCTGGGTCCCCTGCAGCCCTGCTCATTGATTAATGCTGCAGACATTTGAAACACATCCAAAGCCACTCTCCCTCCTGGCACAAAGCAGGACAGAGGGTGGGTGTGAAGGCAGAGAGTGGGGCTGCAGCTCAGCCACAGCCTCCGACCTCTCAGGACAGAGGGACTCTCACTGCAGGGCTCATCTACAGGACCTAAACCAGGAGGAGAGGACCTGGATTGTCCTCAGGGAAGGGAGAGCTGGATGAGAGGCGGGTCTGGGTTATAGTTGCAGGAGGGCCCTCACCAGCAGTGAGTCTGGGCAATTCTGGAATTCTGGTGCCCCCTATGTTTATTCTTCTGTTCAAAGTGGCGATGATGATGATCACCCCTCAAGGTTCCTGTGGGGCTCAGGCAAGATCAAAAATGTAAGGAGTATGGAGGGCTGGGCTGAGGGGACTTAGCAGAGGCAGAGCTGCAAGGTGAGAAGCAGAGTGAGGTGTGGGGGAGAAACGGGACAAATGTGGCCAGCAGAGAGATGAAAAGGGCCAGCTCTCCTGATGAGGGTGGCGAATGCCAAGCCTAGGAGTTCAGACTCTGCCTTGTAGCAAGAGGAGACACTACAGGGCTTGGGTAGCAACAGATAGGGGCTCAGCCTTTGCCAGTGGCAAGCGGAACAGAGTGAAGGGGCTGGAAGTGGAAAGGAACTCGCTGAAAGCTGGTTACGGGGATTAATTGTCTCAACAGTTGATCCAGAGAGGTTAGGAATGGACAGATCATATGTTAGTTCCCTAAAGCTGTGTGACATATTAGTATAGTCTTCACAGCTCAGAATGACATATTATTAAATCTCACAGTTTCTGTCCATCAAAAGTAAGGATGCAGCTTGGCTGGGCTTTGATCAAGGTAGGTTTGCAGGACTGTGGTCTCATCTGAAGGCTCAGCTGGGGATCGTTCTGCTTCTAAAATCATGTGTCTGTTGGTAGCATTCATTCTCTTGCAGCAGCAGGATCGGGAGCCTAAGGTTCCTGCTGGCAGCTGGCTGGAGACCACCCCCAGGGTCTGGCCATGTGGTCGTCTCCATAGGCCATCTCACAACGTGAGCAAAGAGGGCCGTGTCCAAGCAAGGCCAGTGTTACATTGGTGTGCAGTGTGACTGTGTGTGTGTGCAATCCATGCCTCCTGTCACTTTGCCATATTCTGTTGGTTAGAAGTTACTCAAGGTTCCCCCACATTCCAAGGCTGGGGAGGGGTCCCACAAAAGGGTGTGAACACCATGAGGAACATCATGGACCACCCTGAAGTCTGCCCACTGCAGGTCCTAAGGCACACAGGTCAAGTGTTTTCATTTAGAAAAATCCAATAATTCAATGCCAATATAATCTTCTATGAATGTGTAAATATTCTTTTTTTCTTTTAAAAAAGAGACAAATAAGGATTCACTTGCATGCAACTCTGTTGAGAAGTATATTATTTCTGTAAGTTGTGACATCAGAATCCAATTATGATTCTATAAGAAAAAGAGCCATGGAAAAATCCCAAAGTATATTTGAGACACCGCTGGGGATTCCACCAACTTCAGTAAGAAAAACAGTCACTTCAGAAACTGAAATTTTATTCCATAGAGATGGCTTTTGATGGGAAATTATCATAAAAGAGAAGTTTTCATATTACAAAAATACTTTTCTTTTTTCGGTTTTCAGCCACATGACAACAGAAAAAAAAAAATTCAAGTAACTTACAAAACTCCCTGAGATGTATCTGTGAGCCTCTGGCCTTGGACACCATTGTGAGAAATATTATTTCAAACCATTAATCTCATTGTACACAACTATAATAATGTCAGATTTATAGAGGTCATGACATTTATGTTTCAGGATATGTAAAAAGAATCACGAACAAGTTGATTTTTGGCTTACAACATCTTCCACATTGAACATAATATATTAGAAATACTACAGTTGTTACCACACAAAAACCATGAGAAAAAATCTAAATAGTAACTAGATATTTTGATAGTTGTTTTAAAAATGATTTTGAAGCATCTGTCTGTATGCCTTTATGTAACTAGATACTAGGGTAATTAATCGACCTTCTAATTTTTTTCAACTTCTTCTGAACTTTTAAATAAAACATATTCATTATATTCTCAGTTATTTGTTTCCTGCATCTGCAAGATGCATGAGTTAAACATATTAATTATAATAAATAAAAGATAGGAGAAGCAGCAGGTATTCCCTCCCGTGATCCACAGATAATTTAATTCTTTGACTTGCTCCAGCTTTTTGGTTCCCACTGGGCCAGGCTTTGGGCTCTGCGCAGGGAACCTTCCTGGGTGTTGCCTCTGAAAGTTTTGCCAAATACGCAGTGATTTGTCCCAAGAAGTGTGGAGAGGTGAGGGGTATCCCTTCAGACTCTATGGTCAGCTGAAAGTGAAAGTGTTAGTCACTCAGTTGTGTCCAACTTTTTGTGACCCCATGGACTGTAGCCCACTAGGTTCCCCTGTCCATGGGATTCTCCAAGCAAGAAGAGTGGACGGGGTTGCCATGCCCTCCTCCAGGGGATCTTCCCAACCGTGGGATCGAACCTGGGTCTTCCACATTGCAGACAGATTCTCTACTGTCTAAGCCACCTGGGAAGCCCCATGGCCAGCAGAAACTGAGACAAATGTCCAGGCCAGTTTGATGTGGGAAGGAAAGACATATTTGGGAAGAGAGTTTGCTTGAGTGGGCTGAATTCCGGGCCCAGGGCACCACCTCTGTGCCACTGGACGCTTGCGGTGGAGGGCTCTCAACTTCCTTCCTGCTCACCCCAGCAAGCCCACGTTCTCTGTCTTCAGAGCATCTGATCCCTTCATTTCTAAACACTTTACATTCAAGACTTAAAAGAATCATTCTAAACAAAACCGAGGGACTTGGCTAACCAGAGAGCATCTTAAATACTTGTTTGCATTCAGACCCTCCTGGGGAGCCTGTCCTGCGGGCCTGTTGGAAGGAAAGCCTCCCTGTGATGCCTTTAAAAACTTCGTGAAGCAGCTGATGAACCAAACTGGAAAGGTCAGGGGATTCCAGCTGAGAAGGGGCCGCTCTCCCCATCGACCATGTTGGGGTCACCTGGTTCAGCCTGTGCACTGTGCACATCAGGGTCATCCTGGTGGAGATAGTGCTGTGCGTGCAGCAGTCTGGAGGTGAGCCCTGTGCCACCTTGCAAGGCCCCAGGTAGGAAGATAGGACTGAGGCTGGACCAGATTCACAGCCTAGGCTTTGACCGTGGATGAAGGGAGAGAGGAGAGGACAGGTGGGGAAGGGAGGCAGGCTCACAGCTCAGGGTCAGAGTCAAACCTGGCTGGAGGCGGCCAGGAGTGTTGACCTGGACACTGTGATGGCTGCCCAAGGGTCCAGGTCCCCCTGGGGATGGAGGCTCTCCCACCCCAGCTGGGAGACATGCTGGCTCCTGGTAAAGGCCCATGACGGAGGCCCTCCCCAGAAACTGCCCTTGGAGACAGGATGTTGCCTGGTTCCAGGTCAAGCCTCTGGGGAGGGCACCCCACATCCAGGGGCTGGTCACTGCAAGTGTTGCCAAGGCCTGGACCCTGGGTCTGGATCCCGTCACCTAAGGGAATGCAGCATGCATTCTCATGCATTGCAGAATACAGCATCAGGCCCCGCAGGGTCACTTTCTGGGCTTTTTCCAGTCGCCCCTGCCTGCTGTACGCAGGGGTCCAGGGAAGAACTTAACACCCCAGTCTCCATAGCCCTGGCCCAACCTCCAGCTTCTTCTCTATCTTTACACCTTTGCAAGCAGTTCACTTGTTTCTTCTCTGCTTTTTCCTCTTTCCACCTGCCCCCCACCCCACCTCCACCGGCACAGCCTCCAGACTGGATTTGTGGATTCCTGCTCCATTAAGATTCCTGAAGTGTGGAAGGAGGACCCAGGAGAAAGGACATCTGCTCTCTTGGCAACTGTTGGGCCCTTTGTTTAGAGGAAGGCCAGGTCTAAGAACCTGCAAATCCTGGAGTTCCAGGGAGGAAGGGCAGATTTTCTGCTCCTCCCGTCCACAGATGGATGAGTTTAATTCTACCACCTTCTTTGGTGTTTTTATTTTTATTTTTTCCACTGACCCTATCTTTATTTTTATCTCCTTGCTTGCCTTAGATAGGATTTTAAAAAATCATTTCACTGATTTTTCCTCTTTCAAGCTGGAAACTTTCTCAGATTTTATTTTTTGGGGTTATTCTGAAAATTGCAATATGCAGAATTAAGTATTTGAGTTTAAAGTTCACCAAAATCTTTTTCCTTCTCCCAGGTAATACAAACAATGTAGTGTATTTTAACCATTTCCTAGATGCTGGTTGGAATTTTCATTCTCTTTCTTTATTAGCTCCACTAGAAATATCACAACAAACTGTGGAAAATTCTTAAACAAGTGGGAATACCAGACACCTTATCTGTCTCCTGAGAAACCTGTATGGAGGTCAAGAAGCAACAATTAGAACTAGACATGGAACAACGGACTGATCAAAAATTGTGAAAGGAGTACGTCAAGGCCGTGTATTGTCAGCCTGCTTATTTAACTTCTGTGCAGAGTACATTATGTGAAATGCCAGACTGGACGAATCCCAAGCTGGAATCAAGATACCTGGGAGACATATAAATAACCTCAGATGTGCAGAAGGTACAACTTTAATGGCAGAAAGTGAAGAGGACTAAAGAGTTTCTTGATGAAAGTGAAAGAGGAAGGTGAAAAGCTGGCCTAAAACTTGACATTCAAAAAACTAAGATCATGGCACCCAGTCCCACCACTTCATGACAAAGAGATGGGGGAAAAGTGGAAATAGTGGCATATTTTATTTTCTTGGGCTCCAAAATCACTGTGGACAGTGACCGCAGCTATGAAATTAAAAGATGCTTCTACTAGGAAGAAAAGCTATGACAAACCTAGATAATGTACTAAAAAGCAAAGACATCACTTTGCCACTAAAGGTCCATATAGTCAAAGCTATGGTTTTTTCAGTAGTCATGTAGGGACGTAAGAGTTGGACCATAAAGAAGGCTGAACACTGAAGAATTGATGCTTTTGAATCATGGTGCTGAAGAAGACTCTTGAGAGTCCCTTGGACTGCAAGGAGATCAAAACAGTCAATCCTAAGGGAAATCAACCCTGAATATTCATTGGAAGGACTGATGCTGAAGCTGAAGTTCCAATACTTTGGCCACCTGATGCGAGGAGCTGACTCACTGGAAAAGGCCCTGATGCTGGGAAAGATTGAAGGCAGGGGGAGAAAGGGGTGACAGAGGATGAGATTTTTGGATGGTATCACAGGCTCAACGGACATGAATTTGAGCAAACTCCCGGAGGTACGGAAGGATAGGGAAGCCAGGTACGCTGTAGTCCATGGGGTCCCAAAGCATCAGACACCTCTTGGTGACTAAACAACAGCAACAACGGAAATAATTATTGTCACTGTGTCTCTTGTATTTGCCCAGAAACTCACTCTTGCACTGAAAACCTTTCACAGGGGAAAGTCACCTTCTTTCCTTAGTTTCTCTTAAATTATGTTTATTGTCTTTAGTTCTCTTCAGGTTCACTTGACTTTTCTAGATTTTTCTCTTTGTTTTTTTGTATTCGAGATTGTTTTGACCTCTTGAGTCTGTGGATTAGGGTCTTCCACTGGTTTTGGAAAATTCTCACTCATGATCTCATCAGACATTTCCTGTTCTTCATTTTCTCCTCTACTTCTAGAACTCTGGTCATGCATCTGCATGCTTGTCTGAGTATTCATATGTCCCCCCACTCCTGACCCTCCCTCCTGAGGTGTGTGCCAGCTTTTGGTCTGGACTTTGTTTCTCACTATCCTTCTTGCTCACTAATTCTCATCCATTCTGCTGCCAAGTGTGTCTATTGGTTTTGTTCAATTTTTAGTCATTCTAGCTTTCATTTTTAGAAACTCTCTGGTCCTTTTTCAAATCTGCTCTGTCCTCCTTTTTTTTTTTTAATTCCCTGAAGGTTTCCATCTTGTCGTTTGGTTCTTTAACCGTGGGAAGCACGGGAAAGGGAAGTTCTCTGCTGATAATTCCAGGGTTGCTCCTGCTCTCATAGATCTCTGTTCATCCTCACCCATCTTTCTTATTTCCTGTGTGGCCCTGGGAACATTTACCCTTTGTGTGACTGTGCCCTCCTCAGGGAGGTGCCAGCTGCCTATGTTCTTAAAAAAAAAGGAATATAGTTGCTTATAAGAGTTGTCTTAGTCTCTATTGCACAGCAAAGTGAACCAGCTCTGCATACACATATACGCCCTCTTCCCTGGATTTCCTGCCCATTTAGGTCACCCCAGAGCACTGAGTGGGGTTCCCTGAGCTACACGGTAGGCTCTCACTAATTATCTATTTTATACATGTCAGTAGTGTTTATATGCCAATACCTGTCTCCCAATCCGTCCCCCCTTCCCCCTTGATGTCCATATGTTTATAGAGATGTGGATAGACCTAGAGACCATTGCACAGGGTGAAGTAAATCAGAAGGAGAAAAAACAAATACCATATATTATCCCTGCATTCTGGTCTGATCTTCCTTGTCCCACCCAGGCCTGGGGCCCTGATTCGTATTAATACACATTTGCTCAGGGATCACAGCTTCCAAAGGACCCGATGCTTTTCAGATCCTTATGGGGCCTTTCCTATAGTCTCCTAAGGTGGGGAATGGAAAGGCCATGTCGGTGTTGGTCTCACACTGTTAAAATAACCCAGGACCAAAAGAGGGGTCTCCTCCGAGGTCTTCGGGGTTTGTGATTCTGACTTCTCCAAGTCATTCCAGAACATGGCCTGGGGAACCCTATTACCATTTCATTCTTCTCTGCTTTTACGGGGATGTCTATTTTGTGAAGCAAAATATTGTTTTAATCAGAGTTTGTTGTTTTAAATCAGAGTTAATCCCAATGATTCGGTCACCATTACTAGTAACACCATCTTCCATATTGATCTTCCCTATTTATTGATATACTTTATTTCTGAAAGTAACTACCTTTTTAAAATTTTAGATTTTAAATTAAAATTTTGCTTTAAATTTTTATATTCAATTTTAAGTTAAATTAAATTAAAATGCATATGAAAGCATATTCTCTATAAATATCGAGTATAAAAAATTGTCTATTGATTTCCAGTTGTACAGTAACATCTTATCAATATATTTTAGAATCTTTTCTGTGTTCCTAGGCTTCCAAACATCTCAAAAAAGATCATTTAATGTCACAAAGGAGAAGTCTGAGGCCGACCTCATTTAGTCTCTGTAAGCAACTTCTTTTCAATTTTGCTTTTGTTTCCCACACGCATACTTGTCACATTTTTTATTTATCCTTAAAACTTGAGGCTATTATCAGTGTATTTCTATGGGGTTTTATTTAGTGCAAATCCAGTTTTGCTAGTGGAAATCCATTTCAGACTTTAGATTCAAGCTTTTTTTTCCCCCTCCATCTTTAGGAAGATTTATTTTGCTTCTGTTCCATTTATCCTGGGCTTTTCTTCATGAAAAGCAACCATCTCCATATCCCATCTCCCTTCTCTGCCCTTCTCATCTGTCATATTCTCTCTCACGATATTAATTGTTTTGTCCTTCTCCCCTCATTCTTTGGAAGGTCATCAATCCTTTCTGGATCTGATGTTTATGTGCCAGATCACTTGCCTCATTTAGAGCCTCAGGTCCTGTTTTGTTCCGTGTCAACATCATTCCTTTTCTTTAATTTGTTCTTTATTGACTCCCTTTGAATTATTCACCGCCTCTCATCCTGGTGGTTATTTATTCATTCTTCATCTCTTGTTTCTGAAACTTCTTCTCTTATTTTTTAAAGATATTTTTGAGAGCTCCAATAGGTGCTATTCAACTTTACTGAGGTTTATTTTTGCAAGCTTTTTTTTTTTTTTTTTAACATAGTTTTCTTTGTTTCTGGATATCACAGAATCTCTGGGGTTTGCTTAACTCTTCATTTATTTTTGAGTGCAGAAATGTCTCTCCAAGTGTGGTTATGGCCATAGAGAGATGGGGTGGATTCTACCATCCCTGTGCTTGTGCTACTATTGATATAATGCCCATCTCATCTATTGAGCCAGAACATTAGCAGACATAATTGTGTTCTAAGATATCAGCAGCCCCACCCTGAGGGGAGGAGAGGGAGCCTTGGGCAGTCCCAGAAGACAGATCTTTCCTTGAGGATTCCTCACTCGACTCATCCATTTATTTGTTCCCTTAACCTAGATAGCATATTCAAAAGCAGAGACATTACTTTGCCAACAAAGGTCTGTCTAGTCAAGGCTATGGTTTTTCCAGTGGTCATGTATGGATGTGAGAGTTGGACTATAAGGAAGGCTGAGCGCCAAAGAATTGATGCTTTTGAACTGTGGTGTTGGAGAAGACTCTTGAGAGTCCCTTGGGCTGAAAGGAGATTCAACCAGTCCATTCTAAAGGAAATCAGTCCTGAACATTCATTGGAAGGATTGATGCTGAAGCTGAAGCTCTAATCCTTTGGCCACCTGATGTGAAGAAGTGACTCATTTGAAAAGACTCTGATGCTGGGAAAGATTGAAGGCAGGAGAAGAAGGGGGAAACAGAGGATGAGATGGTTGGATGGCATCACTGACTCAATGGACATGAGTTTGAGTAAGCTCCAGGCGTTGGTGATGGACAGGGGAGCCTGGCGTGCTGCAGACCATGGGGTTGTACAGAGTCGGACACGACTGAGCGACTGAGCTGATCTAGAGCATTGATCCCACACCACTTTTGGACAGAGTGCCTCACTTGGTGCTGAGCTTGGAAATGAGACAGATATGGCTCCTGGCAGTGTAGAGCTTACATTGCAGTAGTAGCAACAAATAAAAAAATAACTACATAATTTGTGCCTGTGTGTGTTCAGTTCAGTTGCTCAGTTGTGTCTGACTCTTTGCAACCCCATGAACCACAGCACACCAGGCCTCCACGTCCATCATCAACTTCCGGAGTCCACCCAAACCCATGTCCATAGAGTCGGTGATACCATCCAACCATCTCATCCTCTGTCGTCCCCATCTCCTCCTTCCCTCAATCTTTCCCAGCATCTGGGTCTTTTCAAATGAGTCAGCTCTTCACATCAGGTGTCCAAAGAATTGGAGTTTCAGCTTCAACATCAGTCCTTCCAATGAACACCCAGGGCTAATCTCCTTTGGGATGGACTGGTTTGATCTCCTTGCAGTCCAAGGGACTCTCAAGAGTCTTCTCCAACACCACAGTTCAAAAGCATCAATTCTTTGGCGCTCAGCTTTCTTCACAGCCCAACTCTCACATCCATACATGACCACTGGAAAAACCATAGCCTTGACTAGATGGACCTTTGTTGGCAAAGTAATGTCTCTGCTTTTGAATATGCTATCTAGGTTGGTCATAACTTTCCTTCCAAGGAGTAAGCGTCTTTTAATTTCATGGCTGCAATCACCATCTGCAGTGATTCTGGAGCCCAGAAGAATAAAGTCAGCCACTGTGTCCACTGTTTCCCATCTATTCACCATGAAGTGATGGGACTGGATGCCATGATCTTAGTTTTCTGAATGTTGAGCTTTAAGCCCACTTTTTCACTCTCCTCTTTCACTTTCATCAAGAGGCCCTTTGTGTGTGTTTAGTTGTACCATCCTGTGTGTGGGATCTTAGTTCTGTGACCAGGAATTGAACCAACAACCACTGCATTGGAAGCATGAAATCTTAACCCCTGTGCTGCCAGGGAACACCTTGTAATTTGTTTTTGTAATTCAGTAGTTCATGAAAGCTACTATAGCTCAGGGTAGGCTTTAGTACTTTGCTCTCTGCTAACTTTTGCTCCTAAACAATGTGTGAATTCTTGATGGAAACAGAATTCCTTCAGTCACATTTTGGTGCCACTTATATGCTACCTGTTGCTTCAGCTGCCAGTCCTCTCCTCTGCTGATTTTGCTTAGTTGGATAAACCATGGGTCCTTCCAGGAGGGCATTTGCTGAATTGTGATCTGCATGAGAGAGATTCCTTCTCTCTCATGTGCCCTTATTTTTTCTTCCTGTTATGTTGCCCTCTGTGCTTCCAAAGCTCGGCACAGATTTGGCAGTGAGAAGGTTTCCTGGTGTTTGGAAACTTCTCTCTTCTTAAGACTCCCTTCCCGGGACGGAACTCCGTCCCTCCCTCTTTTGTCTCTTTTTTTGTCTTTTATATTTTTTCCTACCTCCTTTCGAAGAATTGGATTGCTTTTCTGGGTGCCTGATGTCCTCTGCCGGCATTCAGAAGTTGTTTTGTGGAATTTACTCAACGTTTAAATGCTCTTTTGATGAATTTGTGGGGGAGAAAGTGTTCTCCCCGTCCTACTCCTCCGCCATCTTGGCTCCTCCCCTCTCCTGTGGAGAGATGGAATGTGCCCTATGTGTGCACGTGTGCCAGCTCCTGTCAAATGCAAGGATTGTGGAAGGTTAAGACACACATTTAGTTTATTTACTACTTTTAGTCTCCTTTTATACTTTGGCAGGGGCTTCCCTGTTGGCTCAGATGATAAAGAAGCTGCCTGCAATGCAGGAGACCTGGGTTTGATTCCTGGGTTGGGAAGATCCCCTGGTGGAGGGCATGGCCACCCATTCCAGTATTCTTGCCTAGAGAATGCCATGGACAGAAGAACCTGGTGGGCTACAGTCCATGGTATCACAAAGAGTCAGACAGGACTGAGCAACTAAGCATAGCACATACTTTAGCAACGTTTCAGTGAGATGAGTAATTAGATACCTGTGCTGAGATCACCACTTTGCTCAAAAAAAAAAAAAAAAAAAAAAACCAAATAAAAAAAAAAAAAAAAAAAGCAAATTAAAAAAAAAAACGTGTGGGCATGCAGGAACTTTCTCTATTATCACTAAAAGACAGTGACTCTTCAGTTGGAAGATTTCTAAGCGTTGTACTGAGCCCAGCTAAGTCTAGACTCTGACTCCCCTTCTTTCCTCACCAGCCCTTTCTCCCTTCTCCCCAAGTCTCAGTTTGCTCATTCACACCAGGAGGACAGTTGATCTGGGTATTAAAGTGAGAAAGGGTCTTGAACATTCTGTACCTTACATAAGAAAGAACCTCTGTCAGAATGAGGATGCTGTGTTGGGGGAGCTGGAGAAGAAGAGAACAATCGGAAAAGGCAGAAATGTGAGAGGAGACAGAGTGATGAAAGCTGGAGCCAAAGGTAGCACCTGGGAGGAGAGACAGCGGAGGACAGTGGTCCAGGGTCAGCGTCATGCCAAAGGGCTCCCAAAGGAAGTAACGGCCTCTTCAGCTCACACGTCTGTGCTGAGACTGCACAGGACCTGGGGCAAGACCCCACCGTCTACAGTTCTGAGGATGGATTGCTTTGGACCCTCGGTTCTCATTTCTGGCATGATTTCCAGATGCCTGATATTAACAATGCCAATGTAAGTGATGTGTTTTCCTCCCTTGCTTCATGCTGTGACAAGGAGGATATATTTTTCATTTGGATGCCTCACTTTTGTCGGTTCTGTGAGTGTTTGCCCTGGTATTCACAGATGCTGGTATTTATTCTATAGAAATTATAAATTCTGAACCAACATTCCTTTTAACCTGAGCTCCACTTTCAGTGTGACAAGTATTCATTGTGCTCTGATAGGAAACTTTTTTTTTTGGTTTATTTGATAAGAATGTTCAGGGAAGGAAAAAAAAACCAAAACTTGTCCTAGAATCTATTATTTTTCTGGTACCATCTGCTCAGCCTCTCTTGGGGGGCTTCTGGGTGTGGCTTTGCAAAGATTATGTAGATGGAGAGGATAAATGGTACAGGGGGTGGCCTTGGTGGGCTCTCCAGGTGTGTCTAACTGCTCAGGGTCTCATGTCCCAGACTGGGGAGCAGTGAAAAGAGGTATCACGTTCATGGGTACCTGGAAGAGCTCTGGACACCTGTGGTCAGTGGGTTTTGCTCTAGTCCTCGAGGTGGGGAGGTGCGGTGCCCTCTTCCGCAGCTGTCTGCTTTCTTGCAGTGTGTGTCATAGCCTGGCCATGATGTTTGTGGATTAGTGAAAGCCACTCTCACCTGGACTTCCCCCCAAAATAGGTCTAGACAGACAGTCAGAAAGCTCAGGGACTCCTGCAGATGCTGACACCTTCCTCCACCACTCAGTCTTGTGGGGAGGGTCCTCCCAGACCTCCCCTAATCTCCATTTTTTCATCTATATGAATGAAGCAAGTTGTAGGGTAATTTCTAAAACTCTGATCTGCCTTACCTCCAGGTTTTAGCCCAGACAAGGTCATGTGTGGTACTAAGTTTATATCACTATTTCTTCATGACAAAGGAGACGTAGGAAAATTTTGACATGACTGGCAAGGATGGTTGTAGGGCTGAGCTGTAGACAAAGCCTTCTTTCCACTTGGAGTCACCGCTCAGCAAGGCATATCAAATCCATACACCACAACCGCTCTGTTACAAGGTTCGAGGAGCAAAGAAAGCACAGAGAGACAGAAATTAAATCTATGGAAAATAGAAAAGGCAGCTGAGAAGGAAAAATCAATTACAGTCCAACCAGAGTTGTGTATACAAGTTACCTGTTCCCTCGATGAGGGACTTTCTCAGTTTTAGCGGAATTTGTATGCAACCAACTCACATCAGAAGCTTTAAAAAGCCATTAATTTTGGCATTATTTTTCTGTTTCAAAACCAAAGTGAGGATTATAAACAGTTTAAAGAGCTTTAAAATGCTAGCACCATCCATCAGAGACCCCAGTGAATACCCAGAAGAATATGAAAATGGACAAGGTTCCGTTTCATTCCTGAAAGCTCCCTGAACCTTCCGCTTTTTCTCTGCCTTGATGTTTGGTGCCTGTGAAAGGCAACTGTCTCCTGAGGTTTCTGTAAGAGGGTTCATTGGAAGGAAAGCAGATTGGGTGAAGGAACTGACTTGAGTTCTTTCTGTGTGCGTGATGGTAGGAAACCGACTTCTAGATTATCTCACAAACACATAGAAAACATAAAAAGAGGCAAAATTATGCAGAAGCACATAAATTATGTAGATGATGGAAAGCCTATGCAAAACATGATATGTACACATAATAGCATATTTCCCCAGGGGCTAATTGCATCCTTTGGGTACCTTTTGAAGCATCTGAATATTCAGAAGAAAGCAAATTTATTATAATTTGAAAAATACCACAATAAATAGGCTGAAAGAATAATGCATGTTACATTGAAAACTGGAAACTCACAATCTGGCCATTTCCCCCAGTTTGACCAAAGCCCAGAGTACCAAACACAACCACACCTCAGTAATACATTTCATGGTGGTATTTCATTGTCTTCAGAATTTTTTTCCTCCCAGATACCAAGCTAGGCAAAACCCATTTACTCATTCAAGAAATATTTATTTTTTTCGTTGTGTAAATGCAGTGTACATTCATTTTTATATTAATACCATTCAGAAATTATTTCCTGACACCCATGTGCTTCCCCCTGTGGAGCATGTGACATAATATGGGAGTCAGTCTATAGAGAGAAACGAGGACTTCCTGAAAGAGAACGAAGTTGAGAGACTGTTTATTCAGAGGTGGCTTTAGCAAGGGGCTCAGCCACCATCCCTTATGCTTGGCAGAGACTCAGAGGAGGTGCAGGACCAGAAGAGCTTATGGTAGAAAAGCCAGTGGAGGGGTGGGCTCCAGGTGTGCCCCGACTGAGTCTGGGAAAGCTGGAGGCAGCTTCCTGGAAGCTGAGCATCCCACGTGATGAGACTGGGGTGCGTATTTGACTTTCTCCGGTTGGTTCTGAGTCAGAAGTGGGAGCCAGGATCCTGGAAGCT
The DNA here is from genome assembly GCF_000754665.1 of Bison bison bison. Classification (NCBI taxonomy): domain Eukaryota; kingdom Metazoa; phylum Chordata; class Mammalia; order Artiodactyla; family Bovidae; genus Bison; species Bison bison. The sequence goes on along the minus strand of NW_011495018.1, from coordinate 3,644,423 downwards.
GGCAGTTACTGACCCGCCGTGACTGTCCTGGGCTGACGATGGCAGAGGCTGTGGTTTGGCTTCCTGGGATAGTCACAGCTGGGGTCATGGGTCAGAGTCCACTCTCGTCCATCATCTGGCCATTGTCTGTTTGTACATTCAGTCTCCTAAGACTAATCACCTAATAATTACCCCACAGAGGTTCAGGGGGGTCTTGAGGGCACAGGAAAGCCCCCCCCCCCCACAAAGAGAACAGAGCCGATGAGATCTGCCAAAGATGTAGATGTGACAAGGGCGTGGACTGTGCAAATGCCTTGTATCAGGCAGCTCTGCTGCCGAGACAAATACCACAGACTCAGGGCTCCCACAGCAGAAACGTGTCGTCTCTCAGTCTGGAGGCTGGAAGCCTGAAATCCAGGCTGGCTCCTGCCAAGGCTGTGAGGGGGAGTCTGCCCCAGGCCTGTCCCCTGGCTTCTGGGGGCTCAGTTGCTCCATGGCCTGGAGATTCTGCCTTGTTCCTATTGTCTCCACGTCATCATCCCTCTATGTCTGCTGCTGTGCCCAAACTTCCCTTTTCCTCAAAGACGTGAGTCACAGTGGATTAACTCCTCCCCCCATGGCTGCATCTTCACTTGATCATCTGTTACGGCCCTGTTCCTAAACAAGGTCACAGGAAATGGGGATTAGGACTTTAGCATTTTTGAAAAGACAACTCACTCATCACATATCTGAAGAACATTCTGTCTAGTTGGACTCCTCTGGCATGGTTTTTGAAAAGTCAGTTCTTGTCCTTAGTATTATGAAATAAATTTTGTGTTTACAAATGATATTCAATTTTAAGCTGGTATACTTCATTGAAATGATCTGAAACTTTTCACCAATAAGAACTAGATGTGTGTTGCCGGGGAGTGGGGTGGTCATCCCTCCCCCTGTTTGGAGAGATTTGTGAATGACTGTGAGAACCAGTCCCAGTAATGAATCATTGAGGATGGCTGACCTGGGGGGACCTATGGGGTCTTCAGGGTCCTTATAAAGAGCAGCAAGCACAGGATGATTGCTTTCATGGTGGCCTCTGGTTCCAGGAAACTGACTTCTATAACATGCAGCCCTGGATTTAAAGCCCTCTGTGAATTTACGGGATTCCCTGGTGGCTTAGACAGTAGAGTCTGCCTGCAGTGTGGGAGATCCCTGGGTTGGGAAGATCCCCTGGAGAAGGAAATGGCAACCCATTCTTGTATTTTTGCTGGAAAATCCCATGAATGGAGGAGCCTGGCAGTCTACAGTCCATGGCTTACAAGGAGTTGGACACAACTGAGCAACTTCGCTGCTGCTGTGAATTTCATCCAAGGAATGGTGGAAACCTGCCTTGGCCAGTTGATTTTAGAGGAAGTTTGAAAAAGAGGCAGAGACTTGTGATCAGAATCCCCATCTCCCCCTCCTCCATCCCAGGAAGGAAGGCATGGATGCCTCCAGGCTGCAGGAGTCCAGACAGAGATCTCAGGCCAGTTAAAACTGTCTTCAACCACCTCCTCCTTGTTGGAATATGGCACATGGACACACACACACACACACACACACACACACATACAATGTCTTTGTTGATTTAAACTTGAATCAGCCACCCAAATGAAGCAATAAGAAGGTCTTGGCAGGCCACATCTCCCATGTGCGAGGGTCCCTGGTCTCTGCTGGCAGTGTTTTCTCAGCATAGCAGAGTGATATTTCCTTGTCTCACTTTGGGGTACTGGTTGTTTGAGGCAGGGGGTCCCTGATACTTTTTACTGGACATAGAGACCTCTGATAGCCTCACAGATGGGCAATGACTCCTCAGAGCCAGTGTTCTCTGCAGATGGTGGGGTTTATTCTGGAGGGGATGGTAAACAGACCTTTGCCACTTGAAGAAGAGGCTGCTTTCGTTTAAGTGAGGAGCCTTCATCTAATGTAGTTTGGTTCCACTCACCTGGTTGAGGCCAAGACGGCAACCTCTGATGTCTGGATGCTCCTGTTCTTGGCAGTGGGCTCGTGCAGGCCTCGCCCTCTGGAGCAGAGCCCGTTGTGCCCAGTGCCACAGGCCATGGGGGAACTCTATTCCACTGCTTCTCGAGGGGAACTGGGGCATATGGCCGTAGCCCAGAATTATTGATGATACACTTAACAAAATAGGCCAAATCCATCTCTTTCTCCCCCAAAGGAGCTCGGATGTCCCCCAGTTGTGATGAAAACAGGGATTAGTGGAATGTTAGAGGCAAAACCTCATCTATGAAGTTATGAATGAATAATTCTAATTTCTTTCTGAGTTGTGAGAAATCAGTTTGTTTTACATAGAAATGTAATATGTTCTTGATCTCTATGTATGCGATTAGAATTTTCCCCTCTGCTCAGTATTTGTTTCATTACGGAATGAAATTTTGAGCTTATATTTTCGGATATATTTCACCTCATGCATTTCAATGTCTATTTCACCCAAATCTCTGCCTCCATAGAGCACATCATCCTATCTTTTTTTTTTTTTTAATAGTAGCTTTAGGATGCGGAAAAGGAGGAGGAGATGCTTTCTTTAAGATTCTGACTCTCATTGGAGTAGACACCCAACCTTCTCATGAATGTATTTGGAGGAAGGTGCCAATTTTTAAGATAAATGATGATGGCTGAGTGCTGCTAAGAAAAATGGAATTGCCACACCAGCCTCAGCACCACTACGTAGATGAGGCTCGTGGAGCTGGAGCGTGATGATGTGGAAAACATCCGCTTCAAGAAGGGCGAGCAAGGTCACAGTCCAAACTGCGGGCGGGTTTCAGAAGGGAGTGGAATGTTTGGCTTATGAAGAGAAATCAGAGTCCTCTGGGGTTGGAAGAGACCAGACCACAGGGATGGTGTGACCCAAGGGGAGGGGTGCAGGTGGGTGGAATGCGCCCTGCAAGCTCTCCCGCGGAGCAGGGGCTGGGGTAGGGTGCAGGGACTCCCTGGCGGACCCGCCCAGGTGCCAGGTATCTGCAGAACTGGGGCCTGGTGGCAAACAAATTCTAGCTCTGATGAGGTCATGCATGATTTTAGAGTTAAGAAGTGAAGCATTTTCATTTCAGCACACTTTTCAGTTTTACTTTTTTCCTTTCAAACATAAGTGGTATCTGCAACTGGTGGAACATTCTTGGTTTCAAGTCCACTAGGGTAACATCTGAGGGGTGCACACAGGATGAATACAGAGGGGTGGTGGGGATGGGGAGGCCAGAACACCCTGGCAGAAGGGGTCAGAGGAGCCTGCTAGGTGGATGGGTTTTGCATAGACAGCATCACAATTCACATCGCCACTGGCCAGAGCTAGATTATCCAGTTTGTGGCTTTCCCACATCTATTTCTTCTCCCACTGCGCTCTTTGGCCACTGCCCTGTTCATTAGCACCTCTGCTAGCGGGATGGGGAACTGGGAGAAGACAGCTGATTCATATTTCAGCAGCCTCGGTGGCTCAGGGGGCAAAAGTGCAGTGCTAATGAAGCCCAGGTCAAAGGTAGGAGCCCCAGGTGGGCCAGTTAGTTGGGCGGCAGTGGCTGGCCTCAGACCAGAGCCTCAGCCTGGCCAACTGGTCTGCACATGTGTTTCTGCTGGTTGATAATACTGGGGAGGAAGCGGCATAAACCTGTGTGTGCTATCAGAAAAATGACCCAATGCTGGCGGCTGGTGCCTCAGTTGAGCAGGCAGGTATGGCTGGGTACGATTTGCAAAAATCACCTATATTCAGTCATCACAGATGATTTGGACTCTGCAGTCAGCAGATCTTTCTAAAGAGTTTCAATATTTAATAAGCTGTGTGCTGTGTGCCTCAACAGGACAGCCAGGTGGCTTTCTCTCTCCACCATTAACTCATTTCAACATGAACTTGCCCTTTGCACTGGGATGAGGGATATTTCACTTGGAGGATGGAATCCACATTTTTATATATTTATGCAACTTTTTTATTGAAGACAAATGCATTTCTTAAGCAGTGACTATGCAGCAGGCAGTCTATATGAACGAAGACCACACTGTTGACAACTGGCACATTCTAAAACATGGCTGTTTTGCCAACCTTTCAAGCACTTTATATGGGTTGGGTTTTATCAGAGACAAAATACAGGTTCAGTTGATAATCACGGGATTGTGATGAACCCATGGAAGACACAGTACTTCTGAGTCTGGGCAATAAGGAGCTGTTTGGCAGTTTTAGTCCAGGTTTGAATGAGTTGTATCCAAGCCCAGTGGCCAAATCTCTGATGGCCAGGTGGTGTTTTCACACATGGAGAGCCTTGGCAGGCACACAGCACAGGGTGGGTGATGCAGTCAAAAACTCGAGTGTTTAAAAAATGATCAGTAACTCTTTTGTCCCAACACATTTTGTGTAGAGATACTTAGAAGGTGAGCTGTTTTCTGAAAATCGTTTTCCAATTGGAAGATGCTGTGATTAAGTCTTGCTTACTCCAGCTGCAAATGCATCAGATGCGTTTCTTAATCCACAGCCACATATATGAGGAGTCCAGAGTCCATAGGACTAAGAGGTGCTAACGGGGCATCTAAGGATCGGGTAGGCCCAGCTCAATGATGTGCAAAGTTCTTAGGATTCTGTCCTTTAAGATCCTAGAACACACGATGTAAATGTTTTGTACTCAGACAACGAGTAACCAGAACTGAGCAGGAGAGACATCATGTTCCCCGGAACAGGGAGAGGAGATTGTCACATTTTTATTACATCTGGGTTCACTGTTGGGCAGCATTTGGGGGGTGAGACTTCCCAGGTGGCGCTAGTGGTAAAGAACCCACCTGCCAATGCAGGAGACGTAAGAGATGCGGGTTCGATCCCTGGGTCAGGAAGATCCTCTGGAGGAGGAAATGGCAACCCACTCCAGTATTCATGCTTGGAGAATCCCATGGACAGAGGAGCCTGGTGGGCTACAGTCCATAGGGTTTCAAAGAGTCGGACACGACCCTGAAGCAACTTAGCACACATGCATGCACCCTGTGTTTGGAGCTGGGGATGAGATGGAGCAGCAGGGAAGAGTGAGGAGACTGAAGGATAAAGGACAATGATGCTTTAGATGAAGTCTGAACAAGTGTGGAGTGTGGGCCATAAGCGCAGCTAGTAACAATGTGAGACAGGAACATTTGGACCACCCTACTGCGAGGTCCAGAAGTTTCTTCCCTTCAGAGCTCTTAGGGTCAGCTGGCTGGCAGCTTGCCATACGGTCTCCTTTGGGTCTGTGCCAAGGGCAGCACTGGTCTAGCCAAACGACCTCAGATCTCAAGCATGTGGGATGGTCACCTCTAAAGCTGACCAAGGACAGGAGGCCAGTGTTCAAGCTCCAGCTGCAGAAGGAAGCTCCGTTTCTCTTCCGGAAGACCCGGAAGTAACTAGGGACTAGATGGTGAGACGTGTAAGGTCAGACTCTTACTCCTCCTTCCTCTCTGGATTTGGGATTGGAGGTCAGGCTTGAACAAACTGAGCCTCTGCTGAGGAAGCAAGGTGCCTTTCTTCTGAGATGGTTACTGTTCAAAGACTCACAAAGAAACATGTTTCACAGACGATACTGAGGAAGGGAAGGGGGATGCGTCATTTTTTTTTCCTCCTGAAGTGGGGGGAAGGCGACAAAACCTCCAATAGGATTTTCATTTTTCTTTCATAGACATTTTGCTTTTTTCATTAAAATTTTTCCTCCAGGGAGGCAGCAAGAGTGGGCACAGGGAAAGATGTCGGGAAATGGCCTTGCTGAGATTAAACAAATCTCTGTCGCCGTGTGTCCATCTGCCCGTCCATCTGTGGATAACCTGTAATTATTAATAATATGAGTGATGTCATGAGCATTCTGGCAGGAGCGAGGAGCCCCAGAGACCACTCTGGAGCCAGTCGGCACGGGACGGAGCGGGAGACGCTCAGCCGTGTTCGCGCTGGAGCCGCGGGTAAATCTGGCTTGCTGGCTCGCGCCCCCACAGCAGTAGGACTGGAGCATATTGGGTTTTCTCATAAACTTCCGATGAGATCAGGTTGGCAGCATCTCAAAGGAACACCTCCTATATATAAAAGGTTGCCTACACAATCCAGCAAAAAATGTCATAAAAGGACACAAGGTGCTGAGTGGGGCAACCTTAAATGTACTGAAAACTGAGTGCTTAAGAGGGCATGGGAGAGGGGCATCCCAGCAGATGACAAAGGAGGGGGCAAAATATGAGCGAGTCCCCCCCAGACCCGCTTTTTGTTACTCATTAAAATACTGATGAAATCATATCGGGCTGGAAGGAAAAAGGAAAGAAATTCTCAGTGAGAGCCACCTCCTACAGAAGCTAGGATTCCAAAACACTCCTGAAAGACTTTACGATATTTCACACCAGTGACTGAGCTGAAGAATCGGCACCGGCAGACCAGCGGTCCAGGCTGTGGCTTGGGATAAGTCTGATGGAACAGGTGCCATGGGAGGGGTGCCCTGGGTGGGGGCGGGTGGCCAGGCTCCAGCTGGCTGTGGGCTTTGGGCCAGTGGCAGGGCCCAAGTCATCGGATCATACTGTGGCTTCAACTAGGGGCTTTAGCCCTTCAGACGCAGACGTGCAGCAGAGGGGTTTCGTGGGTGTTGTTTACTGAGGACACTCCAGCTCCTAGAATGGGCGTGCAATAGTAGGAGCTCAGTAACATTTACCAAATGAATTATTCCAAGAGGAACCTGGTATGGTGCCTAAAAGCACATGTGTACCTGACCTTGGGGTCCAGCCCAGCTCTGGGGGCCGCTGGGTTAGGTGCTGGGCAGTGGGTGCAGTGGCATGGAGGAAAGGAAGCGCTGCCCCCAGGGGACGTGGACATCATGCGCGGCCCCTTCCTTGGGCTGTAGATCTCCCTGCAACTGTTATTTCAACAGCATCACCACCTTATTGCACCACGGGGCCCTTCTTAGAGTTCTCCAGGTTGGCCTGGTATTCACGACATCACAGACACCTCCCAGACACCCTGCTCCCTGATGAGCTGGGAAGAACCGCTGATCCCTGGCAGACGTTCCTTGTTTCAAAGAAAAAGCGAAAGCGCAGAGGCTGGTCTCACACTGGAATGGATCTCCCTCGGGAAGCCTGAGATTCTGGCCAAGGCCTCTGCCCCGATCTTGGGGGGATGGAGGAGGATGTGGCGCAGCACTGAGACGCCACGGGACCCGCGGCATCGAGCCAGAGCCGTCCACCTGTTCTCGAACATGGAAGTTGGCGCAGATGTCATCAAACAGCAGAATATCAAACAGAGAATATTCATTCCAAGAATATTCTCCTAATCTGGACGGTCATGAGTGTATAACCCAAATGAAACAGACCGTGAAGACGGCTAGGTTTACTGAAGCAGTTCCTGGTTGCCAGGCATTTCATGAACATTACTGCATGTCATTTTCACGGCAACCCTACGAGGCAAATGCCACGATCATCCCAATTTTATCAATGAGAAAACTGAGATTGAGAGAGATTAGATAAATTGCCAGCATCCCAAGTCTGGCTAGGGGTGGGGCTGGGATTTAAAGCTGAAGTTTAAGGCTGGAGACATAGCCTTCAGAATGTAGAAGAAATGAACAAAAAGACAAAAATGTGAGAAAATAGAGACCTGGAGAAGAGAACTCTGAGGCCCCTGGGGAGCAGAAAGAAAATCGTTTACCACCAGGGGAACTTGTTAAGTTCTACAACTTAATGAAATAAGATAATACTACGTAACTATTAATAAAAGAAAAGAAAAATTTGAAAATGGAAGAGTAATGCTCCAGGTAGATTGAACAGAAAACACCACCAAGGCCCTGAGACCTGCAAATCCTGCTGACCCAGGGTCTTCTACATCCTCGAGTCTGGTGGTGTTGGTCCTTCTTCAAAGGCTCTTGATGCTTCGCCTGCCCTTAGACCTCCCTGCCCTCCCTCCTTTCCAAAGGGACCCTCTTTTGGTACAGGTTGGTGTCTGCTTGCTCCCAAGGTCCTCGACTCTCACTAAAGCTCCTCGGCCCAGCCCCCAGGGCTACCTGGACAACCACAGACAGAAGGCACACTCCCCACTGGCCACGGTCATGGTCAAGGTCAGGAGTGGGCATGAGGCCAAAGAGCCCCTGGGCCAAGGCCTCAGGCTCAGAGCTCCTCCCTTAACCATGAAGCTCCTCCCAGGGGAGGGTGTGGGCAAAGATAGCCAGGGGTCAAACGTGGGTCAGGGGTCAAAGTTGGAGGAGGTAGGTTGGGAGAAGCGACTGGGCTCCTGGCCTTACGAGATCCAGCACCTCTCTCTGGGTGTGTGCTGCCAGGTGAGTTTTGCTGCAGATCTGCAGAGGGGAGAGCAGCCTCCCTGGCCCACTCCTCCCGTCGGCATCCATTGCTTTGCAGTGCAGAGTGCTTCTGGGTGCAGATTTGGTCTCTGTCAGCCCCAGCTTCCAGCGTGGGCCAGTGTCCCGGCCACCATGTCCCTTGATCCTGGCGACACCAAGCCTCACTGCGTCTCGTGTTGTTTCACACCTTGGGCTTTTGCTAAAGTTCCCTGTTCTTAGGCATCCTCTGTGTCCTCACCCCACACTCTCGGATGTACGAGGTCATCCTTTCTTGTACACCCAGACAAAGATGAAGAGCTCTTCCTGGGGTCTGACTCCCCTAAGCAAGATGCCCAGCCCCTTCTCTGCACCACCTTCCCTCTGGAGGGACCTTCCCTTACTGTGCTGTAGTCGTCTTGCTCCACTCTGTCCACCTCTGAGCCCTGCCAGACCACGATTCTCTCACAACAAGGCAGTGCAGTTCCCTTTACAAGAGTAACACTTTCCAGAAAACCCAGGATAGGGAAAAAGGGCTTGCTAGCCATGTGTTGGGGACTTGCCAGGTGGCACAGTGGTAAAGAATCCATCAACCAAGTAGGAGACTTGGACACTCGGCTATGACCCCTGGGTTGGGAAGATCCCCTGGAGAAGGAAATGGCAACCCACTCCAGTATTCTTACCTGGGAAATCCCATGGACAGAGGGGCCTGGTGGGTTACAGTCCATGGAGATGCAAAAGAACTGGACATGACCTAATGACTAAACAACAACAGCCATAGGTTGGATTATCCTGAATTATGGCAACATCTTTCAATTGCCAGGAAAAAAAAAAAAATTCTGAGTCTTCAACAAGAAAATGGAACACATTCAGTAGAACTATTAAATAAAATCAAGATAGCTTCAAACTTCTCCACTATAACCAAGTAGGAAGAGTGTGGAATCATGGTTTCATAATTCTTAAAGGAGATGATTGCAGGCTCTGGTGGTTTTCGAGGGTCGCCATCACAAAATAACACAGCCAGCTGGCGGGAGATCAGATACTGATTCAGAGGTGGCTCTGGACTCTTGAGAGTCCCTTGGACTGCAAGGAGATCCAACCAGTCCATCTTAAAGGAGATCAGTTCTGGGTGTTCTTTGGAAGGACTGATGTTGAAGCTGAAACTCCAATACTTTGGCCACCTGATGCGAAGAGCTGACTCGTTGGAAAAGACCCTGATGCTGGGAAAGATTGAGGGCAGGAAGAGAAGGGGATGATAGAAGATGAGATGGTTGATGGCATCACTGACTCGATGGACATGGGTTTGGGTGGACTCTGGGAGTAGGTGATGGACAGGAGGCCTGGCGTGCTACAGTTCATGGGATCACAAAGTGTTGGACACGACTGAGAGGCTGAGCTGAACTGAACTGGAGGCTGGGAGTCCACATCAAGGTGTCACAGACTGGTTTCTCTTGAGGCCTCTCCCCTCAACCTGCTGATGACCGTCCTCTCCTGGGTCCTCTCATGGCCTTTCCTCCCTGCTGTCTCTGTTTAGACTCCCCCTTCTTACAAGGACACCAGTCACATTGGGTTGAGGTCTACCCTAGCAGCTTCATTTTAACTTAGTCATCTCTAAAGTCCTTATCTCCAAATGCAGTCACATTTTGACATGCTGGGAGTTAGGGCTTCAATATATGAGTTTGGAGCGGGGGCGTGGACAGAGATTCAGCCCATAACATAAAGCACATCATCATTCTCATGGGGGGTGACAAAGACCCTGTGGGGCTGGCGTTTCCCAGAACTTCCCTGCAGCGCTCCCTTTCTTCTGAGATAGCAGAAATGCGTGGGCATGCCTGAAATGAAGAATTCTTGAATAAATACACAATAATGGGAAACACTTTTGTTGACCTGTGAAACTACCAATTTAAGACAAAAGTAATACCTGCGAATGGGGTGACAGACAGTTGTTTTTCTAAAGTTTATTTTGTGTTACTTAAAAAATTTTTTTACTATTTATTCTTGTCTGAGCTGGGCCCTTGTCCCACAGAGCATGGAATCCTCCTGGACCAGGGATTGAACCCTGCACTGGGGGTTCTGAATCACTGGGCCACCAGGGAAGTCTGATGGACATTGATAGAGCAAAAATAAACAGAACACTCAAGGGGACGGTTGGGTTATTGATCTCTCTTAACCCACTGCTCATCTTCGCAACGACTGAAGACCCAAGTCCCTAAGCTTCCCTCTGTCTCACCTCACAGGCAGCGCATCAGCACACTGTTAGCGCGGCCACGGAGCACCTCCAGGCCGGCCAATGCCTCATCCTGACCACAGTGCCTGGACAGAGGAGGGATCCTATAAAATTTCACCATAGCACTTAAAATTTAAATCAATTCTCTCTGCTCAAAATGGGGCTTCCCTCACGGCTCAGTTGGTAAAAAATCTGCCTGGAATGCAGGAGATCCCAGTTCAATTCTTCGATTGCGAAGATACCCTGGAGAAGGGAAAGGCTACCCACTCTTGTATACTGGCCTGGAGAATTCCATGGGCTGTATAGTCCATGGGGTCGCCAAGAGTCAGACATGACTTAGTGACTTTCATTTTCATTTTCTGCTCAAAACTTTCTCAAAACTTCTTAAGACTTCCTTACTGCTTCCATCCCTTCTCCCTCACCCCTACTGCTCAGGATTGCTGGTCTCACAATGCCCGCCCCTTTCTCCAGCCCTACTCATGGTGAGCCCGATGAACCTCGCCTACTTCAGGGCCTTTGCACTGACTGTTGGTTCTGCCTGTCTCTCCCTGAGGCTCTTTGTGGGGCTTATTTCCTCTCTTCATTCAGATTTTGCTTCAAATGCCAGCTTAATTCATTGACTTCCTTGACCACCACAGAGAACAGCTCTCTGCTGGACTGTCCTGCCCTCTGCTCCTCCGTGGTGCTCATCACCATCTCTCACACTCCTTAGTGCCCATATTCCCTGTGGGAGCACTTGGGCTCTGACCAGAGACTCCTGATTTGCTGCCCTGTGCTGTATGCATGGTTCTAAGAGCCGTGTTGGCCACCGAGTGTAAGCTGCATACATATTTACCCCATGAATGAACAAAGTCAAGATGCAAAAAACCACCCATTGAGAAAGAAATCCCATCATCTGACACTGCAGTCATGGAAAAGAAGGGCATCTGGAAGAGAACACTGCCCTTGTCTTCCACGAAGATGTCAAAGGATAACATTGCTGGGATGCTAGTGACTGTTGCAGACATTTGCTGGCCGAAAGTGTGTGTGCGTGTGCTTGTGGGCTTGTGCTTAATCACTCAGTCGAGTCCAGCTCTTTGCAACCACCTGGACTGTAGCCCACCAGGCTCCTCTGTCCATGGAGATTCTCCAGGCAAGAATACTGGAGTGGGTTGCTATGCTCTCCTCCAGGGGATCTTCCCAACCCAGGGATTGAACCCAGGCCTCCTGCATTGCAGGCAGATTCTCTACCATCTGAGCCACCAGGGAAGCCCATGAATACTGGAGTGGGTAGTCTATCCTGTCTCCAGAGGATCTTCCTGACCCAGAAATTGAACTGGGCTCTCCTGCATTACAGGTAGATTCTTTACCAGCTGAGCTTCCAGGGAAGCCCGAAAGTGTGTGCAGGTAGTCTTAAGATCACAGCAGTTTAAAGAATGGAATGCTCACCTTCCAAGTAATTTAAGACATCAGATCCAGATAGATTATGGTCAATGCATCAAAACCAATATGTGGTGGAGCTATGATTGCCATATCAATAACCACAATGGTTTAAATTCACCCATCAAAGTCAAGTCCCTGCTGGATTGAAAACCAAACTCTAACAAGACATTGCTTATTAGACAACCCTATACAATAAACTAAAAATTTAAAAATACAGTAGGAAAACAGATTAAGCACACTTAATTTAAAACTCAAATCAGAGCTCTGTAAAAACCTAGAGGGGAGACATGGGGAGGGAGATGGGAGGCAGGTTCAAGAAGAGGGGGGTACATATATGTGCCTATGACTGATTCATGTTGACGTGGCAGAAACCAACACAGTTCTGTAAAGCAATTATCCTTCAATTAAAAAAATAAATAACTTTAAAATAAAAAAAGAATTTGTGACTACATGAGGTGCTGGATATTAACTTACTGTAATCATTTCATTTTACATATATACCAAATCATTATGTAACACATCTAAAACTAATAGAATATTGTATGTAAATTATACCTAAATAGCCTGAAAAAATAAACTGAACCACCCAAAATAAAACAAGATTTAAGATCAACTTATTTTGATAAAATTATTAAAACAATAAGCACATGGCATTAATTAAACTTCTTGAATGGGGTCAGATAATGCAGTAGCATTAGGGTATTTGAAATAAAATCTATTAGAAACTAGCAGCAGAGATGAATGAGTAATAAAAAACCCCACAATTACAGGGAGAGACAGTAATTCACTATTAGTAGGAAACACAAATAAAATGAGGGCAGAGGCAAAGTTGTTACTATAAATAATAAGAGCAAACAGACATATGCAGGACTCTTTTGCCAAAGCAGGAATTGCTCATTTCTAAAAAAAAAAAAAATTTCTGTAACATGGGAGTCTATAAATAAAAATGGTATAATCATCCAATTAAGAGATTACCCTTTCATCCAAATACAAAAGCAAATGGACACTCAACAAAGCCCCGAAGAAAACTTAAACGAACTTCAAAGAACAGAAGCTTTCAGAGCCTTTATTGTTTAGCAGACAGAGGGAAACAAAAAGTCAGAAATTATAGGAAGAGGAATACTTCCAAGAGCTAGTTCTTTGACAGTAAGAGCAAAAACAACAACATTGACACATGGCTGGCAAAAATAACTAAAGTGAAAAAAGGAAGGTAAACATGTACCAAATTAGAAATGAAAGGGGAATAAATAATAAGAAGTGATTTTTTTGGAGGCTTCTCAGCTCTGTTGACCCTCCTGAGAGTTGGGCTGGTTGGTCCTTGATTGCGGGGAGTGAGGTGCCCGTGTGGGTGTAGCTGGGGTGAGCCCTAGCCTTTGCTGGGTTTGGTTTTGCAGGGTGGATGTGGGCTGGCGTGGGCCCTGGTGTTTGCGTACAGGTTCTTTTGGGGGCCTGCACCATCCCTCATTACATGATGAGAAGAAGGTGTGTGTCAGGACAAGTATGTGGGGTCTGTTCAGATTGCTGAGTGGAGAGGAGGGAATTTTTGATGTCATTAGGACGTGTCTCTCATCTTCCATCCTGGAGTGGAAGGTAACCCTCCTAACATCCGCCTGTAACCTTTGCTTAAATTTTACAAAGGGCCACTGGTTTTCATCCATGAGGGCGCAGTATTTGCATGGGCTGCCATGGAAAATATCCCTGTCTGGGCAGCTTAAATGACAGGCATTTCTTCCTCGTGGTTTTGGAGGCTGAAAATGTGAGATCGGAGTGCTGGCATTGTTGGTTCTGCTGGGAACTCTCTGCCCACAGAGCACCACGTTTTCACTGACTGAAAGGTACCTCTCCTTGTAAGGGCACTAATCTCATCAGGAGGACCCCATCTTCATGACCTCATCTAAATCCACTTACTTCCCAAAAGCCCCACCTCCAAATAATACCACTTTTGGAGTTAACAGGTCAGTGCTTAAATTTGTGGAAGGGGCATGGTTTGGTAGATGGCAGGTGTGTTCTGCCGTTTTGGCTTCCACACACATCCTGTATTCTATGGTTTTTCATATGGTTATGACAATTCAACCTATCTTCATAAGGCATAAGAAGTAAGAAATAGTGAAAATGGATTAAAAAAAGAAACAAAAGACACAATTTGTAGATGACCAAAGTATTTAACTGGAAAATTTTTTCCAGAGTAACAGTATTTTAAGTTGATAAAAATAGTGAAAGTTTAAGCTCAGTTCAGTCGCTCAGTCGTGTCCAACTCTTTGCGACACCATGGACTGCAGCACACCAGGCCTCCCTGTCCATCACCAACTCCCGGAGCTCACTCAAACTCATGTCCATTGAGTCGGTGATGCCATCCAACCATCTCATCCTCTGCCATCCCCTTCTCCTTCCCTCAATCTTTCCCAGCATCAGGGTCTTTTCAAATGAGTCAGTTCTTCACATCAGGTGGCCAAAGTATTGGAGTTTCAGTGTCAGCATCAGTCCTTCCAATGAATATTCAGGACTGATCTCCTTTATGATGGACTGGTTGGATCTCCTTGCAGTCCAAGGGACTCTCAATAATCTTCTCCAACATCACAGTTCAAAAGCATCAGTACTTAAGTACAACCACCAAAAAAGTCAAATGAGTTCCTTTCCTGCTGCAACAACTAAATGGATTCCCCTCCCCAAAAGCCGCCCCACAAAGCAGTGGGAAGAATATTGGAAGCACACAGTGAGACCCTACCTGGTGTTCTTCGGTCTAGACTTGAGATGGGGCTACAGGCATGAGATGGGCTCATCCTTGATGTTCAGATGTCAAAGAGCAGGGCTGAGAGAATCCAGGACTCTAGTTCCTCTAGTGCAGAGAGGGGCTTGGGCAGCCTCACTTGGCTTGTGCAGACTGGGGGATGTGATGGGGCACATGTGTGTGAGTGAGCATGTACATGAACGTGTACACACAACTGTATACACCTGTGTGTGCAAGAGCTGCCTGTCTTCACCTCCGCCAGCCGCAGGGACCACTGGCACCCAGAGGCCTGGGGGATCCCAGATTGCCTCTCAGGAGGCATGTGGCCTCAATGCCGCCAGGGAGCCCCAGACCAGACGCCCATCCCTGCAGGGAAGGTGGCTCTTGGCCCCTAGGCTCATGTTGCTAGGAAAACACTCGCTTTGATCCTGTATGTGGAGTATGTGGTGTTTGCTTTGGGCTCTCAGAAGAACAAGATCCACCATGGGGTGAAGGAGAAATAACATTGAAAAACCCTGAAAAATGCAAGAGGTGCCGCAAGGCATTCTGGATGGCAGGTGTCCCCCCAGCTGCCAGCGTCACCGCGTGCAAATGCACTGGCCCCAGGGTACATAGCACTCCAGGATTCCTGCCTGGAGAATCCCGTGGACAGAGGAGCCTGTGGGCTACAGTCCATGGGGCCGCAAAGAATCAGCCACAAAGAATCGGATACAACTGAGTGAGTGAGCATGCACTCAGAAGCTGCGGCTAAGTACCTGGCGAATCTGGTGCTCGCACTGCTCCTGCTCGGTGCCCTCCATCCTGCACCTGGTTCACCTGCTCTGTGCCCTCACAGCGTGGGAGGCCAGCCTGCTGCCGGAGCAGGGGAGAAGCCAGACCTTCTCTCTGAGCTTCAGGGAGGAGCCTCCCGCCAGCATCCTGCTGCCTCCTTCTCTTCGCCTCCCCTGCTCCATCCTGGCTGCTCACACCACAGGGCCGTCCATTCATGTCCAAGCCCCTGGTCCTGGATGCCCGCCTCTGAAGCCAGGC
>NW_011495018.1:3624352-3628674 GCF_000754665.1 Bison bison bison | reverse complement strand
ACTTTGAATTCCCCACTCCGGGGCCCTTGTTGCCGGCTGACAGCTCACTCGACTGACCTCCTTTTAAGTCTCCCAGGTTTACCCCAGCTCCACGTGCAGGCGTGATCATTTTTCTCTAGCTCTCTTGTCTGCGGCCGTGGCTGCCGGGGCAGTTGCAGCCGCCACTCACAGACCCGCTGGAATCCGACGGGGAGCACAGCCGGCCGCAGGCTGAGTCACGTGTAAGTGCTGTTTGGTCCACCAGAGTCCCCAGAGGTGACATTTGAGCGAGTGCAGCGGGGCGTCTGGCATCTTGTCTCGTCCCGCGCGTGGACCCAAACCTGCCCGCCAGCGTCCCCCGGCCGGTGGAGTGTGAGTGTAGAGGGCCGCCGCACGCTGGGACGCCTCCAAATGCAACACAGCCACACAAACACCTGTGCTAAACACCTTTGCGTGGGTCGCAAGTGTGCATCTGCGGGGTTTTCTGCTGCCTCTGAATTTCTCATCTCTACACTGTCAACAAGCCACAGGTGTGCACAGTGAGGGCGGGGGGGCCCCCGGGGCTGGGGTTCGGGGGTCTGTGCTGAAAAATCTGTATCCAGGTCACATTTGTTCTTGCCAGCCCCCCCTTACACACGCCTGTGCTTACCAAGGACACAGAGGAGATCTGTCTTGTCCGATGGCCTCTTGGCTCTTGGCATCCCGGGAGGGGAGAAGCAGGTAGAAGGTTGTGGTGTTGAGAGGATGGGGCTCATGGGTGCTCAGCTGAGCTGGGTGGTGTCGGGGGCCTTCTTTGGTGGAAGATGGAGTCAGGGCTGCCCCACGTGCAGCGTGTGGTCAAGAGAACAGACGGTCACGGAGAAGCCAGCTGTGGCCACCTCTGGCCCGTGCACATAATGCGTGCTATTTTGAAGAACTTTCACGATGGTTAGTAACGTTAGATGTTCAGAATGTCCACGCGCTAGATCTGGACTCCTGGCTTCTTTTGAGCAGTTGACAGTCTGCTCCATGGGGTCTGAATTCCCAGGTTAGAGCACAGGTGTTGGCTGCCCTGGGAAGGTGCACACCCGCCTCGGCCTGTCTCACCTCCTCTGTTGCTCGTGGGCCCCTGGAGGCGATCGAGTTGGTGGCAGACAGCCAAGCACGCTGCTCTTTGCACAGGCACACACACTGAACCCATGTCTTGTATTTTTGCTGTGTTTGTTGTGGTTCAATCTGTGTGTATTTCTAAGGATTGTGCCCAGGCTCTCTAGGTGTCTCTGCATATCCTGATTTCTTGGGCGGCAGTTAACTTTGCACACCTCAAGCAGGCACTTGGGCATCCAGAAGGGGCTGTCCCGGGGGGTCTGGGGTAGAATCCCCTCTTCCAATTGGGCTTTTTCTGGGTGCCCCTGAGGCCCACACAGCTGCTCTGGGTCGGGGGCTTGACTTCCTGAATAAATAAACTCTGCCCTGAAAAAGTCTAGACTCAGCCACTTGGTAGAAAAAGAGCATCTGGAAGGTACGATGCAGTCAGAGCAGCGTCAGCTTGTCTGGATCAGATTATATTACGGTTCTGGGTATATCAGGTACTAGGAAGGATAGAACACACTTTCACTCACTGGAGACCTACTGTGTGTCAGGAGCCCTGCTAGACCTGGAAGAACAGCAGTGAACTCATCAGGCCTAGGTTCCATCCTTGGAGTGTTCCAGTCTCACTGGGGAGATGCAGGCAGCTCCGGAAGGGGGACCAAGGGGTCTGGACAGGAGGGGGTGCCGGGCCGAGGCCGTCAGGACGGAGGACAACCGTGCCAGGAAGAGGGGGTGATCACAGCTTGGACCTCTGGAGGTCAGAGGCTTCTCAGGAGGTTGGCCTGGCGTGGGGAGGTGACCTCGAGCTCTCTTGGGCCCCGTGTGCTGTGACAATCATTCCTTTATCCCCAGCCCTTCGTCTCCAGTGCAGAAACACTCTCACTAAGTGGAGGCTCCACCACCTTTAGATGTCAGGGGAAGGGTCACTTCCCCGGAGAACTCGCTTCCTGGCTCTCTGGACAGTCGAATCCCTCCTTCGGTATCTCCAGAACTTGCTGTGAAAGTTTTCTATTTGGGTGATTTTTGACTAATACATCTTTCCCCCCAGAAACCTTGGGGGCAGGGGCCATGCGCGTTTTCATGCACAGGCATATCCCCAGTGCCTGGCATGGGGCCTGTTGCAGAAGAGACCTTCACTACTCGCTACTCATAGAGAGATGAACACAACGAATGTGTGAGTGAGTGAGTGAGTGAAGGACTGAAGGAACACCACGCATAGTTTCAGAGCTTGAAATGTCCTCAGGGGATGTGAGAAGCTCCAGGGTCCACATGAATATAGCAAATGATTATTAAGGGTCATAAGCACTTTACATTGATTTTTATTCTTTAAGTTTTATTGGAATATAGCTGATTTATGATGTTCTATTAGTTCCAGGTGCCCAACAAAGTGATTCAGCCATGCACTTACATGTTATATCAGTTTCAAAGATGATTTTCTCATATAGGTTATCACTATTTTTAATTGATTTTTATTGGAGTATAGTTGCTTTACTGTGTTGTATTAATTCCTTATCACAGATTACTGAGTGATATACAGTAGGTCCCCGTTGGGTATCTGTCCTATATACAGTAGTGTGTGCGTGTTCAAGCTCCTGATTTATCCCTCCCAAGCACTTTATTACATAATTTAAATCTAAGAGCACCCCTGTGAAGTTGATAATCTCTTTCTATTGATGAGGAAGGAGGTAAATTTGCCTAAGATCATTTGCTAGTGAGTGACAGAGATGGGACTGAAACCAAGGGGCAGAATTAAATCTGTTTACTAAGAATTTGACATTCCTACCATCAGGGCATGGGCTTCTCAGATGGTACAGTGGTGAAGAATGCATCTGCCAATGCAGGAGACACAAGAGATGTGGGTTTGATCCCTGGGTCAGGAAGATCCCCTGGAGGAGGAAATGGCTACCCACTCCAGTATTCTTGGCTGGAGAATTCCATGGACAGAGGAGCCTGGTGGGCTACAGTCTCTGGGATGGCAAAGATTCAGATGCAACTGATCACATACACACACACTATTAGGGTATGGGGTCTCTGTTAACCCTTTTAAATCTTGGCAGATTGTGACTATGACCACACTGACCAAAGTAGCGTATGAAAAATGTGAGGCTCTGTGAGTCCTGATGCTGGGGGAGAAATGGCCATGCAGCTGCTGCCCACTGGCCTGGGCTACCTGTAAGTGCTGGTCAGGGTCCCCACTAAGCCCAGCCCTTCAAACATCCCTGCCCAAAGGCCAGACCTGTCCATGGGACCTTCTTGGACCCTCCAACTCAATACCAGTGGGTAACGTTATTCAACACTATAGAACAGGAGAGTCAACAGCCAATCCCTGCCCAAATGCCCACCCACAAAGCCAAGTGGTTGTGAGAAGGATTGTCATTTTACGCCACTATTATTTTATAGCCATGTGCTTAGTTGCTTCACTCATGTCCAATTCTTTGTGACCCCATGAACTGTAGCCCTCCAGACTTCCCTGTCCATGGGATTTCCCAGGAAAGAATGCTGGATTCGGTTAGCATCTCCTTCTCTAGGGGATCTTCCGGACCCAGGGATCCAACACGCATCTCTTGTGTTACAGAGAACCACAGCAGTTCTAAGCTGGCCAGATCTGTCCTCTGCAGGCTTCTAGGCATCTCTGTAGACCCATCACTACTATTCTTCAGTTGCTAAGTCGTGTCCAACTCTTTGCAACCCCATGAGCTGCAGCATGCCAGGCTTTCCTGTCCTTCACTATCTCCTGGAGTTTGTTCAAACTCATGTCCATTGAGTCAGTGATGACATCCAACCATCTCATCTGGTGGCTCCCTTTTCTTTCCACCTTCAATTTGTCTTTTGAAACAAAGGTCCTGCTAGAAGTTAGAAGACTTGCTCACAAACTCATCACTGTTGCAGAGCCCACCTCAAGTCTTCTGGGGGCTCCACACTGGCTGCATCCGGCTCCCTTCTGCTCTTTTTTCCTTGAGCCAGCCGGCTGCCTGGGCTAAAGCCACTGGGCATGTCCGTCCAGAGCTCAGGGCTGGGTGGGCTGCAGGCAGTCGGGCAGAAAGTCTCCAGGGGCCTCAGATTCCCCAGCAGCCTCATGAATTGTCAGTTCATTTGGCGTTAAAGAAAGGCTGGAAAACTGATAAAAAGAGGAGAGGCACATGAAAACCAGCAGAGATTGGAATGATGCTCAGGAACATGATGGATGCCCGCAACCACAGGGAGCCAGGAGAGAGGCTTGAAGTGTTTTCTGAGCTCCAGGAGGAACCAGTGCTTCTGACACCTTGATTTTT
>NW_011495018.1:3619253-3624252 GCF_000754665.1 Bison bison bison | reverse complement strand
GATCTTGGACTTCCAGTCTCCAGGCCATGAGAGGACATATCTTTTTTCAAGACTTGCAGGTTATGGTAAGATGGTACTGCAGCCCTAGGAATGAATGCAATGACCAATAAATCAGAGGATTTGGTGGTATGGAATTGATTGGCATGAAATAAATAGGCAGAAAATTTAATTCTTTAAAATCTCATTGCCTTTGGACACTTTGGTTGACCAACGGTACTGTTGACTAATTGAGGGAAGACGTAGGGACTTCCCTGGTGCTCTAGTGGTGAGACTTCACCTTCTAATGTGATGGGTGTGGGTTCGATCCCTGATTGGGGAGCTAAGATCTCACATACCTCATGGCCCAAAAACCAAAACATAAAACAGAAGCAATGTTGTAACCAATTTAAGACTTTAAAAATGGTTCACATACAAATAACCTGTAAAAGATGAAAAACATATAGACTATTCTTTTTAAAGGAGAAGAAGGCTGCAATCCAGATAACAGGACAAGCAGAGGGAGGTCACCCACTGCTGGGACCTGGCTGGGGGAACAGAGTCGGGCATTGCCAAAGGTTCCAACTTTCGCGGTCACTGGAGGCAGGGACAGCGCTGTTTTGCACGTTTTGTTCCTGATTCATTGTCACAAACTCTGTTTTGGGTAGAAGACAGAAATCTATCAAACACCACACAGATTAACTTATCACAGCGCTAAATGGGCTGTCAGGGTAGGGAGGCGTGCTTGGCCCAGTGAATTCAAATGCATGTAAATTTCCCTGGTGGCAAAGTTGAGGACGGTGGAGCTGTCAGACGGTGACATGTGGAAATACATTAACAGTGTTTAGAGTGTATTTGAAGGGGCCGCCTCATATTTTGATAACATGCTCACAGGCAGACGATGCTTGGCGGATGGGAAATTCTGACCTCAGCATCTACTCCAGAGGACTCTTTGTGATGAGACCCCTCCCAGCATGTCAGGTGTTTGGAGAAGTCCTAAAACAACTAACACACCAGGCTGACCTGGGGAAGATCCCCCTTGCCACTGATGTGTGGGGTCAGAGTCCTGACGGCTCTGTTTGTCAGAGCCACGCCAGCTCACCAAAAAGTGATTAGGACTTAAAAAGAATCAACTATCTTGTGTTATACACTTGCAACTGGATGCTCAATGCTGCATCTAATGGGGCTTTGTGTTTTCAGTCTTGTGTATTTATTTGAAAACGAGATGTCCTTGACTTAATGTCATTATTCTCAGTGTTTAAGGGAAAGAGCATTATTAGGAGCTGTGCTGTGTCAGCTTAAAGGAATGGGAAAGCGTCTGCTGTGATCTGAGTCACTTTTAGTTCTGCGGACTTGCTGATGTCTCCCAAATTTCCAACTGAGGCCACAAAGACACCTGATTCTTTTAATGTGAAGTGAAAGCCACTCAGTCGTGTCCGACTCTTTGCGACCCCATGGACTATGCAGTCCATGGAATTCTCCAGGCCAGAATACTGGAGTGGGTAGCCTTTCCCTTCTCCAGGGGACCTTTCCAACCCAGGGACTGAACCCAGGTCTCCCGCATTGCAGGTGGATTCTCTTTTAATGTGAGTTTATTTATTTTGCCTGTGCTGGGTCTCCATGGCCACATGTAGACTTTCTCTAGTTGTGGAAAAGGAGCATAACCATCTAGTTCTGGCACACAAGCTTCTCATTGCAGCAGCTTCTCTCATTGCAGAGCATGGCCGCTAGGGCACATGGGCTTCGGTTTTTGTGGCGCACAGGCTCAGTTGTTCCAATGCATGGAGGATCTTTCCAGGCCAGGGATCAAACTCATGTCCCCTACACTGGCAGGCAGGTCTTCATCCACGGCACCACTAGGGAAATCCCAAAGATGCGTGATTCTTCAACAGTAAATGTAGGTTCCTTATAATCTCCAGGATCCCTGGATCAAGGGGTCAAGCCCTTCTACAAAGACAGCTGACTGTCTCTTACGGCTCCTGGATCCTTTAATTCTCCACTAGCCAAAGAGAGCCTGTATTTCATCCCATTTCCAAACTCCCCAGTTTCCCTTTCACTTGCCAGGCCATCTTCAAAGTTGGAGAATATTCAAAGAGCAGCCTTACCTGACAAAAAGGAAGTGTGCTCCAGCCAGCTGTCCTGCCTTGAGCTGGAAATAAGTGTGCTAATATCCACGAGCTACACAAACAGAAACTGTCGTTTCTTTCTTGATATATTCTTTTACAATCATAATATGCACATCTGGACTGATTTGACAGGATAATGATATGTCTCGGTCCCTGTCTTACTTGGTGAGCAAAAACAATTCCAAAATTCTATCATGAAGACTACGATGGCAGAACATACAGATGGCTCCAGAAATGTCGAGGAGCAGCACCTAATAACCCACATAGGGCTGGAGACCCATCAGGGTAGGCTCTTGCTGAAAGTGAGGAGTTGGCTGGGTGCAGATGGCAGGGAAGAATAATCACGGCAGAGACTCACAGGTGTAAAGGTATGAGAGCCTACCATTCATCAAGCACCAGCTCTCTGCTAAGTCCTGGTGCTAATTGGGGGGCTTTTGAGAGAAAAGAGTAACCTCCTGTCTCCAGGAGGTCATTGGAGGGAACGGTGTTGACTGCTGAGTGAACGGCCCACCGTAAAGGCAGCACTGAAAATACCGACCTTTACCGAGGCAGGTGTGAGATGACCATTTCTCTACAGCAGGGCTTCTCAACCCTCCACTCTGATACCTAGGGCTGGAGGGCTCTTTGCAGGAGAGGGCTGTCCTGTGCCTTGTAGTTTCACCTCATCAATGGACTCTATACATGATCTGCTGGTGGGAGCCCCCAGCCCCCAAGTTATGACAACCAAATACATCCAGAAAGTGCCAGATGACATCGTCAAATGTCCCTGTTTGAGAGCTACTACTCTACAGCCAGAACAGATGATGACAGAGTTCTTATCTTCCTTTATCCATCACTCAGAGTTCAACTAGGAGATTAGACTCTAAAGAGGAGGCCCTGTATTTTCCTGGCTCAGATAAGCAGGAGAGCATTACTCTCTCACAAGGGCCTTGGGTGCCCTGAAGTGGGAAGACGGTGCTACTCCATGAAGCCTAAGGTGTGAACTGAATCCCTACCGGTCCATCCCGGGCCTCAGGAAGGAGTAGAAGAGCAGGTGACAAGCAAGCAGTTTCCCCAGAAAACTGCCATCAGGAAGCCCCCAAGACCCCACTCAACTGCTACCACACTACCACACGGTCACGCCCCCACACCTCATGCAAGCCAAGCAGGGGAGTGAATGCAGTCTGCAGTGGGGAGGCCTGGTCCCCGGTAAAATGCAGGGGAAGTTAGCAGTTATAGGAGGAAGGGACAGTGTGCACACTGGGGGAAAAAAGTCTCTATGATGTTCAACATGTGCCTGAAGGGAGATGACCTGTCCACAAGCACTGATTTAGGTACCAGACCAGCTGTGGGCAAATGGGGCTTGGGCTTTGGTGGGGAAGGAGCGGAGACTGGCATTCCAGCAAAGAAACGAACCCAAGTTGTGCTAAATGCCTAGAAAGAAGCCAGTGGGGAGAGAATAAATGGGTGGGGGGAATGGCTTTAGATGTGGTGGAGAGGGCTTCACTCTGCAAGAGGAGATGCGTGTGAGATGAACCTTGCAAGACCAGAGGGAGACAGTCACATGCAGAAAACGCGTGTGTGTGTGTCTGTGTGTGTGTGTCTGTGTGTGTGTGAGTGTGTGTCTGTGTTTGTGCATGTGTATTTTGTGCAGAGGGTAGACATGCAAACCTTAATATAAGGAAGACGAGAGAAAGAGGAGAAGGAGAGAGAGCAAGAGAGCAAGCAGAATTCTGGTGAGATGAGTTGGCCTTCGGGGTTCTTTTTCCCTAGAGGTGACTGTCAGTTCAAACTAGCAGCTCTCAACAGACTCAGGGTAAAACCTGAAGTCCAGGGACTGCCAAGGACAGAGAAGAGATAAATAGATAACTTTGCCCCAAACAACTACAAAATGCATATTTTTTTCAAGCAATCAAGGAGCATTTAAAATTTATATAGTGGGCAGTAAAGTAAGTCAATAAATTTCAGCTGATTAAATTCAGACAGAGAATGTTCTCTGACTAGAAGAAACCCCAAGGGTTTGGCAAATTAAGAAAAACACTTTTAAACTGCTGGTAAGTCAGAAAAAAAAATCACAGTAGAAATTAGGAAATATTTCAAACTAAACAATAATGAGATCTACATATGAAAGCTTGAGGGATACATCTAAAGCCACGATTGGAAGGAAATTCACATCTGTAACTTAATATATGAGACAAGAAGATAACCTGAACATGAGCTATCAGATATCCAGCTCAAGAAATGAATATAGAAGGAAACAAATACTACATTTAAAGACAGAAGTTACAAAATAGGAGGCAGACGCGTAATTGAGAGAAACAACAAAGCCATGAACTGGTTCTTTGAAGACTGATACAAATAAATAAATGAATAATAAATAAACTTTAGTACTCCCTGGCTAAAAATGAGAAGGCACAAAAAACCAGTTTGGAGTGAACTTTGATCTCTCTGTCACTCATATGCAAAAATTAACCCAATAGGGCTCAGAGGCATAAATGTAAACTCGAAATCTGAAAATTCTCGAAAATGACATAGCAAAGCATCTTCAGGTTAGGGAGAGATTGTCTTCCATAAATAAGTAAATAGACAACTAATAAGTTAGACTTAATGATTATTAAGAACATCAGCTCTTCAAAATAGAATGGAGAAATGGGTCACAGATTGGAAAAAAATATTTGCAAATCCTATGCTTTATAGTGTCCCTATATCCAGAATATACTAAGAATGGTCAAACCTCAGTGATAAGGAAAACAATCCAATTTTTCAAATAACCAAAAAATATAGACTAAAATTTTCACTAAATTATATATATATATATACAGATGTCAAACAGTATTTCGGCACCATCGGTCATTAGAGAAACGCTAATTAAAGCCACAGAGGGGCACTACCGCATGCTTTTAAACTTGATCAAAGTT
>NW_011495018.1:3615178-3619153 GCF_000754665.1 Bison bison bison | reverse complement strand
AGTTATTTTAGAATCTGTTCTTGTTTACCTTTGCTACCAGGGTGTGACACTTCTGGAGTGTTTTCTGAATATGCTGAATGTTCGGTGAGGACCCTCTAATCTGGATCATTAAAGCACTAACATCTTCTGGGCAAGTGTGAGCTCTGGGCCAAGTTTAGCTTATGGCTTTTAAGTCAATCTTTGACTGGCATTGTGGAATTTATCTATCGATCATCTATCTATAATCTATCACCTATCTCTCATCTATCATCTATCTATGTATCATCTAGCTATCGATCTATCATCTATCTATCAATCATCTATCTATTTCAGTTCAGTTGCTCAGTCGTGTCCGACTCTTTGCAACCCCATGGACTGCAGCACGCCAGGCCTCCCTGTCCATCACCAACTTCTGGAGTTTACTCAAACTCATGTCCATTGAGTCAGTGATGCCATCCAGCCATCTCATCCTCTGTGATCCCCTTCTCCTCCTGCCCTCAATCCCTCCCAGCATGAGGGTCTTTCCCAATGAGTCAACTCTTCACATGAAGTGGCCAAAGTATTGGAGTTTCAGCTTCAGCATCAGTCCTTCCAATGAACACCCAGAACTGATCTCCTTTAGGATGGACTGGTTGGATCTCCTTGCAGTCCAAGGGACTCTCAAGAGTCTTCTCCAATACCACAGTTCAAAAGCATCAATTCTTGGGCACTCAGCTTTCTTTATAGTCCAACTCCCACATCCATACACGACTACTGGAAAAACCATAGCTTTGACTGGACGGACCTTTGTCGGCAAAGTAATGTCTCTGCTTTTTAATATGCTATCTAGGTTGGTCATACCTTTTCTTCCAAGCAGTAAGCGTCTTTTAATTTCATGGCTGCAGTCACCATTTGCAGTGATTTTGAAGCCCCCCAAAATAAAGTCTGACACTGTTTCCACTGTTTCCCCATCTATTTGCCATGAAGTAGTGGGACCAGATGCCATGATCTTCGTTTTCTGAATGTTGAGCTTTAAGCCAACTTTTTCACTCTCTTCTTTCACTTTCATCAAGAGGCTCTTTAATTCTTCTTCACTTTCTGCCATAAGGGTGGTGTCATCTGCATATCTGAGGTTATTGATATTTCTCCTGGCAATCTTGAATCCAGCTTGTGCTTCTTCCAGCCCAGCGTTTCTCATGATGTATTCTGCATATAAGTTAAATAAGCAGGGTGACAATATACAGCCTTGACATACTCCTTTTCCTATTTGGAACCAATCTGTTGTTCCATGTCCAGTTCTAACTGTTGCTTCCTGACCTGGATACAGGTTTCTGAAGAGGCAGGTAAGGTGGTCTGGTATTCCACTACCTTGAAGAATTTCCCACAGTTTACTGTGATCCACACAGTCAAAGGCTTTGGCATGGTCAATAAAGCAGAAGTAGATGTTTTTCTGAAACTCTCTTGCTTTTTTGATGATCCAACGGATGTTGGCAATTTAATCTTTGGATTCCTCTGCCTTTTCTAAATCCAGCCTGAACATCTGGAAGTTCACGGTTCATGTACTGTTGAAGCCTGGCTTGGAGAATTTTGCACATTACTTTGCTAGCGTGTGAGATGAGTGCAATTGTGCAATAGTTTGAGCATTCTTTGTCATTGCCTTTCTTTGGGATTGGAATGAAAACTGACCTTTTCCAGTCCTGTGGCCACTGCTGAGTTTTCCAAATTTGCTGGCATATTGAGTGCAGCACTTTCACAGCATCATCTTTTAGGATTTGAAATAGCTCAGCTGGAATCCCGTCACCTCCACTAGCTTTGTTCATAGTGATGCTTCCTAAGGCCCACTTGACTTCACGTTCCAGGATGTCTGGCTCTAGGTCAGTGATCACACCACTGTGATTATCTGGGTCATGAAGATCTTTTTTGTACAGTTCTTCTGTGTATTCTTGCCACCTCTTTACTATCTTCTGCTTCTGTTAGGTCCCTACGATTTCTGTCCTTTATTGTGCCCTTCTTTGCATGAAATGTTCCCTTGGTATCTCTAATTGTCTTGAAGAGATTCCTAGTCTTTCCCATCTATCTTTCTATCTATAATCTTTCTATCAATCATCTATCTATCCATCTATCACCTATCTATCTCTCTATCATCTCTCTATCATCCATCTCTCTATCCATCTATCCATCTATCTCTCTATCATCTATCTACCCCCTTATCTATCTCATGGAGCCACAGTACATGCAAACCCCCTGAAGAGTTCTGGAGTCCCCAATTTCCCCACTGTCTCAGCCTCATGAAACTCTGTCTCCTCAACTTACAAGCCCACTGTGTCCTGTTTTGTATCCCCCTTTCTATAACAAATTCAAAAGGGCCTTGAGGAAGGAACTCAAGGTGATTGTGAGGATCCCCTGTTTCCTTTCTCCTAGGGGTCGCAGTTCTGAGATGCCTGTTGTCCAATGTCTGAAAACCGTTGTTTCATCTACTTTGTCCTGTCTTCTAGGTTTCTTGGGAGGAGGGTAGGGGTGTGGAGAGGATTTCTATGGTTTAATATGTGATTAGAAAGCTAAGTTTCTGAGATTAAATAAAAAAATAATTATTAACATGGTTTGTAAAATTATATATTTTGGAGTTTTCTTCTTTATTACCTGAATTGAGTTTCATCTTCTTGGTGCCTAGTTACAAAGGCTTTCTATTTTTGGAATATTTTCTGTTCTAACTTTCTTTACTACAAAAAAATTGACCCTGAGATGCAGTCTGATTAAATTGATATAATTATTTCCAAGAATGAAATACGAATCTAGTTTTGATATCTTGAAAGAATACATATCATGCAGATTACTCTATATCCTTTTAAAATTGTTTTGACAATAAGAAGCTGATTTGTATCTTTCCCTATAATAACAGAGTAAAAAGAAAGAACATAACAATTTCAATAAATGTAGAGTAAAATTTTGATAAAAACTAATGATAATGATATCTTATCAAAATGGTAACCCAAAAAAGATATTTAACTAGAAAATGGCATCTATCAAAATTACATAACAAACATCATGGTTAATAGCTAACCATGAGAAGCATTCTTTTAATGTCATGAACAAGATAAATATGCCACCATCACACTTTCCAATAAACGTTGCACCTAGTACAATGAAACAAAAGAAAGACAATATGAGTCAAGAAGATCTACAGACACATAATTAGAATGAATAAAGAGCTTGGCAAGTTTAGTAGATATAAGATCAATACACATAAATCAGTTCTTTCCTACATACCAGCAATAAGCAACCAAGAATGTAATTTTTAAGAATACCATTTATTGATAGCACAAAAATTATAGTGAAGTCAACAGAACAAAAAAGTAAAAAAAATCTTATTGATTAAATATGTTTCCTTAGTAAAATGAACTTGTCTTCTTTGAAAAATTTCCAATTCTGAGAAATGGATGGTTAACAAAGGTACCAGAAGAGACTAGAATGGTATGCTGTCAGAGATCATAGGAATGCTCAAAAATTACTCAAATAGATCAGAAGGATGTGGGAGAGAGCTTAGGTTTAAAACTGTCCAAATACGGGTCGGCTTGGAGGTCACAAAAAGTATCATTTTTTTACTTTACAAAAAGTACTGTCTTTACTTACTTTTTTAAAAGTGAAGATGGTGATGGATTATAACACTTGGGTCAAAAAGGAAGCTCATGTGTCCAAAGTGATGAGAAAAAAAATGTACTTGTCAACAGTGGGGAAGCTCTCCTGTACAGATGATGGCCAGCTAATAAAAGCATAAAGACTCTTAAAATGGAACAGACTATTCTGCAAACTCCTAGTGCAGCTGATTCAGACAAGAATCATAAACAGGTGCCAAAATGATTGGGTAGAAGTGTGCAGTCATACGGTTTCAGAATCACCACACAGATTGTTTCTTAATTAAAAATAGGACAAAGCTCTAAGAAAGAGAATTAGCAAAACTAACTTAAGCAAGTGATCAAACTCGGCATCACTAATATTGGGACAGGCTGCCGAGCTGTG
>NW_011495018.1:3598992-3615078 GCF_000754665.1 Bison bison bison | reverse complement strand
TGTGTCATTTTCCTGCCCACAATTTTAATTAATCACGAGGAAATAATCATTGATTGTAGGACGTTCAGTGATAAAACTGGCCTGGATCTGGACGCTTGACTAGTGTTAGTTCCGTGAAAGAATGTGATAGTTTGAAATGGGTTAGTTGCTACATTACCCCAAATTCAAGAAATAATACCTGATTGGGTCCAAGATGGAGAACATATTTTGGACAACAGAGAAATTTAAATATGAACTATGTATCAGGCAATATTTAATCACCTTCAATGTCTCAATTATGATAATATTACTGTGATTTTATGAAAGTTTCTCTTTTATAGGAAATAAATGTAGATCATTTGGGGATATGTCATGATTTCTCCAGTTTCCTTTCTGGCTGTTCATTAAATGTGTACATGATAAAATACGGATTATTTGAGAATATGGGTGGAGACTGTGAGTTTACATTGTACTAATTTTTTTTTTTCAGTTTTTCTGTAATTTTAGAAAAATTTGAAATGAAAGGCTTAGAAAGAGTGAGAAAACTGGTAGAAACCAAAAACATAACTTTGATGAGGAAAATGATAAAACTTACTGGAAGGCATGAAAATAGGATGAAATATTACATGTTCATAGATGGAAAAATCCCATATCTCAAAGGTAGCAAGTCTTCCCAAAATAACTGTGAGAAAATGCCAGTATGGCCGATTGTGGAATCTGATAAGCTGAAAATTAGTAAAAGCGACTTGCACATAACGGAGTTGTGTCACCTCATTATTTCCAGGGGAAACGAAATTAGACCCCTACCTTAGACACAGAGAAAAATAAATTCGACCAGAATTAAAGACTCAGATATAAAAATCAAAACTTTATTACTTTTAGAAACATTTGGAACATATTTTCATGACTTTGGAGCAAGGAAGTGTTTCTTAAACAAGGTATAAAAACTAGGCCATAAAGACAACAATGGCCAATGCATTTGACTGATTTTTTTGAAGGGAAAGGGTGCTGTACAATGAAGAAAATAAAAGCTAAGCTAGGAGGAGGCACTTGTAATGTACGTTAGAAATTTTAGAGAATTTTTAGATATTCTATATATATTAGAATTCTATATATACAGAATTTTTAGAGAATTAAGAAATCACTTAAAAAATACGAACAATTCAATAGTAAAATGGGCAAGTGGTCTCAAGAGATAATTCAGAGCAAGGAAATATAAATCCTGAATACAGACGCCTGTGAGAGAGGTTCAGCCAGAGCGTGGGGAGTGCGAATGGAAACAGTGAGGTAATAGGCTTCCCACCCATCAGCGTGTCAGCACCAAGTCCTGGTACCAAGTGCTGGGGAGTGGAATGAAGGATGCTTTCATACATTGCTTGGGATGGTGTAGACAACTGCAACCGCATTGAAGAAACACATGGCCACAGGAAGCATGGGGAATACACACAGGGATGACCAGGAAGACCCACTTCTCTGGAGGGTCCTAGAGAAGCTCTTCCCATGGCCTGTGATGCGCTCAGTTGCTTTAGTCGTGTCCGACTCTTTGTGACACTATGGATTGTAGCCCACCAGGCTCCTCTGTCCAAGGAATTCCCCAGGCAGGAACACTGGAGGTTGCCGTGCCCTCCTCTAGGGGATCTTCCTGACCCAGGGATCTAACATGCATTTCCTACATCTCCTGCATGGGCAGGTAGGTCTTTACCACTAGCGCTACCTGGGAAGCCTGTGGTGGTGGTGGTTTAGTTGCCAAGTCCTGTCCCACTGTTTTGTAACTCCATGGACTATAGCCAGGCTCCAGGCTCCTCTGTCCATGGGATTTCCCAGGCAAGTGTATAGGAGTGGGTTGCCATTCTCTTCTCCAGGGGATCTTCCTGACCCAGGAATTGAACCTGCATCTCCTGCATTACAGATGGTCTCCTGCATTGCAGGCAGAAGCTTTACCACAGAGCCACCAGGGAAGCTCTGGCCTGTGATGGGAACCATACAAATTTGAAAACCAGAATTCAGCACATGGAAAGCGAAAACACCATTAACTGTTAGAGTACAGTTTATAAAATTTGCACATTATTTATCAAGACGGAGTGATAAGTACTGGGCTCACGCAGTTACAGAGGTGGAAAAAGTCTCAGGACCTGCGGTTGGAAAGCTGTAGACCCAGGGGAGAGACAGTGGTGTGCTCCACACCGAGTGTGGAGGCCTGAGAGCCAGCAGAAACTCAGATGCTCAAGTTCCAGTTCAAGTTCAGGGCCAAAGGTAGGAGAGGACCAGTGTCCCAGCCGTAAGACCATCAGGCAGAGAATGGGTTTGCTCTTACTCTGCCTTTTTGTTCTAATCAGAACAAAACCTGTGGGTTGGGTAGGGCTTCTCTGGAGGCTCAGATGATAAAGAATCTGACTGCAGTGTGGGAGATTTAAGAGATGTGGGTTTGATCCCTGGGTCGGGAAGATCCCCTGGAGGAGGATCCATGGGGTCGAAAGAGTCAGACATGACTGAGCAACTAACACTTTCACTTTTCCTTCATGGGTTTGATGAGTCCCATCCAGAATACCAAAGACTTTACTAGAGCTACCAGTTTAAATGTTAATCTCATCCAGAAACATCCTCATAGACAAACTCAGAGTAATGTTTGACTAAGTGTCTGGGCAACTTAACAGTCACTCTTGTGTGTATGTGTGTGTGTGTGTGTCTGTTGATCTCTGTATATACCTATCAATCTATCATCACTAAGATGAGCACTGTATAACCAGATAATGCCTTTAAGCATAATGGAGGACTCTGGCCTGATTTGGCTCAGGAAAAGACTCCCCAGGGAGGGACATCTCTGGAGAGAGCTAAGAAAGGAGGCAGCAAGCATCCATGTGAAAGGAAAGCAAGCACAAGGAGAAATGTCCTGGCGCCTTGGGTGACACAAAACTTACGGTGGCCTTGACTGCATTCTTGAGCATTTAAGTTGAGCTTCTGACAACATCTGCTCTTCTCCTGGGATCCCTGGGTTGCCTGGTGGAATAGCCTTGTGAGGCTGGAGCAGGGCAGTGGTTGAATTCATTGTGCTGAGCAGTCCCTGGGCTTCAGGACATCATGGCAAGATCGAAAGGGTCTTTTTAAAATATGTGGTGTGGCGTGGTGCCTCCTCCTTGCCTGGGGAACAGTCTTGGCTCTGCATCAGGCTTACTATACCTTCTATATGCAAGAATAGCCCTGTCATAGCCCCCCAAAAAGAAGCAGGGTGATGATGCTGGATCTTGTCTGCTTCCCACATGCAGTCAGAAGCACAGCAAGCGGCTGTCTGGCACCATCTGTTAATGTCTGCTTAGACATGGAATGAAGACACCCCAAGCCGGAAACCCTAGAGGCAGCCCCTGCCCTGCACTCCCAGAGCCTCTAGGACAGCACTGGCCCAGCCCTGACCTGCTCTGGGTTCAGGTCAGACTCCCTGAACAGTGGCCTGTAGGGAATCGTTCAGAACAGATTTGAGTTCCTTGATGTGACCTGGGTTTCCTTTCACTGTTATTCTGCCAAAATCCCCTCTTTGTCCAGCTGCAAGCAGGAGACACCCATGTAGGGGTGGTCATTGTTGTTCAGTTGCTCAGTTGTGTCCGACTTTTTGCTGCTCCATGGACTGCAGCATGCCAGGCTTCCCGGTCCTTCACTATCTCCGGAGTTTGCTCTTGTCCGTTGAGTCAGTGATGCCATCCAACCATCTCTTTCTCGGCCTCCCTTCTCCTCCTGCCTTCAATCTTTCCCAGCATCAGGGTCTTTTCCAACGAGTCACCCTTCGCTGACTCACTGGAAAATATTATGGTTAAAATATTGGAGCTTCAGTATCAGTCCTTCCAATGATTATTCAGGGTTGATTTCCTTTAGGATTGATTGGTTTGCTCTCCTTGCTGTCCAAGAGACTCTCAAGCATCTCCTCTAGCAGCACAGTTTGAAAGCATCAATTCTTTGGCTCTCAGCCTTCTTTATGGTCCAACTCTTACATTTGTACGTGACTACTACAAGCTATAGCTTTGACTATATGGACCTTTGTCAGCCATGTGATGTCTCTGCTTTTTAATATGCTGCCTAGGTTTGTCATAGCTTTTCTTCAAGGAGCAAGCATCTTTTAATTTCATGGCTGCAGTCACTGTCTGTAGTGATAAAATGAGGCTTTCTTTCAGAGTAGCCTCTATGACTGGTCTGCACATAAGTGCAGGAAGGGCACGAAAACCAGCGCATGGCCAGTGACTCAAAGCGACAGCTTCTGGAATAGGTCTGTGGTCCCAGCATCGAAGACTCTTGCGAGTCCCTTGGACTGCAAGGAGATCAAACCAGTCAATCCTAAAGGAAATCAACTGAATATTCATTGGAAGGACTGATGCTGAAGCTGAAGCTCCAATACTTTGGCCGCCTGATGCAAAGTGCCGACTCACTGGAAAAGACCCTGATGCTGGGAAAGATTGAAAGCAGGAGGAGAAGGGGACAACAGAGGATGAAATGGTTAGATAGCATCACCAACTCAATGAGCACGAGTTGGAGCAAACTATGGGGGGTAGCGGAGGAAAGAGGATCCTAGAGAGCTGCAGTCCATGAGGTTGCAAAGAGCAGGCCATGACTTGGCAACTGAGTAACAACAGCAAACTCTTAGACTGACAAAGATAGTTTGCCAGGATATTAGCAGGTGAGAGCTTAGGAAACTCAAATTCTTTAAATGGTTGTGCGTTGGGAGAGCCCTGACTCACGTAATTTTCCTCCCAGAATACACCAAGGAGAGCTTACGCCCTCAAGGACTCACACAGCTTTTGCGGCTAATGTAAGGCATTTTTCGCCGTGGCGTTCAGGGAGGTGCTTCTGGGTGTCCTTTTTTTTAGATTTGTTTGCAGTGGCTACTATGAGTCACATTTGTCACCTTGTCTGGCATCCCAAGTGGAGGGAATGGGAAATCTTTTAAAAAGCTGGTGCTAAAATCCTCTGACAGCCCACACCGCCCTGGTCTAGCACCAGCTCCCACGGGTTTCTCTCGTCACTGGTCGCCCTGAAGCCTTTGAAATCAGCCACTAAACCACAGGCTGCAGCGGAAATAAAATATAGTTCTAATTTTCATATTTATTTGTATAGATTTAAACATGTTTTCCTGCAGCCCTGCAGCAAGCTCAACTCTGTTTTCTAAAAACTATTGGAAAGTGACATTTTAATTTTTTTTTGAAAAACTAGATTATGTATAACCAAACATGCAGCGAAAGGAGTCATTAAAATGCATATTGTAAAATTGAAACTTAAGTGTCAAGTTTTTATAGCAGTCTGTCAAATGCTTGACAATTAAAATAGCTATTTTTAAAATTTTAATGAGACACAATAAGGGTGAAATGTGCATGGAGATTGCATATTTTTAAGACTGCACATTTTTAGCATAACAAGTCCATTCTATATCATTACGGTAATGCCCCATTTGTAAAGCTTACCATCTATTTTTAATTAAATTAGTGTATGTCATTTATTACGGGCATTATATTCATTCATCTTTAATATTTAATTGAAGATGACTTATCTGCATAAAAGACAACTTAGCACAACCAAGTAGACACCCGAGAAGTAATGGGCTTGCAGTTCTGAAGGTGGTAAATATGTTTCACCCTTAGATTTCATAAGCTAAAGGTTGGATAAGTTTACATGTGCCTTTCCTCTTCTATTACAGCTGTTCTAAAGAAGAGGAAAGACACGTCTTATATTACAGAGAAGCTGCTTCATGACTCTTCAGTTTCTGTTGTTCTGAGCTCTGCTGTTTGCATCGAAATAATCAGAATCTCTCACTTTCAAACCATTTACTAATTTCCTCAATTCTCCCATGAACAACGGCACAGCTGATGTTAGCAAACACACCTTGTCTGTTCCCTTCTATAACAAGATGACAGTTAGGTTTGGATGGTCAGAGGTGGTTTCCTGAAGACATCACGTGACAGCCTGTTAACCCACCAGTCTGGCTGTGCCCTGACTCTGGGGTTTCTTGTCTGAGCCGCTCATGGATGGAGGCATGTTAGCCAGCCCTTCCCGCACACAGGGCATGGGTGGGAGCCTGCTTCATCACCAGTGATGTTCCTCCTCTTCAGACAGCTCAATCCCTATCCCATTACTTAGCATTGCATTTAGAATCCTGACTTACTCTCATCGAGGTGAGAATGATGAGAAAAACCCAGGGGTGGCTGGTAGGGTGGTGTGAGGGGGGAGTCTGGTGAATGAAGATCGGCCTCTTCTTCCTCGTTTGGAAACCTGAGGAGGACCCGCGTGTGCGTGCGTGAACGTGCGCGTGTGCACAGTGTGCCTGTGAGTGTGCACATGTGTGCATGCCTGTGCACGTGCCTATGTGATCTGAAAGACATGCAGGTGTTGGCAACCTCATAGGGTCGTCTGGACTGTTCTCCAATCCACTCTTGGTGGGAATGTGATTTGGTGCAGCCACTAAGGAGAAGAGCATGGAGGGTCCTTAAAAAGCTAAACATAGAGCCTGATTATCACAGGGTCCTGCAGTCCCCCGACTGGGCATATACCCAGAGAAAAACATGGTTCAAAAGGATACATGCATCCCTATCTTCACTGCAGTGATGGTTACATTAGCCAAGACACAGACACGACCTGAAGTCCACTGACAAAGGAATGAATAAAGAAGATGGGTGTGTGTATACACATACACACACATACTATATACATTATCTATATAATATGTATACATAATTAAATACATCACAGAACATTATATAATGGAATATTACACAACGAAACATTACTCAGCCATAAAAAGAGTGAAGCAATGCCATTTGCAGCAACATGGAAGGGCTTGGAGATCACCACGCTAAGTGAACTGTCAGGCAAAGACAAACATTGCTTATATGCGGATATAATGATATTGCTTATATGCAGAATCTTAAAATAAGATACAAATGAACTTATTTACAAAACAGAAACAGACTCACAGACGTAGGAAACTAAGTTGTGGTTACCAGGTGGAAAGGGTGGAGGGGGAGATGGATTGAGAGCTTGGGATGGACGTGTACACACTGCTGCATTTAAAATAGATAACCGGCAAGGACCTACTGTAGAGCACAAGGAACTCTGCTCAATACTCTATAATAACCTAAATGGGAAAAGAATAGATAAATGTATATCACTTTGTTGTACACCTGAAACTAACACATTGTTAATCAACTATATTCCAATACAAAATAAAAATTAAAAATAAATCAATTATCATATTTTAAAAAGCATAAAGACCTCAGCAGAGATATCACTTTACCAACAGATATCCATATAGTCATGAGGGCTTCCTTTGTAGCTCAGTAAGTAAAGAATCTGTCTGCAACATAGGAGACCAGGGTTCAATTCTTGGGTCGGGAAGATCCTCTGGAGAAGGAAATGGCAATCCACTCTAGTATTCTTGCCTGGAGAAGCCCATGACAGAGGAGCCTAGAAGGCTACAGTCCATGGGGTCACAGAGTCAGACACAAATTAGCAACTAAACCACATGGTTTTTCCAGTAGTCATGTATGGATGTGAGAGCTGACCATAAAGAAGGTTGAGCACCTAAGAATTGATGCTTTCAAACTGTGGTGCTGGAGAAGACTCTTGAGAGTCCTTTGGACAGCAAGGAGATCAAACAAATCAGTCTTAAAGGAAATCAACTCTGAAGGTTCATTGGAAAGACTGATGCTGAAGCTGAAGCTCCAATACTTTGTCCACCTGATGCCAAGAGCCAACTCATTGGAAAAGCCCCTGATGCTGGGAGAGATTGAAGGCAGGAGGAGGAGGAGGGGACAGAGGATGAGATGGTTGGATGACATCATCGACACAATGGACATGAGTTTGGGCAAACTCTGGGAGATAGTGGAGGACAGGGAAGCTTGGCTGCTGCAGTTCATGAGGTTGCAAAGAGTTGGACACAACTTAACCAGTGAACAACAACAATCTCCTCCTCAGCATCCAATGGACACTCAGTACAGCTTCTGCTCCTGAAGGTGATGCCTCCCAACGCAGCCATCTTGCTGAAGGAGCAACACAAGCCAAGGAACCTAAAGAAGCAAGGACCTCATCTTCCTGTGGATTTTCCCAGGATACTGAAATGAAAGGGGCGGGCAAATCAAGAGCACTCACAGATCAGTATCCATTTCCCATCTTCTGTTTCCATTGTCAGATCAAAAGTGAGTCTCAAACTCAGCCTATTTCACTTTGAGAGCTAAGCACATGTTGTAATTATTTTCATATAAAGGCGACTTATTTTGTAAATATGATCATTAGCATGATTTGCATGTGCTGTATTTAACTCGGCACATTAATGGATAGTTACATGTTCATTTGCTTCAAGGGAAAAGTTGTGCAGTTGCAAATGGCTATTGTTTTATGAAGCTATGAATCGGTCAGAATTCACCAAAGCCTGGATTTCACATTTGTCTTCATCTTTGCTTCCTCACAGATAATAAGAATTCAATTGAAGAGTAAAGGTGGAAACCGCTTACAGTTTGTAAGCTCTCTTTGCTGGAAGCCAGTGATCTTCCATAGCCTAACTGAGGCACTCCAGACATTTTCACGGGGACAAGTAGTCAATTCTAATAAATAACTGCTTGGCTGGTACCCTGGCCCCATCTCTTCATTTCTGGTTTGGATTACTGTTGGGTCAAATCCATAGAGGGACAGCTCATGTTGGCAGCAGCCACAGCTCCAAGTGGGACCAGTCTTCGAGACCTGGTGTCCTCAATGCATGCAGACCTGAATCTCAGACCAACCTCAGACACCTGCGACACAACTTTGATGGTGGGGAGGAGCCCGCAGGGAGGAGCCCGCAGGGCTTCTGCACAGGACTTTGGCCTGGATTCCAAGCATTCTCCCTCGATGGAGAGATCTGGAGGCCCTGGGCCAAGCAGCAGTAAGAAAACAAAATGCTAAAGTAAGAGCGGTCAGGACCCAGTGATGGCATCAAGGAGTCTTAGCCATGTGTGGAGGAGGGAGGCACCAGACAAATTAATAATAATAATAAAAAATAGCCAGAGGAATTAGGAAAACAAAACGAATGGGGCCATTTTGTGCGGGGACAAATGGCCCTCCACACACGAGCACCTCCTGAGGGCACCCTGTAAACCAGGGCTCAGTCCCGTAATTGATGGTGCTAATTATGGCCTTGTCATTAGGGGAAGTTAAATGACGTTCAGACTCCGCTTAATTATGCTGTTCTTTGTAGGGGCGCATATGCTACCTTTTTTAAAGTTTTCCAAACAAATGGCTATGATTTTTTTAAGTTCCCGATGTTATCCGGAAACCTCAGTTACCCAGAAAACCAATTTCTCTGTTCTGCCTCAGTCCCCAAGGAAGACACACAAAGGAGACATCTTTGGAGCTCAATTCATCAGCTCGACAGATGAATGAGAAGACTCCAGCAAAGGGTAGAGATGATTTCTAGAAAAGCCCTTACTCACATGGGCAGGCTAGGGAGCAGAGAACAGACCACCCAAGTCTCTGGTCGGTTTCAAAACAGCTGGACCTTGGAGATCCACTGGAAGATTCGCCCTCTGCCCTGGAAAGAAGACGAGAGATGTCAGTTTTCCAGAAAGCGGAATGGTGAAGCAGGAAGAAGATGGTTGTCAGGAATAGCAGAACTGGGAGTGCTCTGGGTCTTCTTACTCCAGGGACTGGAAGCGGCTTAAACTCTTGGGCCCAGTTTTCTCCTGCACGAAAGGGAGCATTGACTCTGCCCTGAGGGTAAAGGGTTGTCTGGAAGCCTCTTGTGATAACAAGTGTGAAATGAAATATCTTCTGCTCTATGCTACCTTTAAACAAGTCTTTTCCAAACGCCAATTTCTGAGCCCAGGTGAAACAAAGCCAGCTATTTGGATGCCATCAGTTACTTCCTGCCAGGTAGCACAGACGAGCTGGGGGTGGGAGAAGTGGCCGTTACATCCACCATCTCTTATGGGAAACAAAAAATTAGTACCTGAACAATAAAGAGAGCAGGATTGGCCCCAGATAGTCAGATTCATAAGAAAGAAATGATTCCAGCAAGCCCAGACACTTGCATCTTCTCACACATAGAAGATTGCTAAATCTCTTCATGTGAGAGATTTAGCTTTCCTTAATTAACAGTAATCCTTTAATAGATTACCTGCCCCTGGCTGCAAACTTGTATACAGCCCGGCTCCTCCCCTGCCTCCTTGGAGTCCGATCTCTTGGGGTCACCTGAGATACCGTCTCCCAGGCTTCCAGTCCTAACATTTCCACCCAACAAAACCTAACTCTCCACTTTTAGGTTGCATGTATTTTTTCAGCAGACACAAGTGAAAGTTCTTGGTTTGTGCTGGCCTTTGTGGGGCTCAAGACAAGTCAGGGGACTTTCTTCCTCCTCTCCTGGTGGCACAGGCTGTGGGCGAGGGGTGCTTGCAGCTGGACAGTCATGCCGTGGGCTGTGCTAGCAGAGCCAGGTCAGTGTCTTCCATGGAACATGGAGATGTGGGCACTGAGGCCCTGTCATGCAGAAGGCACCAGCTTGGGCTTTGGAGTCAGAGGAACTCCAGTTGACTGTATTACTCTGTATTCACTTATTAAATCCACTTATTTGGTGTGATCTTGGGAAAATGTTTCAGAGGTTGCTAAATGCCATCCAGTATCAATTTGCCCTTCTTTCTTAGCAAGAGAACCCAGATTTCATTTAGGGCCGCAGTATGCCCTGGGAAAAGGATATTTTCTCAAATGTTTTGTTGTTGTTGTTGTTCTAGTTAACGAAATGCAAGCAAAAGTATTAGTATTGTTGACTTGGGGTAAAGAAAAGGGATTGCTGACCTAATCGGGAAATGGATCTGTGTCTTCCTTTTCTCCTTTTCCTCTTGCTGCTCATTGGAATGTAGACATAAAGGTTAATGCTCTGGCAGCCATTTTGGGGCCATGAGGTGAATTTGACGTTGGAAGCCGGGTGCTGAGGATGACAACGGAAAGATAAAAAGAACTTAGGGCCCTGATGGCTTTATGAAGCTGTCAAACCAGCCTTGGACTGCTTTCCTTTAAACTTAAATGAGACTAAAATTTCATGTGTTTCAGCCACCAATACTATGGGTTTTCATTGAAGTTGAATCCAGTCCTAGCTAATACAATAAGTCACTGAATTTGTTGGCCTCTCTGCTTCTGGGTAAATGTAGAGGGGGCCACAGGGAGCACTGCTAGATGCTGGTGGTCTCTGCAAGTGTGCCCAGCCAGTGGAAGGAATGACAGCCTGACAGCTGTGCAAAGAGATCAGGAGCCCAGATCAGGAGGCCGGAGATCAGAAACCTGGACGGCAGGACCAGAAAAACACAGTTAGGCAGGGATGGTAAAGAGCATGCAGTGTCCTCTCTGAGTGGGTTAGTGGCTCCCTGGGGACATAAATCCGGGGCTCTGGGTTGTCCACTCATGGGAGGAGGAGACCCGAAGCAGGATGCCTGCCCAATATTTGCATTCATGTCCAATACGAAGGTATTTTTCTTTCCTTTCTCATTTATTCAAAGCAGCCACATGCACTTGAGTTCACTTGAGCTCATGGCCACCCTGTTAGAGTGAAGTGGGACTCAGAGGGTCAAGTGTTTAGTTAAAGGTCATGGAGTTAGTGAGCAGAGACATGAGTCTTCTGCTCTCAGCCGGGTGCCCTTTCCTCTCTATGGTCACTGCCTCATTAATCCAGGAGGGCTCAGCTCTGCAGGGACTTCTCACCAGGAGAGCTGGCCAGAGCTCATGAGAAATGATCTCTCCACGAAGCAAAAGGGGTGGGCTGGGCTCACGGGACTTCAGACCCAAAGAAAGCACAGGCTTCTGGAGTCTGCAAGAACTTCCACCCAGAAGCGAAAGCACTGCTGTGCTTGGGGAACGCCCAGTAAGGAGGAGGGATGACCCCCCTCCCTCTGCCCTTCTGCTATTCCAGGGTGAGATCCTGGTGACCTGCAGGCGTCACCAGTGATAAGGCCAGGGTAAGGTGATGAGGGGGCCTGGGACCTTGGCACTGCCCTCTCCACAGCTGGGAGGCCTGGTGGCAGGGAGGGAGGGAGAAGAGACAGTCCTGGGCACAGAAGGGCCCTGTGTCAGTGACCCTGGGTTCAGGAAGATGACCTAGTGTCCACGGGTGGAGTTGCAGGGCACAAGTCTGGAGGTCAGTATGCAGCTGGGGTCTCTCCTAGGAGGAGGATGTGGGGAAAGAAGCGTTTGCTAACAAACTGATATGTGAGTCTATTTATGC
This sequence comes from Bison bison bison, assembly GCF_000754665.1. NCBI lineage: Eukaryota > Metazoa > Chordata > Mammalia > Artiodactyla > Bovidae > Bison > Bison bison. The sequence continues at coordinate 3,602,885 of NW_011495018.1, read as the reverse complement.
ATTCATCACTTTACTTACTGAGCACCCCTCATCATCGAGGTGCGGGGGACCCTGGGAAGAGAACTCTGGCCTGTCACCTACCCACCAGACAGCCTGGATGTCCCTCCTCTGGGATCCTCAGTCTGCCCTTCTTCCAGCCTTAATTTCCTGCAAATGCATGGCATAAAACTCTCCTTCCAAATACAGGTGAGTGCTTAGACGCTGTCACTGGGGCTCTGTAACTGGCCACAGGGACGCTGGGCTTCAGCTCGGCTCCCCTGGGGAGCCCCTGCCGCCGCACCACCCTGAGAAGGTAGAGGAGCTGTTGCAAGCATGTGCTACCCTCTGCTCTCCCTGGCCTGGCCCAGAGAGGTCCCAGAGAGGAGGAGGCCTTGGAGAGGGACCGTGACGCTGGTCTCGCCCTTCCCGGGCCCGGGTGTGTGGGGAGGACCACACCAGGCTGATTTAGGGGAGTTAGTCCTCCCGGGCTGCAGGCGCGATGAAGTGCTGGCTGGTGGGTGGGCCCCCGGGACACGGCCATGGGGCATGACCACCTGCACGGTGGCGCCAGTAGTACCTCTGAGCTCAGGGGTTCTGACACTGACACTCTTAATGGATTAAGGAATGGAAACCAGACCTGTTTTAGAGACAGCCTAGATGCAACAGAAAGAGTGTGTGAGTGTGAGTGGAGGCTGAGAGCAGGGGCTGAGAGCAGGGGCTGAGAGCAGAGGCTGGAAGTGGTTCCAGCTACTTCGCTTCCCTGGGCCTACCTGTGAGCCTAGGATGACAGTATTGTCGTAATAAGAATAATAGCTGTTTTTCAGTCGCTAGGTCATGTCTGACTCTTCGTGATCCAACAGACCTCAGCACGCCAGGCTCCCCTGTCCTTCACTATCTTTCAGAGTCTGCTCAGCCTCATGTCCACTGAGTCAGTGATCCCATCCAAACATCTCATCTTCTGCCTTCTTCTTGCCCTCATATTTTCCCCAGCATCAGGGTCTTTTCCAAGGAGTTGGCTCTTTGCACCAGGTGGTCCAAGTACTGGAGCTTCAGCATCAGTCCTTCCAATGAACATGCAAGGTAGAGATTCTTTAGGATTGACTGGTTTGAGAGCTCAAAGGACTCTCAAGGGTCTTCTCCAACACCACAATCGAACGCCTCAGTTCTTCGGTGCTCAGCCTTCCTGATGATCCAACTCTCACATTTGTACATGACTACTAGAAAGACCATAGCTTTGACTACACAGACAGCCTTGTTTGGACAGATCAGGAGGGTAATGAAAGCAAAGCATTTAGGACACAGTCCCAGCATGGTGTCAGCATGCATCGGTCATTGTCAGCATCCTCCTCCTCTTCCTCCTCATCACGGTCATAGTCTTTGGTGAGGCGGCTCTGAGGAGAGGCAGGTCTTTGAATTTGGAAGGACGAGGCCTTGCCCTGGTGGTAGACTTTAGGCTCAGATCCTGGCTTTGGTCCCGGGTGCTCTGGAACTCCTGAGCTGGCATCCGGGCGCTGGGGTGTATGGGGCCCAGACTGAACTGCTTTTCTCCCCGAGGTCTCCTGCTCCTTGTCTCTCCCTCTGGGATCGTGTCCTCTTCTGCCACTCACCGCCCTCCACGTCCAGCTTGCCTGGCACCCTGACGCTGTGCTGTACCTGGGGGCGCCAGGGTGGGGCTGGTCACACACAAACAGGTGGAACTGGGAGTCCAGGTGCCCCCCCCCAAGGTGCCCGGGCTGCCCCCCAAGGTGCTGCCCACACTCCCTGCCCTGGCCAGAAGATGCTGCCCCAGGACCATACTGCAGCCAGGGAGGCGGCTGGGGCGAAGTGGGGACAATTAGGCTCCACACCACTGGGCTCAGAATAGCTCTCAGGACCAGGTGTGCCATTGAATCACGTCACAGGGACGGCAAACGTCACGAAGATGGGGATGCGGCCGAGGCTGCTATTGGGCGCTACCAAGAGACAGGGATCAAGTCTTCCAGGCCTGGGTGGCCCTCGCCGGCTGTCTTCTGTCGCTTCAGGCCAGGAACCACTCCTCTGTGTGGCTGCCACCCTCCCAACCAGTCCCTGGGGGCTCTGGAGCCTACCGCAGGCCTAAAGGCTTGCTGTTTTCCTTTTCTACAAAGTTGGCGATTTCAGGGCCTATTTGTGTCTATTATGCAGAAAGGCATTCCTGCCAGCGCAGAGGCCTGGGACTGTGGGCTTAGAAATGGAAATTTCCGCTTCTCCTCCGGCTCCACCAGGCCACCACATCCCTGAGGCGGTGTTGGAGCAGAAGGGCCCCGAGACGGGAAGTCTTGCAAAGCGCAGAGCAGCGTGTTCTCAGAGTGGTGATGATGTAGCAGGACCAGAAACGCGGGTGGCACGGTTTTGGGGGTGCTGACGGCTGTGGGGAGACGGGACCCCGGCCCCTCGGGCCGGAGCACCGGCGGCAGGGCATCCGTGGCGGGTCCCTGCTCCCTCCAGCACCCAGCCCGGCCCCTCAGAGGAGCTGCTGCAATGGTAGCGCCGCCCCCTCCCAGGAGCAACTGGGGGGCGGGCTGCCAGCCGACCCGTGGGTTCTGCCCTCGTTCTCTGGGCACACCGCCCTTCCTCCCCTTTCTGGGTCCTGTAAATCTTCCAGGTCGATGATGTTACAAACGTGGGGCTTCCCTGGTGACTCAGAGGGTAAGGAGTCTGCCTGCAATGCGGGAGACCCGGGTTCGATGCCTGGCTCAGGAAGGTCCCCTGGAGAAGGGAATGGCAACCCACTCCAGTATTCTTGCCTGGAAAATCCCGTGGACAGACTGTGGGGTCGCAAAGAGTTGGACGCAACTGAGTGACTAACACACACACACACATTGCAAAAATGGTGTGTGTACGTGAGTGTGTGTGTGTGAGTGTGTGTGTGCATGCTTGTGTGTGTGTGTAAGACAGACAACCAGGAGAAAAAAGAACCCGACGCTGGGCCTGCTGTTCAAACTGTGGTTCAGATTTCGCATTTGAGGGCTGCTTCCTTCTCAACTGGGCTCCTGCCCTCGTGAGTCTGAGTCAGACCTTCCTGGCAATTTGGCGGAGCTATTACTGCGTTAATTGAGATGAACACCCTGTCGTGCTGCCACGTTTGGGAGGCTTATTAAGAACTGGAAAGTGTGTGTGGCCGCCCGAGTCTTCCCAAAGTGAGCAGAGTCCTTCTTCCCTGACGGAGAGGATGCCGGAAACTTGATTAAATTATCCAAAACCCTCATCAAAGAACCAGAAGCTTTCAGTCGGAGGCGGGATGCTGGGCAGGCAGGTGCTTAAAAGGGACGTGGAACAGGAGGTCGTCAGCTGATTCAAAGTGGTGCAGACCCTGGCAGGCTTTAATGACTGGAACGGCCCGGCACCCCCATGGCTCAGCTGGACAAAGTGACCAATTAACTCTGGAGAGCCTGGCGAAGGGGCCGTCCCACGCAGCCGCCTCGACTGTCAGCTCAGGGCTCAGCCCTGCACTCACGTATCCAAATATTGTGATATATGGATCCATTTGAGGTTTGCTGTGGGATAAAACAATGTTTGATGCTTTCGAAGGCTGGGAAAATATTAACAGCAGGAACCCTCTGATTTTAAAATTTCATTATAGAGGTTTCAGCTCTCTTTTCTTTTCCCCTAATCTTTTCTCTCCTTCTGCTGTGAAAAGCTGCACAAAATAATAATTAGGTAGGATGTGGGAGCGGGGCTCCTCGGGAGGGTTGGGGGGCGCCTGGAAATGGGTGAGCAGAGGCTCAGGGGAACCCGGCCTCGTCAGATGCAGATGGCAGGGTCTTGGCTGGACTCAGTGACCCAGCCTGCCTCCTGACCTCATTCTAGGTCCAGGGCGAGCCGGGCAGAAAGGGCCGGCCCGTGCGGAAGCTCAGCCTGTCCAGTCGGGGCAGGGACCAGGCACCTGGGCAGTG
>NW_011495018.1:3547561-3598788 GCF_000754665.1 Bison bison bison | reverse complement strand
AAGGTCTGCGCTGTCCTCTGTCCAGCCCCTAAGAGCCCACGGGAGACCGTGGCAACAGTTCAATTTCTAGTTCATTTCCCGAGGCCGTCCTCAGCTGTACACAGCAGCTCGGCCATGGGCTGTTTGGAGTGGGAGCGGAGGGAAGCTGTCTTTCCATCCAGCAGACATGCCCCCGCCTGTCCTTCAGTGACCCTCCTGACTCTTCTGGCCTCTCCTGTGCCCTCATCTGCTCCTCTTCTCCTCCCTCCTCATTAGAACCTGCGTCCTGACTTGGCATCACCTAACTGGTACCTCCTGGAAGACTCCACTCGGAGTGGAATGAAAGGAAACCTTCTGCCATGATGTGCTGGCGATGTGAAATGAGTCCTTTCCTATTAATTAACAAAGAGCAAGGAGTTATGCCACCATGGAGAAGGGTGGGGAGGTATGGGGGGTGCGTGTGATGGGAACAGCAATTAGGAACAAGCAACTGTAGTGGTTTCTGGGGCCAAGACTCCTGCCTGGGAGGGCTCTGCCCATTCAGAGCAGTAAATCTCATTAACGGGGGGTGGGGGGGTGTCTCCTTCCTTCTCTGGGGGACTTGCCGCTAAGTGGGCGACACTCCAGTATACTGGTGTACGTGACTGTGTTGATATGGCGGACCCTTCTGAGGCTGTGACCCAGGGAGGCTGTGGATGTGTTATCTGAGGTCCAAGCTCAGCCCGGGGTTCATGGACGGAGGACCTGCCTGAATTGATCCTTGGCCTATGGAAGCTGCTCCAGGCTCACTTGGCTTGTCTGAAAGCATAGATTCTTCTCAACCCCCGATGAATGAAACCCACTTTTCCCACACAGAGAGAGTAGGGTTGGAAAAGAACTTGTATAACTGAGAGATGGAGAGAAGTATTCAAGCGGGGCTCACCTGGCTCATGGGCCTCTGCTTCCCAGACTGGATGGTGGAGGGACCAAGATCAGGCTTCCCGTGAAACCAAGGCTGATGGAAATTTTCTCCTTGAGCAACTTAGCTTGGTCTGGACACACGCTCACTGGGGCAGCAGCTCCTGGGGCTGCTCCTTTGCAGGGCTTTTCGAGAGTGTAAGGACCAGAGGGCCAGGGCTGTCTGTCTTCTCCACATACATCCAGTGCTAAAAACAGTGCTGTCCACGCAGCCAGCAGCTGATGGCCAAACGCACGCCAGCAAGCAGTGAGTGGACTGGATTCTTAACACCATTCATGCTTCGGATAGCTGTGTCCTAAAGAAAAGTGAAAGTGAAGTCGCTCCATCGTGGGTTCTTTGCGACCCCGTGAATTGTAGCCTGCTAGGCTCCCCTGTCCGTGGGATTCTCCAGGCAAGAATACTGGAGTGAGTTGCCAGTTCCTTCTCCAGGGGATCTTCCAGACCCAGGTCTCCCACGCTGCAGGCAGATTCTTTACTGTCTGAGCCACCAGGGGCTCCTAAGAGGAAGTCAAAGTCCAGTCAAAAGTTTGAATGAAAATGACACACGTGTTTATCTTAATCAGAAAGGAAAATAACTGTCTATAGGTGAGCAAAGCACATTTGGACCAAGTCACTGTGGATTATAGGATGGTGGCACTGACACGGATGGGCATCTCTGTGACCCTCTCCTGCCAGTGGCCTTCACCACAGTCCTGCAAAGTCATGCATGGTATGGGACCTGTTTTGCAGATGAGGACTTGTAAGAGATAAAGGGACTTGCCCAAGGCCACAAAGCCAGCCCACGGTGGGGCTGGTCCTTCAAATAACCTGCCTTTGTTCCACGTTCATTTCTCCACAAGGCACTGGGCTGAGGACCCACAAGCGGGAAGCAGAGATGGTATCTCCTTGCTGCCTTTCTGCTCCCTCCTCATCATGAATTCTACAGCCCCCAGAAATGGACAAGTGCCCCCTGACCTGGCAGGTCACCCCCCAACAAGGGGTAGGTTTCTTCCGGGGCCTCTCTGATCCCGGGGGCGCCTCACTGGGCACTGGACGTCTGGTCCATTGGCTGCGTCCAGCCTCGGGGAGTCCATGCTGTGAGCACGGCAACGTGCCGGTTCCTCTCCTTCCCCAGGGAGGCTTCCCTGGGCTGCGGGCGCCCAGGTCCAAGTCCAGCTCTGGCAGCATCGCTGACGCAAGTGCGAAGCACCACCTATACTGCAAACTCTTTTATGAGGATCTTTTTTGTTCTTCAGGGTGTTTATTATTTAGTCATCTTCATGGACGATGGGGGTCTCAGCTCTACTTTATTTTCTCTTCCACTTCTTTAGAGACAGCAAGCTAACTAGAGAACCGCCCTCCTGTCCATTGAACTAACGAAACTGTCATTTTCAGCTTGCAATGACTTGTTTTCTCCACTCATGTGCTAGACTCTCAGCTTCTCACGGGGAAGGTCCCGTTCGTCATCTTCGTCCCTGCGGCCCATACTGCAGGGGCACTCTGTCGGTGAGGTTGGTGCCCTCCATGCCCAATCGAGCATCCAGGGCCACCCTGATGGCCTGTCTTCAGAGGCGACTGTAGGTGGACGGAGGGGCCGCCCTAGCTGTGTTGGGATCCAGGTGGCTCCTGCATTAGGGGAGGACTCCAGGGCCGGAGTCCACAGCTGGAATAATCTTGTCACCACTGGGTGATCACTTGGCCTGGATCCAGGGTAGCTGTTGAGGGTGCAGGCTGGAGAACTAGACCAGAAAGAACGAAGAGCCAACTCTGCCATGAAGGCCCCCTGACCTTGGCAAACTCACCTGCCTCTGAACTCAGCATCCTCCCCCTTAAAATGGGGTGATTTTGTTGACCCCACAAGATGCTTGCAAAGATGAATGGGCAGTGCCCAGGGCCCCCGTGGCTGTGGTGAGAGTAATTGCCATACGCTGTGCAGGGCAAGAATGGGGTAGGGGGTGGGGGGATGCTGGTAACCCTCCAAAGAGAGGCCCCCGTTCAGCCAGCTGCCATCCCTGGGAAAGTTTGTTGTTGAATCACGCGAAGACACCGGAATTCTTGGCCCCTGGAGGAGAAGAATTCAATCCGGGGCCAGAGATGAGGCTTGATCGCTCAGAGCTTTTGTGTAATAAAGTTTTATTAAAGTATAAAGGAGATAGAGAAAGCTTCTGACATAGGCATCAGAAGGGGACAGAAAGAGTACCCGCTTGCTAGTATTAGCAATGAAGTTATATACTCTCCAATGAATCCAAAGAATGTCTGGAGGTTGTAAAGACCTCACCAGACCTACTCCCATAATTTACATTTTAAGATAACAGAATTAGCCAGAAGGTTTAATCCAGAGACTGTCCTCAGGCAGGATACATTATTGTTATATAATCCTAAGGAATGTAGAGAAGGAAAAAATTTTGTCCTTTCTTCCTCCTTGAAAATTCCAGATCCCTCTCTCCTTGGGCACCCCTAGACTCACTATCAACCTGCCCAGGAAATGACTCTCTCACCTGGCAGAGTGGGGGTGGGAGCAGGCATGGGCCATGGGCACCTTTCCCTCTGCCTGTGTGTTCATGTCACTTCTATCCCCTGGAGATGGATGTGCCTGAGCTGAGAATTAAAGACCGACTAATCCTTGCTCCAGAGGTGACCCCATTTCTAGGCTGAGCACTGGAGCTGGAAGGGGTCACACACTCAGACTCAGGCCAGCGGCATCCCGGCAGAGACCTCTTTTGTGGCCCCCTTGCCCTTGGACTGGAGGACCCCCAATCAATCGAGAGTCAAGGATGACACCAGCCAGGGTGGAGCCAAACTCCCCGGGATCTGACAATCGGCTCCAGGAAGAGCTTGGCAAGTGTTAAGTGGTTAAGTGGTTAAGTCTATGTATGTGCTCACGTGAGCGCTCAGTCACTTCAGTCGTGTCCAACTCTGCAATCCTATGGACTGTAGCCTGCCAGGCTCCTGTGTCCATGGGATTCTCCAGGCAAGAATACTGGAGTGGGTTGCCATGCCCTCCTTCAGGGGAATCTTCTCCAACCAGGAATCAAACCCATGTCTCTTATGTCTCTTGCCTTGGCAGGCGGGTTCTTTATAGGGCTTTATAAGGAAGCCCTATATACAGTTCTAAGGGCTTCACTGGTGGCTCAGATGGTAAAGAACCCGCCTGCAACTCAGAGACCTGGGTTCAATCCCTGGATTGGGAAGATCCCCTGGAAAAGGGAATGGCTACCCACTCCATTATTCTTGCCTGGAGAATTCCATGGACAGAGGAATCTGGCGGGCTATAGTCCATGGGGTTGCAAAGAGTCAGACACGACTGAGTGACTAAGCACAGCACACATTTAATCATACTCTTGCTTTGAGTCAACAGAATGCTGTACTTTTTATATAAAAAAGGCCGTAAAACAACCACAGTAATAATAGCTCTGCTTGTTTGACGAAAAGAGGCCGACAGGTGTATTTTTCTGTTTGGAGTTTTGTGGTTTAAACGCCGCCATCTTTATTTCTCCTGTCACCTAACTTCTGCTGTAATAACGCAGCTCCCTTAGAGATGCTCCATAAACCACCCCTTCCCGCTCCCCACGTCAGTCACAGAGCTCCCAGCATGGAACACCCAGACCCCAGATTAGAGGAGGAGGGGCATATTTTACGGCCGGTTTGAAAATGTGGTTGCTGCAGCTATAAATTAAGAAGTGAAATTGCTCCCATATCGAGTGTTGATATACTATGCACGGCAGAAGCCCTCATCTGAAATGCATTTCTCGGCAGGTGGAGTGGTCTCAGGCCTGGGGGCCGCAGTGGAGGATGGTTAAGGGGAGAGAGCTGGCTGGGACAGCTCTGGACTTGGAGCCTGGAGAAGACAGGAGGTGGCAGGATGTGGTGTGGTCTTCACAGAGGATGGGCTTCCGGTCACCTGGCTTCTCAGCGTCTTGTGGCTGCACCAAGGTGGGAAGCATGACTCTGGCTGGGGTTCCCTGGGCACCCAGCTCTGGACACCATCTTGGTTCCAAGGAGGAGGGTTGGGCCACGGTGGCTCTGGACCCCTGAGCCCATTTCCAGCCCACTGTCCACTTTCAAGCTGTCTGATTGGTTTTCTGGCTGAACTTCAACACGCTTTAAACCTCACTTTTCCTAAGCTTCCAACCTCTCCATCAATGTATCTGTGGTTTAGAAGCAGGAACTTGTACATAAGAGAGGGCTGCTTTCCTAAGGAATCTAGAAAGTGAATCTTTTCGGAAAATCAACTATTCTTTCCCAGGGCACGTGACTAGTCAGCAGCCTAGTGAGGGCTTCCACCACGGAGACTGGTTTCTAAGGCAGGTCAAATTACCCCGCACACAGTCGGAGGGCTGAATCTCACGTAACTCATCCGAACTTGGGATGTTCGAAACCCCCTTGCTCAGCCTCCTGGGCTGGGGAACCCAATGGCGCTGAGCATCGGAAGGGGCTTGTTTGCTGGGGGCTGAGGTGAGAGGCCCCTCCCCTGCCTGGTCAGCACATGGACACCCTGGTGTGCTGAGCATTCCAGGCTTGACTGCAGTCTCTGTGAGGCCGGGTCCCTGCTGCCTTTTGGAGGGAGCACGGCTGGTCCCCACGCACACCCTTGTGGAGACTCTCCTTCGGGAAGCCTTTGGACCTCTCGAGGCTCGACCGAGGCTCCTGACGCTGCTCGCCTCCTTCGGGGCCCTGAGCACCCGAGGGACCACGTGACCACCTCCATCCTTGACAAGGTATTTCCCTATTGTATCTGCATGGCCTGACTCCCAGCAGCACGACAGTGATTACAATGGTTTCTTATGTTGGTACCGTATTGACATCTATCAATCAATGTTCCCTCGTAGCTCAGTCAACAAAGAATCTGCTTGCAAGGCAGGAGACCTGGGTTCGATTCCTGGGTTGGGAAGATCCCATGGAGAAGGAAATGGCAACCCACTCTTGCCTGGAGAATCCCATGGACAGAGGAGCTTGGCAGGCTAGAGTCCATGGGGTCACAAGAGTTGGACACGACTCAGTGACTAAACCACCACCTATCACAGACATGCCAGGCACTGTGCTGAGAATTTTATACCCGACACTTCATTTATCCCCACTCTCTACAATAACTTCAGCATCCTGACATCCCCACAGTCCTTCCTGTTATGGTGAGGAAGCAGAGACCCACAGAGCTCCAGAACCATACAGAAGAGGCAGAACGAAGGAGGAATGGAAGTGGAGTTTGAATCCTGGAATTTGACTGCCAGCCAGGTGCCTCCTAAATCAATGGGAGTGCCCAGGAGCTGTGGAGGAGCCCGTAGCACAGGAAAGAGTGGACAGAGGGTGCTGACCTCCAGGGATGCGGCAAGAGGAACACCCTCTTTGAGGCAGAGGACTGCCCTGCCCAGTGGGGCTTCCTGAGGGCCGGAGTGGGCAGCTGGCTGTGTGTCCTTCTGTGTTATTAAATCTGTAGCCCTGGTGAGTTTGGAAGAGACTTGGAGACTGGCACCCTGCTTCCTCTGTGAGCCCCGGGCACGGGGACTGCAGGGACAGCCCGCCAGACCCTGGAGGACCCCAGTATCCCAGCTGCCTGTGTGAGGTCTGCCTGCGTGCTCCCAGCCGGACCGCCGTGTGCCATGCCAAATGGGCTGGCTGAGTGGCCCACATCCGTTATCATTAGCGCCCCTCTGCACGCAGGTACGCGCGGTGTGGCCAGGTGCCGGGGCGGGCGGCCAGCCGAGCGGGGCCCACGCTCCTCTGCGGACGAGGACGAGGGACACCTGCTCGGGGGCTGGGGGCCGCCGCCATCATCCCTCACATCTCACGCGCTGCTTGCTCTGCTGGAGCGCGGAGCTGGTGCGGGCGGGATCCACCTGCTGCCAGCTTGGCCGGCACCCCTGCCCTGCCCGTGGTCCTCTGTTCAAGCTCAGCTTGGAATGGCTTTTCAAAGAAGCCTTTTAAAAATGCGTCCGTTGCTCATTAAGCATTCAGTCACTAGGTTAAGGGCTTGGAAAGGAAGACTAGCTCAGAAACTTTGCCTTGGAAGTAAACATTTTTGCAGTGAAGATGGAGTCAGGAAATATTCATTGCCCATGAACGGCATCCAGCCTCCTTGCGGATCCGGGTTTGCTCAGGATCTGGGAGGATAGGTCATGGATGCACAGGAATCCTTTCTCTTCCGGGGCACAAATGTGTCCCTAGATCTGGGAGGAGGCTCCCATTTTCAAGGCCAAGGCCAGCAAGCTGAGATGGTTTCTGGATCTACCCCAGCCTTGGCCCTGACTCCCAGGAAGGGAGGTGGCCTTGGCAAGTGGTCACTGGCTTCACACACCACCGATACCACCGCCAGGGAGGCTTCTTAGGCATTTCTGCCCATTTGTGGAAACCTCAAAACCACACACACATGTGTGTTTACTTTTTCTTGGAGTCTGTGTCTTTGTACCTGTGAGCTGGAAAACTCCAGACTCCCGTGAAGTTTATTGTCTTACCTGGATTCTTACCTTGGCCTTGACTGGCATGTGGGGACTGGGGCCTTTCTGATTGCTCTGAAAACAGTTGCTTAGTTTCCCCCAAAAGGCCTGAGAAGGGAAAGAGGGCTGCTTCCCTCGGGGAGTGGGTTGTGGCAAGATCTTGGGATCCAGAAAGAATGTTCAGGTCAAGGGCAACTGAGCTCCCTGAGGCTGAAGCCACTGTTTTCCCTTCCTCCCTCCTGCCAACACCTCCTGGGAGGGTCACCCACCCCGACCTCCACGGCTGGCCCTGAATGTCCCCTCCCTGCCTGGCTGTCTCCCAGCTGACAGAGCCACCTGGGCTGTGGTTGCCGTTTTGGGCACTTCCGTCTGCTCCCTCTTAGTCCCCAGACACACCCCTGCCCCTGTGGATCTGGACCGTATCTGGCAGACTGGGATTCCCAGCCCCTTCAGACACACTCAAGGGCTTGGTGGCGGTAAATGCAATTTTGCCGTGGGGGCTTTGGACCGGGCAGAGGACCGAGCCCAGGTTCGGCTGTCAGCAGACCTCAGCTGACTTGCAGTTCTGACTGTGTCTTCTTGGTTCTGTGCCCGAGGGAATGTTGGGAGGAGGCAGCAAAGTTTCCAGGGACACTCTCATCCTAAGACAAAGAACGTGATGTCCGTGGGTTTTCCATGAGATGGAGTCTCGCCTTCAGCACGAAGCTCAGTGTGGAGACAAGGAAGGTAATGGGCAAAAGAGAACCTGATTCACCATAAACTTTTGGGTATTCAGACATGTGGCTGCTTCTTGGAAGTCTTGGCTTTGTAAGGAAGGTCACAGCTCCTCCTGATGTGCGGCGTGAACGTCATACACAAGCGTGTATCATACACAGGCCTTGGCCTGGCTTGTGCATCTCAGGAGCATCTGCGTACCCATGCCTTGCTCCTCGAGCAACAGCTGGGTGCGCCCCCCTGCCCTGAGCACTGTGTGCAGTTCCTAGAGGGGGTCAAGGAAGGTGGAAAGATGTAGCAAGGAGGGAGCAGAACCTGCTGGCTTAAGCTTTTCAAGGCCGAACTTGAATGTATCTGATTGAGTAACGGTCCCTTTGACCTCAGGGCAAGACGCACCTGAGGGTGGGGATTTGTCCGGCTTTCCCAGGCTGCGTCCACAGAAGTCCACTTGCGTCGCCGGGTCTCATCAATAGGTCTGTGATGATGCCAGTGCTGACACCACTAGCTTTCGTGTATTGGATGATGAAGGCAGGGAATTTTCGTTTAAACTCAGGATTTTGTCTTTTAGTATTTCCTCTATTATTAGCTGTTTTCCTGCTGTACCATCTTGTTGTTAGTGTGTGTGTGTGAGTGTGAGCCTGTTCATGTGTGCAGTAGAGATTCCTAGAGTGGTAGTAAGACATACACACTTTGCTGTTATTGTTCAGTCACTAAGTCATGTCTGACTCTTTGCTTCCCATGGACTGTGGCCCCCGCCAGGCTCCTCTGTCTATGGGATTTCCCAGGCAAGAACACTGGAGTGGGTTGCCATTCCCTTCTCCGGGGGATCTTCCCAACCCAGGGATTGAACCTGCGTCTCCTGCATTGTAGGCAGATTCTTCACTACTGAGACACCTGGGAAGCCCAAGATATCCTTAAAACAGGTAATCCACAATGACCTGCCACAGGGGGGACTCTGCTCAATATTCTGTACTAACCTGAGCAGGAAAAGAATTTGCAAAACATAGATACATGCATATGTTTAACTGAATCACATTGTTGTATACTTGAAACCAACATGACATTGCAAATCAGTTATACTCCAATATAAAATTAAAGTGTAAACATTCTGTGTAGAAGCATAAATAAAAGACTGCGAAAAGAAAAAAAGAAAGAAAATGCCGCCCCTTGGTGAGAGAAGGCAGGGAAGCAAGCAGCCCCGGACCCACAGCGGGCCTCCCTTCTGGCGTCTGCCCTCTGCATGTCCAACAGGTACGCTGTCCTCTGCAGGGTCCCGCGTGTGCTCCCCTCCAGGACACCGGTGGGGAGGGGTTCTGCTGAGATCCAACCTGTAGATGACGGACCAGAGCCTCAGAGGCAGGGTCAAGACCCAGGCCCTGGTCTCCCTACTTTTCATTAAGCTTCCTGTTGGACGGTATTGTAGCCGGTTTACTACCAGTAACAGCGGCCCCGGGGGCTTCTCACTGGTGCTGCCCAGGCTGGAGCTGACCTGGTGATGAGCTGCAAGCCCTGTAGGAGTGGAGCCCCCTCCTCTTGCCCAGTCAGACCTCCCCCTACCCGAACCCAGCGTGGGCAGCTGTGTCTCTGAGGGAGGTCCGGACACTTCCAGCAGGAAATTGTTGCCCCAGTGACAACAGCTGCTGACTCATTGCATACCACCCTGCACACCAGCATCCCCTGTGACCCACACCACAGTCGTGGAAGCTGGCTCCACATTCACTCCCATTTGCTAGATGGGTAAATGGAGGCAGGTGAGGAGCAGGAGCTGGCCTGAGGCGGCGCAGCTGGGTGACCCTGGGGGATGGGCTCTGGGCCCCCCGTCACCATTCGGGGGGCTGTCACAGAAGGAGGGAGCCCAGGGTCTCAGCAATTACCTCCCAGGCCGCACTGTTTCAGACGCATTTTCATTTAGCTGGGCATCTGCCTTCTTTTAAAGAAGATGCATTTCTAAAGCCACGGTTTGGGAACCATGAGAAACCCTCTGCTCTTTGGAAGCCAAAACTCTTCTGCTGAGCAAACCGCCTCACGAGTCGTCCAGCCTCCCAGAGGAGGGCCATCAGTCAGGTGGTCTGAGCGCGGACGGGGCTGTGGTGCTGTTGTCACACGGCCCACGTGGTGCCACGCCCGTCTGCACACTCGCCCTGGAAACCTGCCTTCCTGCCCCCGCCCCCGCCGGCCCGCTTTCTCCAGCCTGGCTTCTTACAACGAAGACGAGAAGGAAGATGATGCAGAAGCAGGAAAGACTCACTCCTCACTCCCCTGAGTGTTTCCACAGTGGGGACCCGGAGGGCCGTCTGGCAGACCAGTCCACGGTAGGGACTGAACTTTCTGGGAATTTATTTAAGGGTGGGGGACAGGGATAGGCATGATGGACACAAACTGGGCTTGTTTTGACCTGTTGCTAAGGAAAGGGGGGGCCCAGGTGGAGAATCACCCGACTACCTTTGAACTCAAGCATTCCTCCTCTTGTCTGGGAGCTGAGGGCACGTGGTCCCTTTGTGCAGCCAGCCAGTTGCTTCCAGAATTCCTTGTGAGCCTGCTGACCAGCTCAGGGGAAGTGGGCAGCTCATTTCTCAGTCCCAGACACTCAGCATCATCTCCCTGGAGAAGCTGAGTCAACGGTGAGCCTTCTCTGCGGCGTATGGGGGGATTAATGTCCCCGGCGTGGAGGGTCAGTGCAGTGGGCAAAGGCCAGTATTAATCGACAAATTAAAGCCAACGCCAACCTGGGCAGGTGAGAGGAAGTCTCTGAGCTTGATCAGAAACATGTTTCTGTTTCAGGTCTAAATAATGGGCTACAGGGAGGCACATCTGTAAATTATACAGGAAGCCTTCCTCAACAACTGATTCACCCTGACAGTTTTACTGGAGTCTATGAAAATGAGTATTAAAGATGTGATCTGTAGGCTTCCTTCCAGGAATTCCAATCTGGTTTCAATAAAATGGGGACACTGATTGGAAGTGAAGTTGCCTTCCGGTTTTGCCTTTGGCTATTACGTGCTCATTCGTGAAATGACTGAATTCCACAACTCCTTTTAATATTCACCTTTTGAGTTCATCTCCAGCACTGGACACATTGGAATGATTAAAATAGCACTGGCTTCCCATGCTGGGTGCTTTCTAATTTAAAACAGCCCAGGTGCTGAAGACAAATGAGTCCTCCTGGTAAGTCCATTCTTTTCTTTGCATGAAGTTGCTTGGTGCAAACACCGAGGGTGGAATATTAATAGTAAAAAAAAAAATTAAATAAAATAATGCTCCTTGAGTAGATGCCTGGGGGAAGAGATTAAAGTTTGGTGCAAGGCAGGACGTGTACTTGGTGTGGGATTGTTCTGGTGTCATTGGCTTCTGAGCTTTTCACTCTCATCCTGTGTTTATAATCCCCGTGGGGCTCCAGGCTCTGCTTCCTTCCTCCCCAGGGAGGCCCCCTCTAGGTCAGCCGTGTGCTGTGAGCTGACCTTGGGCTGGGCTCTCCCACAGGTGGTGGGATTGCACCCAGACAGCTGTGGCTCCCTCTCCCCTGCCCCCCAGCTCCCCAGGGCATGGTCTTGAGAGGGCTCCCGGAGATAAAGCAGCTCCAAGTGCCACCAAGAAGAGGAACGTTAATGAGCTGATTCTTCCAACACACCCTCAACGAAACTCCCTTACCCCCTTGTTCTAACCACTGGGCTGATGTACCACAGGTGCTGTTTGTATCCGGCCTCCCTGAGGTTTACTGTTCAAGGCAGACGAGTACTTTCCCTTCCATTTCTGCTCCAGAATTCTCTCAGCCTTTGATGACAGGGAGAAAAAGTTGGGAGGGGGGGTTCTCATCCTACCCCCCACCAATATTTTTTCATCCAAAACTATTATTGGATATTCAGTGGGAGAAAATGGACCTAAACCCTTGGGAGACTGGGTTGGCACACATTCATTTGGAAATGTTGTTGTAGGACTGCAAATGTTGCCTTTTTTATATGCAAAATTCACATTTAATTTCCCCTGGTCTTATTGAAAATCATGAAAATAGGTTTCATGCATTTAATCTGGGATGAAATTTTGTTGCGTTTGCTGCTTTTCCTCTGAGGAAAGCTCAGTGGCCTGTGCTTTGGTGTCAGATGTCTGAGGATATGGAATGCACACTGCTGAGTGTGTCTAAGAGAAATGTCATTTCTTCACGTGATGGGCAAGAGACGCTCATGGGTTGAAATTAAAGACGTTTTCCTGCTCATCAGCTGTCTCCTCTTGGGCCAACCAAAATGAAGTCATGTCAGTGGACAGTAGCAGCAACGTCCGCCCTTGCAGGAAGCTGCCTATGACGGTGACCACCTGGCTAGAGGGACACTGTGCCTTCATTGACAACCTTGACTCACCACGTGTTCTTTCGCATTTAACTCTGATCACCATTTCTAATGTGGATTATGGTGATATTAGTGCGATACTGCAGCCACGTGCAGCTCTTTAAATTCAAATTCATAAAAAGTAAATTAACAATGCAATTCCTCAGTCACACCGGCCACATTTCAAGCGTTCAGTAGACGGCGACTGACAACCATGTTGAGGAGCTCAGTTACAACCTCTTTCCATTACTGCAGAAGTTTCTGTTAGGGATAGAGTTTACCACGATCCTAAGAAAATCTCGAGGAAGACGGGCTCTCCTTCCAGGCCACATTTAATTGAAGACCTGCCATGTGAGTGGGGACCTATGAGCAGCAGACAAACTTTGATGAAAAGTGGAAATTTCCTATGTGGCACCAAAGACTAAATCCGACCCAGAGTATTTTGAAGATGAGCTTGGTTAACGATGGTTCTGCCAAAATACTGGTGACGGATAGTAACAGGATGGAATTCTGAGCAGTTGCAATATCCCAGGTCTTCAAGCACTCAGGTCACTGACATTAATGACACGGGAGAAATGCTTCTTGTTTTCTGCAACATTATTTTTATTTAGTAACTCTTAGACATCTGGGGAACCGTCCCGCTGCAGGTTCTGAGTGCCCTGGCATGGAGGCTGGGAGAAGGCCCCCTCATACTCACCCTGCTGATAGCACTCCATCCTTGTTCTTAGCCGGAGGATGCTTTATTTCCAGAGGTCAGTACTTTCAGGACACGGGCTCGTGCTGAGAGATCGCTTTTTTTATACACTGCAAATGACACAGAGAGGCAATGCCAGCCTCCCTGCATTTCATTCAAAGGCCAACAAGCCTCATGAAGGTCTATTATAAGCCAGATGCAGTGTCTAAATTGTCTCTGGGTGGTGATTTTGTGGCTCAGACACCTGGGGACCTCTCTTCTGTGGTCTCCTCCTGGAGCAGATCACACTGTCCACGCCCATCCAGCCCAGCCGAGACAAGTGACTGTGGCCTGGGATGCGCCATCCGCGTGGTCCACGGTAGCATCCAGGAGAATGAGGTTCTGAGGAGGCTGATTCAGGACGGGAGGGTGGAAATGATAGGAAAGACCTGGGTTGAGCCTTGGCCAGTGGTTGTCTTGTTAGCTAGTAGTGAGCACTTGTCAGGTTCCTGGAATTGTCCTAGAACCTCCTGACACTTGTTTCTTCCAGCTGGTGCCAAAAACCTTGGCATCAGTGCTGCCATCTCCAACATGTGGATGAGGTCCTGGGTCATGGAGCTCAAGACCTACCAAACTCAGCTGCAAAGCCCAGACTCCTTAAGCCCAAAGCCAGGTTTGCACAGTGGTGACATGCCATCTCTGACCATGCGTGTGATTGCCCAGGCAACCCCCAGAGGACCAAGCTCTCCCAGACCTGGGATGAATGATGAGGACCATCCCATGTATGAGCTGGGGGCCCCATGGCAACAGTAGGATTCCACTGAGTTTCTCTGAAAACAGCCAGCGATCCTGGGCCCACCTCAGTGCTAAAAAGGGGCTGCTTCTCCCTGGGTGGGAGGGCCAGTCTTCATAGCCGAGGCTGACGAGTCCTCAGACAGCCTCTGTGACCCTCCCATCCAATTTCCTGGCCCAAGACCAGCCAGAGCACATAAGGCTAGTTTCACACAAGAGCTACAAGTAAACTCCAGGTTTCCTGGGCCTTCCCTGGTGGTCCAGGGGTTAAGACTTCATCTTCCAATGAAGAGAGGGAGGGTTTGATCCCTGGTCAGGGAACAAAGATCCCACATGCCTCATAACCAAAGAGCCAAAACATAAAACAGAAACAGTATTATAAAAAAATTCTATAAAGACTTTAGAAATGATCCACATCCAAAAAAAAAAAAAAATCTTAAAAAATCCAAGTTTCCTGCTATTGCTCCACCCAAGAACCCTCAGGAGGCTCTACCCCGGGGCCGAGACCCTGTGCTTCTCTGTCTGCGGCCAGCACCTCAGGTCCTGGGAGCCACTGCCAGCCAGCAAGGTGGACTTGTCATGGTGGAGCAGAAATCTGAGCGCCTGCCTCACCCGGAGGTGACCTCAGTGGGGAGGGAGCGGCCGGGACAGCCTGGACCGGCACGTGTGAGGTTCCCCCAGAACCCAGTGAGATCTGAGGGCCCCGAGCCCCGGCTCACCTGCTGCGAGGCTCTGCACACGTGCTCGGGGGCTTTGCTCTTCCCCTCCAGAAAACCCAGAGATGAGCCCCGGGCAGCTTGGTCTGTGCTCTCCCTGCAGCTGGACTTGAAGTACAGATGGAGAGGAGATCCCAGTCTGCTTAGGCCTCTGGGGTTCTCAGTGCAGTCCAAGAGGCTGGTGTATTTAAGGCACAGCATGGTGGACAATCTGCAAGAACTGCAGGCATAAAGTGAATGCTTCCTTCCCAAAAGTTTGCTGGAGAACTCAGGCACCCCTGCAGAATCAGTGCAGACCTGCACACGTGCGTCCACGTGGCCAGAACCTGCCCTGCTCTCAGCGCAGCTGAGGATGCAGTCTTGCAGCTAGTTAGCTGTCGGCTTCTGCGGGACTGTATTGTCGTCAGGCCTGGGGTCTGGCTTGCTCGTCTCTCCACTTTCCATGCCTGGACAGAGCCCTCTGCACGGGAGTCTCCCAAGGGGCAAGTGAAGATGGTGGTTTGGTTGCTCCGTCGTGTCCGACTCTGTGTGACCCCATGGACTGTAGCCTGCCAGGCTCCTCTGTACATGGGATTCTCCAGGCAAGAATGTTGGAGTGGGTTGCCATTTCCTTCTCCAGGGGATCTTCAAGGGTACCAGGCAAATCCAAGCTCCAGGCCTTCATGCATCCTGGGCTCGTTCTTCCTGTTCCTCAGACGTGGCTGCCAGGTTGGACGAGGGCACCCCTGGCCCCTGTGCCGAGCTCCTCAGCCAACTCTTACCTCCTGCCTGAATCCTGTGCTCCGTCAGCCTCCGCATCACTTCCCAGGCTCTGAAAGGCTCCCAGATGCCCAGTGCACAGTCACGCGGGGTTGACTTGGGCGGAGAAGGCGGCCACAAAGGCCCCTGGTTACTTCGAAAGAGCCTCCTGTCTTCTCTCCAAATCGCTCCCGGCATCTCTGAGATGCCGGCGCGGGAGGAGGGCGAGAGAGGCCGGATGCGGCTGCCGCCTGCCTCCGCGCGGGGCCCGCCACCTCCCAGCTGCTCGAGTCTCCGGGTGCCGGAGGGGGGCTTTTGGGGGGGTGGAGTGACAGCATCTTCTCCAAAATCTTCATCGACAGTAAACACTGCTAACTACCAACTCATAAAACATATCAGCTGGGTTTATGACTTTTAACCATCTTTCCAATTGTGCTATAAAATAAAGGCAGATGCCTTTTTAAGATCTTATTGTCAAGGGCCGGCTTCTCCAGCAGCACCTGCTTAGCAGCCGTCTGCTTGTTTATGACCCTTTTTTTTATAGGTGACAGTTTAAGGTGGCTCTTCTCCGGTTACAAAGAGTTCCTCCTGATGGCGCGGACGCGGCGCGCACCGTCGGGGGCCCCCGCTCCTGCCAGTGCTGAGGCCGGGTCGCAGTTTCACCTGGGTTTTCAGTGGACAGCCTCGCCACACACATCAGGCTCCGCCAAATGCTCCGCCATTAATTTATGATTTAAAGTAATTAACTTTTGCTGATTAAAGTAATTATTTCGAATGCATTGCACTCGGGCCCAAATGATGCGCTCAGCCCCTCTCCAGTTTGAGCGAGCAGCATGCCAAGTGCTTAAAAGCTGCACCGGGGCCGGGAGAGAGACTCTAGCCTGGCTCTCGGATCTGCCACGTTTATGACTGACTTGTGCTAACTGCTCATTTTAATGCCGGGTTCTGGCAGCACGTTGACACAGCGTGAAACCTTCATCCGGTAAACAAGACAAGCTTCAAGCCTGGTGACACCCGTGACAGTGGAAGCAGTTTAAATGAATCTTGCCTCCAGCCTTCCAGAGGTATCATGTTTTCACGCTCTCTCACTTACCCAGATTGGCCCTTAAACAGCCTACAGCTTCATCTGGCCTTGGCCAAGAGGGCGGGACACACGCCCCCCAAGAACCCAGGCCCATATGCCCCCAAAATCTGCAGCTGCCCAGCACTGACCCCCGATGACCCTCAGGGGCCCAGACAGGGCAGGGCTGGCTGGTCTCTTTGCAGGAGGAGCCCGCTTGGTCTGGGGAAACTTCTAGGAGGGGATGGAGAGACACAGAGGGATGAGGGCTTGCTCGCTATTTCACATCTGCATCGAGCACTTGCCCTTCCTCATCGTGGCATCACCTGCCAGCAAGGCAGAGAGTCAATGGCCTGCTGTTTTCCTGGCTGGGAGGCTGCTGCAGCCAGGAGCAGAGGAGCCCTGAGCTGGAATCTCAAGGCTGGAAAGCCCTCCCAAATCTCAACCTCCCTCTAATTTCAAGGAAGGAGGTGTGAGCTGAAGTCCAGCACCCATGGGTAGAGCAGGCGGGGTTGGGGGGGGGTGGGTGCTGTCCATCGAGACACACGTGTGCGGGCATCCAGGCTTCAGGCAGGCCCAGGAGCCCTTCTCTCCCGGAAAATCCTGCAAAAGTGGTCACCACCACTGTTCCCGTTGCGTGTCTCCCTGCTGGGTGCCAGGCGCTGAGCCTTGGGCCCCAGAGGTGGTCCCTGGAAACTTCTCAGCGATGGGAGGAGGTGCGTCATGTCACTGATGAGTCACCCGGGAGTTGGTGGTTAAGTGCCACACCCAGAGCCCCTTAGCCACTGGACCACGGCAACAGCCACGCCCTTCTATATCCGAAATTCCAGAAATATGGTCTCTGCTTAATCTCTGTTTTTGTTGTTCTGTCATTCAGTCGTGTTCAACTCTTTGCGACCCCATGGACTGCAACACGCCAGGCTTCCCTGACCTTCACTGTCTCCCGGAGTTTGCTCAAACTCATGTCCATCCAGTCGATGATGCCATCCAACCATCTCCTCCTCTGTCGTCCCCTTCTTCTCCTTCCCTCAATCTTTCCCAGCATCAGTGAGTCAGCTCTTCCCACCAGGTGGCCAAAGTATTAGAGTTTCAGCTTCATCATCAGTCTTTCCAATGAATATTTAGGTTTTATTTCCTTTAAGATGAACTGGTTTACCCATTCAAAAAAAATTCAGGGAGGCACAATGGCCTCTTAGAGACTCTTGCCTCCTCCTGCCCCAGCAAGGAGCCACCAGGCTGGCTTTTGAGAAGAGTCACGACTCCTCAGGGCCCAGGAGCCTTCTCACCTGGGAGAGCCAAGGCAAGTGGCCAACCGAAGTCCAATAAAAGCCTGGACTTTGGAAAAGACAGACATTGAGGAGGGGTCACTTCATGCTCCTGCTCATTGCTGTTTGTGGGGACTGTTTGAGGGGCTCCAACTTGCATTTTTATCTTTTCTCTTACTAATGATCCCAACACCCTGGGCTTTCAGTGAAACCACAAGGAAATCTAATTTCGTATGTAATTAAGTGCCTGATGGGCAGCGATCCCCCGGCAAACGATATTTCAGCTTAATGCTGTTGAACAAACATCACCGACAAAAGACGGTGCCAGAGCAGTCATCTGTGTGCTGGCACGTTCGCTGCCGCATGACGGCCGCGGATCGTAAATAACCCACTTCACTTTTGGGGTGAATTAAGTGCTCTTAAAGGGTTTGATGAAAAGACCATCAAAGGGAAACATTCCTCCTCCATCCAGGAGTCAGGGCTGCGCCAGGCTGGTTGGGCAGATGCTCTGTCCTGCTTGGCACGCGCCTGTGAAGGCGACACTCCACTCACTGCCCTCGCAAGCGTCGGCACAGCTGCCAACTGGCAGAGTCTGGAACGGGACCAGGCAGGGGTGGGCTGGGAGGACGGGGCCTTTGCAGCGGAAGAAGGAGGTCCCCACCGCCCAGCCTGCGCAGGGAGCAGATGCTGGTGCTGTCTTTGCCCCCACTGGGGATTCTCAGAGTTCGGAGAAACGCTGCAACTGAGGAACTTGCATCCAAGTCAAGAAGAAGCTTAAAGTCAATCAAGAATCACGGGGGGGCTTCCCAGGTGATGCTAGTGGTAAAGAACCTGCTTGCCAATGCAGGAGACGTAAGAGATGTGGCTTTAGTCCCTGAGTCGGGAAGATCCCCTGGAGGAAGGCATGGCAACCCACTCCAAGATTCTTGCCTGGAGAATCCCGTGGGCAGAAGATCCTGGCCGGCCACAGTCCACGTGGTCGTGGACATGACTGAGCAACTCAAAATGTGCACGTGAAGCATTTGAAGATGGGCAGCCCTGCCATGGGGCGGGGAGGGGAGCGTGGCCGGCATGGCTGGAGCTTTGTCAGCTAAACATCTGAAAAAGCCAGCATCCAGCAGGGTAAACTGTCTGTTCTGTGGGCTAGGGCTGTTCTAAACAAGTTTTCTTTCTTTTCTTTTCTTTTTTCCTTCCTCTGGATTGATTGTTTTAGATAAAAAGAATGAACACAAAACTTTGAGAAAATGTGACTCACAGCCCACTTCAGCCAGTCCTCTCAGGATATGCCTTGTGCTCCACTTTTCTGGAAAACTCCAGGTTTTGAAGTCTCACAGGCCCAGGTTCAGATCCCAGCCGGGCCACTTACCAGCTGAGTGACCCAGGGCCAGTCACTGGGTTCTACAAGCCTCAGTTTCCTCCATGGCACTGCAGAAGGGGTGCAAAAGCTGATGTGAGTGTTAAAAACCTGGGGATACGAGCTGACTCATGGTCCACACGTAACAGGCAGCAGCTGCTGCTGTGCGTGTGGCTTTGCTGGGATCGTCATTATTCCTGCAGACACAGGGGCACCCTGGGCACCTGAGCTGTGGTGGCTGAGCTCGGAACCTGACTCAGTGGCAGCACCTGCCTAAACGGTGCCTGGGGATAGGAACATGGGTGCAGAATGAAGTGGCAGTCCCCTAATCCACCAGGCGTGGCTGAGGGAGCTGAACAAGTGGGTCAGCACGCAGCCAGGACGCCCAGGACCAAACCAGCAAGCCACAAACCGGTTGGTTACTGTTTACGACACGTCATTCCCTCCCGATCGCCAAGATGCGTTCAGTCGACACTCGTGCGGGCACCTGCTCTGGGCCAGGCCTCGGTGTGGGTGCTGGACAAACGGTGAGCAGAGCACCACAGACAGACAGACACCGACATGATGCCCTCTGGTGATGCCCTCTCCGAGTGGACATTTGGAAAATATGGGAAAGAACAAGCTGGAAAATAAAGACATCTATTATTCTAGCACCCAGGGGTGTTTCCAGTTCAGGCAGCAGTAAGTTTATCTTGACACAGAGAGATGTCTCTTGCTAGCTGCCCTGGATCTTAAGGACCAGGAAAACACAAAACATAATTTTCAAACACATCATCCTGGTAGATGCATCCTATCCCGTTAGCTGTAGCACAATAAACTGACCCTACAATACTGGGTATCGAGTGGATGGAGTAATGGCCCCCAGCGACATCATCTCCATTTCTGGAACACAGGCACTGCCTTACATGGTAAAGACAGTGTAGATGCAACTAAATTAAGGATCTCCAGGAAGGGAGATTTTCTGGATTATCCAGGTGGGCCCTAAATGCTATCACAGGTGTCCTCGTAAGAGGGGCAGAGGAGGAGGAGAAGGCCGTGTGGACAAGCAGGCAGAGGCTGGAGCGATGCGGCCACAAGCCCAGGAATGCCAGCCACTCCAGAAGCTGGAAGGGGCGAGGAGCAGAGCCCTCCACCAGCCTCCCAGGAAGCAGGGTCCCGCCTGCACCTTGACTTCAGCCCAGTGAAACAGATTCCAGACCTGAGTCCCCCAGACTGGGGAGGGATGCATTTCGGTTGTGTGAAGCCAGCACAGCCGCAGGAAATGAATCCACCCTTAAAAGAGGTGCAGCATGGGGCATCTGCCTGGTAGGCAACATGGGAGGTGAATGAGAGGGTGACTGCACCGTAATTAAATCAGGACTAAGGAAGGTTCCAATTTTTATTTTCATTTGCATGATACAAAAATAGTCACCCTTGGCAATTATATTACAAATCCTCAGTTTTTCTTTTTTTTTTACATTGAAACAGGTGAACCTGAGCAGTCAGGTAAACACCCTTTTGGCCCGCTCCTCACCACCAATTCCAGTCCAGTCTGAGCTGGAGCTAAGTGACGGTTCAGGCTTCTTGCTGGCGTGGCCAGCTGACGAGGGTCCTCCCACCTCTACACCCTCCAGCCACACCTCCCCAGGCCTGCTTGCAAACAGGTGCCTCCCGCTCACCGTGGAGACAGGTCTACACGCCGTTGCTCACTGGACAATGTCAGGTGCTGACCAGAACTTCCAACAGGGACATCTGAGCATCTTTTATGTGGACATGACTTTGTCCTGAACATCTTTTCTGGAACAAGGAGAAGAGTCTGGGTAGGTAGTCCTTGGAACAAATTTCCAAGAATGGCTTGGACACACTGTCCAGATGGCATGATGAAGGTTAGGGTAACTGGTGGGAAGTTGCCTCTGCTTCTGGGCTCACTTCAAGTCCTGATCACTTGCTCCTTGAAAGGAAAGCTATGACAAACCTAGATAGCGTATTAAAAAGCAGAGGCATCACTTTGCCAACAAATGTCCATACAGTCCGAGTTAATGGCTTTTCCAGTAGTCATGTGCGGATGTGAGAGTTGGACCATAAAGAAGACATATAGAGTGCCAAAGAACTGACGGTTTTGAACTGTGATACTGGAGAAGACTCTTGAGAGTCACTTGGACTGCAAGGAAATCAAACCAGTCAATCCTAAAGGAAATCAACCCTGAATATTTATTGGAAGGACTGATGCTGAAGCTGAAGTTCCAATACGTTGGCCATCTGATGAGAAAAGCCAACTCACTGGGAAAGACCCTGATGCTGGGAAAGACTGAGGACAGGAAGAGAAGGGGGTGGTAGAGGATAAGATGGTTGAATGGCATCACCGACTCAAAGGACATGAATTTGAGAAAGCTCCAGGAGATAGTGGACGACAGAGGAGCCTGGTGTGCTGCAGACCATGGGGTCAAAGAGCCGGACACAACTTACTCACTGCACTATAAGTCCCGTTGACTTCCTCACCGTTTTCCCTGAATACGACTTTTGGTTTGCAGTCCACCATTCTCCTATGTGGCCCTCTGCCCAGTTTCTGAACTCATCAGCTGGGGGAGGCGGAACACAGTCCAGGAGCCACCCCTGCCACAGGGACAGAGCTGCATAGCGATGAAAGGCTTGGGGATCGGCGCCAGACCATCTGAGTTCAGACTGGGCTCTACTGTGCTCTCCTTAGATGTGACCCTGAGAACACTGGGCCTTTCCGAATCCAATTCTTTGCAGCCAAAATGGAATTTTAAAAAGTACCACCTGCCCTACAGGTGCACGGCCTAATTAGGCGTTCCCATACGCCCTGGCATGGCTGACGTCTGGGACCTGATGCCTGGCTATAGCTATTAGAAGTATGATGACTTGCCCGGTGCTGGGTCCCTTGAAGGCCACACAGAGGCAGGCCCTGGGGACCAGCAGGGAGCAGGCGGGGGGCTCCTCTGCTTAGGGTTTGCTGCTTCCCTTGCACCAGCCTGACAGCCTGTGCTCTGGCTGGGGCCTGCAGGCACCAAAAGCCATTAGGAAGAATTTGTTGTCACCAGGCAGCCCTGCTCTCCCTGAACTGTTATCAATGAGCTTGTCAACCCAAGGCCTAACCTCCTTTGTTCTTCTCATCTGTTCTCCCCTCGGAGGTCTCTCCGAGCCCCCAGCTCCTCCGAGGGCTGTTGACAGGCTGCGTGCACCTGTTTGGCTGGAGGCTGGGCCTGGGGGTCCGGGCGTGGTGGAGAGACAGTAGGGGCTTCCCCCGCCGCCTGGCTCCCAGCGCTGGTCCGAGACAGGATGTCAGATGACAGTTGTGATGGCTGCAGCTGGTACGCCAGCCTGTGCCAGGGGCAGGGCGCATGGCCACATGCCTGGATGCACTGGGCTGTCCCTGGGGCCAGGCGACTCACCTCCACGTGGCCGCAGGTGGGGCAAGCCGGCCTGGCTGGCTGTGTTGAGGGCCGACAGCAAGAAGCAAGGTCACAGAACCATCACCCCGCAGTGGTGCCTCCTGAAAACCCAGGGTGGAGAGGGTGCCCGCGTGGGCCTGGTGCGGGTGGACCCACCAGAGCTGCCCAGGCTCGAATAAGCCGCAACTGCTAAAGAACTCGGGGTCAGACCTGGCTCTGTCTGCTCTCAGGACCAGGCTGACCAGCTAACAGACAAGAAGGGAGATGCAGCGGACTGAGTAGCCACATAGCAGGTGTCCCAGCAATAGCCTGGCCTTAGCGCAGGCACCACAGCCCAGTACAATGGACTAGGGGGCTTTACCAGTAGACTTGTGTGTCTCACTGTACTGGGGGCTGGATACCCAAGATCAGGGTTCTGACAAAGTAACTGTCACTCTGAGGCCCCTTCTTCTGGCTTGTAGTAGCCACACTTCTCTGTGTCCTTATGTGGGGGAAGTGGGGAGAGAGAGATGAATAGAGAGTTGGTGTCTCTCACAAGGGCACCGATTCTCATACCAGGGTCCCACCCTCACGACATCATCTAATCTTGCTGTTATTGTTTAGTGGCTAAGTTGTGTCTGACTATTTGTGACCCCATGCACTGCAGCACGCCAGGAACCCCTGTCCTTCACTATCTCCTGGAGCTTGCTCAAACTCATGTCCATTGAGTTGGTGATGCCATCCAACCATCTCATCTTCTGTCGTCCCCTTCTCCTCCTGCCCAGGGTCTTTTCCAATGAGCCAGCTCTTCACACCAGGCGGCCAAAGTATTGGAGTTTCAGCGGTGTCAGCGCCGTCCTCCTCTGAACTGCGGCCTCTGTGTGCACAGGCGGGTTCTGGGAGGTTGGCTCCTCTGGCAGCTGGAACAGGAGCTGGCATGTGGTTCCCAGCAGAGGCTGGCCCCATAGCGAGTTTGGGTTCTAGGCTGGGACTTTCCTCCCGGTTCAGAGGATGTCACTGTCCCCCACCAAAGAGGGAAAGGCAGCCAATCCTGTTCATGGGGGCTCCACCCTCTCAACCTAAGCCCCTTCCAAAGACCCCACCTCCAAGACTTTGACCACCTGATGGGAAGAGCTGACTCACTGGGAAAGACCCTGATGCTGGGAAAGGTTGAGGGCAGGAGAAAGGGATGACAGATGGTGAGATGGTTGGAGGGCATCACTGACTCAGTGGGCATGAGTGTCATAAAAATCCAGGAGATGGTCCTGCCACTCTGGTTGAAACCTCTCCAGCTTCATTGGCTGGGCTCTAGAAAAATCAACAGCAGGCTTCCAATGGGAGGCAGACAGGAGGAGGATGGAAGATGCCAGAGGGCTGGGGATGGCAGAAGGGAGAGAGCGACTCCTGCACCAAAGACGTCGGGGAGAACGCACCCATGGCCTCCCCAGCCCAAAACACCGTGCGTGGTCCTCAAAGCCCAGAAGCCACCTGGCCACGGTGTCACCTGGCCTGGTATCATTCAGGTGACTCAAGTTGAACTTTAAAGGCATGCTTACCCCTCTGTGGTGGCTTTCCCGGTGGAGGTGCCCACGCTTCTCCCAGCCAAGTCACTCTTGGCTTTAGGATGATGGCTGCAAGATCAGAGCTAGAAGCTCTTTGTCCTGAGAATGGCCATTCACTCATCCCGCTGGGCCAAACCTCACTGCGCGATTCCACCTTCCCAGAGCTGTGCCTGGCCAGCACACCGCTGGCCCAGCAGGCAGGTGACCAGGGCGCTCAAGCCTGAAGCTCTAGGGCTCCATCTACCAGTATCTCCCAGCCTAGAGCTGGGTCTTTGAGAGATGATGCTCCACCAAGAACTGGGGCCTCATGGGTGGCCTCAGCGGCCTGGGGCCTTCATTGACAGGGGTCTGATCCCATGCAGAGGGAAGTGGCCTGGTGCCGGCTCTCTGGAGGGCAGTCCTGGACCAAGGAGCCCTGATCAGTCTGGCCACTGCTCCTTGCCCCAATGTCCCCATCCACACACAGGGACCTTAGCTGTTCAGTGTCCCATTGATGGCCTGGAGGGGCACACCAAGACAGAGCTCCAGAACTTTGGAGTGATGGCAAGGCCAGTGGGGGGGCAGCTGCGATGCACACAGACCCCAAGGGCTGCAGCGTGACAGAGCCGCTTCCTGGGGAAACACACCCAGCACATGTCCTGGACACAGCTGCTGTGACCCCCGAAGGGACCCAGAGCCGCCACGTGTGAGAGGGAGCCTTTTAGCAGGCGTCGTTCACACGAGGGCAGCGTGGGGCGGCCGCTCACTCCCTCCCGGCTTCAGTGGGAGCCGGGCAGCCCGAGGGCCAGGAGGCCCACCCAGGGCCTCTGCAGACGTGGGGGCAGCCTGCTGGGGCCGGCCCGTCAAGGGCACGGCGGCGAGCGACTTCGAAAGCCTTGACATTTACACAATTTAGGCCTGTTCTGTGTATTCAAGGGCTTTCCCTCAAAGGGTGCAGGGCCCTCCGCGGCCAGATCTGTTAATGCCTCATGCTTTTTGTGTTTCATGCGCCACTTCCAATGACTGTCAATGTTGACCTAAGCGAGAAACATCCAAACACATTTATAAAGGAGACCATGGGACCTCGCACCACGCGACTCCTGTCCTGTGGAGCAAAAGGAAGAAAGATAACACCAGACTTGGTTTGTTTCTTTGTTTTTTTTCAAGTGGTGGCCTGTTTAGCGAGCCTTGTCGTGCACATGGCTGTCGTCTTCCTGGGAGACTCAGGTTTTCCGTTCGGAAAACATCAAAGGAAAGGCCTTCAGACAGATGATTAAGTCGGGGCTCTTGGCATCTGCATGTGGAATTAGTGGCTGTAATGTGAACATTTATTCACCGATTGGAGAAATAGTTTCTAGTGTTTTCCATGGGGTAGCACGTGTCACAAGCTGGAGGAGAGTCCTGGCCTCGTGGAACTGAACATCTGCTGAGGATGGTGATGAAAAAACAAGGACCCAGGTTGTGAGTTCCCTACAGGGGGACAGGGGAGTGATGCGAGCCCAGAGTCGGGGCTGCGGAGCTGGGCACAGGAGGCGCACGGGCAGGGCACTCTCAGGGACGGTGGGGCCTGCAGAGAGCGGGAAAGGGGCTGGCAGATTCTGGGTGAAGGGGGAGACATTCTGAAGCAACAAAAGCAGGTCGGGCATCTGATTAATTCTTCCACTCACTCCAGATATCACACTCCACACAAAACACGGAAGATGGGGGGAAACTGTGACACCAGAAGACAGATAGGGCTAGGCGATGAGGACTCTAAGCATGGAAGCCAGGTGTTCGCATGAGTGAAAAAGCAACACTCTCTGGCAAAGTAGGTCTTTAAGCTGCCCCAAGAAAGGGCATGCATGTGATGTCAAAAGAAGCCATTGGTTTCCGCCTCTTTTGGGGCCTTGGGCTTGTCTACCAGGGACATTAAATCAGCTGAAACTTTGGCTGTGTCTACAGGAACCCACCTGCTCCATCTCTCCGCAGTGGGGTTTGCTGGTGGCCTCAGGCTAACATGTGCATCAGCCTCCATGTTGTGCTGAGATAGCTCGCCAAGCGGCCAGCTGAAGTGGGTTGCGCTTGGTGCATGACACCTCTGCTGCAGATGTCCGGATCAAGTGAGAGGCAAACAGACATGCACTGAAAGGAGGAGGGGCTGAAGCAGCGGTAGGCTTGGCTGAGTAACGGATAATACAGCAAGGCAGGCGGTCAGTGAATCAGTCATCACTGCGGTCCACTGCGTGCCAAGCTCTGCTCCGCACCACGGGAGAGTCCAGGGGAACTGGGCAAGGACTTAAACTTGAAGGACAGAGATACCTGTGTATCTACTAATGCTTGAGGAATGGAGATACCTAGGTAGCCTTCCAGCAAGGATAATCTGAGCAGAGGCCTGGAAGTGGGGGAGCCAGGAGGTAGGAGCCTAACAAAGCAGGCAAACAGCTTCAGGACTGAAAGAGAGGACAAGAGAGGAGCAAAGGGAGGGAGAGCCCTGTTCCAGAAGTCCGAAAATAAGATTAGCAGCTGCAACACTGGACCTGGTCGCTGAGGACTCTCGGGAACATGTCTGTTGTGGTCCAAATATATGTGATTCCCCCCTCCCAGATTCATATGTGACATCGTAGTTCTCAAGGTGATGGAGTTGTTGTTCACTTGCTCAGTCTTCGACTCTTTGTGACCCCATGTACAGCAGCATGACAGACCTCGCTGTCCATCACCACCTCCTGGAGCTTGCTCAAACTCATGTCCATTGAAACAGAGATGCCATCCCCAGCCATAACATCCTCTGTTGTCCCCTTCTCCATCTGCCCTCAATCTTTCCCAGCATCAGGGTCTTTCCCAGTGAGTCAGCTTTTCACACCAGATGGCCAAAATGTTGAAGGTAGGGCCTTTGGAAGGGGCTTAGGTCGAGAGGGTGGAGCCCTCATGAACAGGATCGGCTGCCTGTTCCTCTTCAGTGGAGGGACAGTGACATCCTCTGAGCCGGGAGGAAAGCCCCAGCTTCATGCCCAGCCTGGAACCCAAACTTGCTATGGGGCCAGCCTCCTCTGGGAACCACGTGCCAGCTCCTGCTCCAGCTGCCAGAGAAGCCAACCTCCCAGGACCAGCCTGTGCACGCAGAGGCCGCGGTTCAGAGGAGGATGGCGCTGTTACTGCTGAAGCGCCAGGTGGAATCCCTCTGGGGGTCACGGATGGAGGAGCCCTGAGCAGGCCGCTGCCTATCTGGGATGCGCTTTGCTGCGTGAAGGGAAGCCAGGAGCAGGGGTGCTGGGGCAGACTGAAAAGGTCAGAGCTGGGTTTGAAGTTCAGGGTTGAGGATTCCTGACTTCAGGGTGGTCTCGTCATCCCTGCAGGTTTCCGGCTGTGCAAGCAGGTCCCGGAGGGACGAGTTTTTGGAAGACCGAAGTTTCTTCCTGAATGAGGGCTTGGGCTCAGTACATCCACCTCTGGGAGTCTTTCCTTCCAGAAAACCCAGGCCTGTGGCTGGGAGGTGCTGTGGTTTCTCAGTGCTCTCAGACGCAATGGCTCTCCCTTGGCTGCCTCGAGTGCATCAAATCTAAACACTTCCTTCTGTATCGATAAACAGAATTCCCTCTGTATCCTTGACTTAATTAGGGCCTGGAAAGATGGCTGAGCGCTATGTCAGTAAGTAAATTTCCCCCATTAACCTGCACATTTGTCATAGCTGCCTTTGTAAACCGACAGTGACTGCAGAGTCTAAAGTAACTTTAGGTGAAAAGATCAAGTTCAGACCAACAAAGCATTCATGCCTGATCACAGGAAAGAATTGTCTTAGAATGGTCAGCTCCTGGAGGTAAGGCCCTGTCCAACTCCATCTGGATGCTGGTTCAGGCCATCCTGCTGACATGCCTGTTATGCCTGTCCTTTCTGAGTGAGCTGGGCCTCCCACCTCCTTTAGTGAAATTTATTTTTTTCCATAGCACTTAACATTACCTGACATGCTGAATGTTTGTTTATTTAAATTTCGTCTGTCCCCCTTTCTCTGTCATGGCTCCCTCAGGCTGCTAATAGCAAAATATCCCAGCCTGATTGGTTTAAACAATGGAAATTAATTTTCACACAGAGCGAGGGAGCCAGCAAGTCCAAGATCTGATGTCTGATGAAGTGATCTCCTAGCTCCTGGCCAGGTCTTCACGTGGTGGAGAGAGATTCCTGGTTGCTTCTTTTTTCATAAGAACATCATTTCTATAGGATCAAGGCTCCACCCATATAACCCCATGCAAACCTAATACTTCCTTAAAGGGCGCATCTCCAGTAAAGCACGTGCAGGGTTAGGACTTCAATATATGAATTACAGGAGAGAGGGTTGGGGGAAGGATGCAGTTCAGTCCAAGCTCCTTCGGGGGCAGGACTGTGTCTGTTTATCCATTGTGTAGTCCCATCACTTAAAGCATGTTTGGGTACATTTGGATGCCCTAGAAATTTATGTTGAATGAATGAACAAATAAGGAGTATGTTTTTGGGGGGAGAACAACCCTCTATTGCACCCAGAGCCATGCCGGGCAGTGGTATCAAGGTGTGTAAGGGCATCTCATCCTACAACTGGCCCTTGGGGGTTTTGGTGGCCTTGATGC
Organism: Bison bison bison; assembly: GCF_000754665.1. Taxonomy (NCBI): domain Eukaryota; kingdom Metazoa; phylum Chordata; class Mammalia; order Artiodactyla; family Bovidae; genus Bison; species Bison bison. Next base: position 3,570,324 of record NW_011495018.1, on the reverse strand, counting down.
CAAGCTTTCCTGCCCACCTGGCCTTCCATCACCCATGAAGCCTGGGGGTAGTACCTGCTGAGAGATCCACCCGTTCCTTCCCGCCAGCTTTGGGTCAGCACCCTCTACCTCCTGGCGCACAGGGCTTTACCACTTGTGTTTCCTTTCATGTCCTTGAGCCTATTTAATCTTTACAGCAGCCTCCGAGGTCGCCTCTTGACCAGCCCTAGGTAGTAGACAGGGGTGGGGGCACGAGAGGTTTGGGGAGGATGCTGAGCTGGAGGGAGCCTCCAGGTGGGGGAGCATGGTTCAGACTCAGTCCTTCAGACGTGGCCCCCAGACGGGCGGCTATTACAGAGGATGCCCTGGACTGCGGGCAGGAAATCCTCCCACCCAGAGCTGCTCTGCCTCTCAGTACCAGGCCCCTTCAGCCCATCTGGCCTGGGGAGGGGAGAGAATGAGTTCAGGCCCCAGGCAGCTTGGGCCAGCGTGGGGTAGCTGGCCCTCCAGCATCTTGGCCTATCCTGGGCCACCCAGGGATCCAGGGGCGCCCTCCAGCCCACCCCCAGGACCCCGGTGGGGCGCTTTGTGTCTGGGCTCGGGACGTCTAGAAGGAAAATAAGAAGACATGAGGCAGGAATGGGGGTGGATCAGATAGACACAGCAGGCTACTCAGGATATTTTGGAATCAGGGGTCTTCTCAGAGCCCCTCAAATGCAGAGAACTGCCAGCGTTCTCTGCCACAAGGAACCCAAGGGAGAGTCCGGCCAAGCTCCTGAGCTCTTGAGGTTGGCGCCTGGGGTCTACAGGACCCCCAAGGCCTGACTGGACTCTCGTCTAGGCCTGGCTGCCCAGCTGAGCTGGTCCCACCGCAGGATGAGTCTGTCTCCGCCCTGCTGTGTTCAGTGGAAAGTTTCCTCCTTTGTGTGTACACCAGGCGTTCTTGCTTCATTATTCAGAAAGTCTTTAAGCGGATGCACAACCTAGTTAGCCTCATTAACATATTTAAATCACAATTAATTGGAAAATTACAGTAAGGTGTGAAGTGGGAATCGTTGCTTTCAAATGAGCATCTACGATTGCTGATGAAACCCAGTCGTTAGTGTCTTTCCAGGAAGTCTTCGGATCCCCAGCGGGGCTCGCCCGGACCCGGCACGTGTCAGCTGCACCTCCCAAAGTGTGGCTCTGCACCCCCACACCCTGCTTTGCCAGAGGCAGGAGTCACCCACCTGAGGGGCCTAGGCTGCCCCACAGTGAGGTAGGTGGGGCAGGGAGCCCTCGGGAGGGGAGGCGGGCAGGGGTCCGTTCCAGAGCAGTGGGCGTCCCTGCCTTTTCCCAGGAGAGGTGCGGCCCTGGGGTCTGAGCCTTGCTCTCCGGGGTCTCGTCACCATAAGGTGGTTTCAGGACACGAGACATGGCCCCCAGGCCTCCCCAGGGGGAGCTTTCTTGTTTCCACTGGAGTTCCAGGCCAGAGGGGATGAACATGCCGGCAGTAACAGTAACAACAGAGAACTTGGCAGAGGGCATCTCAGCCGCACTGTGGGCGGAGAGCTCCCACGTGACCTTGTCGACTCCCCCCGGTGACCTCCATCAAAGTCACCAGACCTGAGGCTCAGAGAGGTCACCGTGCTGGTAAGATCAGATGGCTGGGGTGTGGACCCACGCAGGCTGGCTCTCAGATCCAGGCATTCAAGCTCTGGGTTCTACTGCTTCCTGCAAAGTGGCTCCATCTCTCTCCAGCCCAGGGGAGAACCCGGGTGAGTGAGCCTCTGCTTGGTCCAGGGACCTGTGTGGAGAGAGGATGCTCTGAGCACAAACAGCGAGCCCTGGATGTGGTCCTGCCACAGCCACATGCCCGACGGGTGGCCGGACTCTGGTCCAGAGCCCTTGGACTCACTGTACAACACCTCTCGGGCTGCCCAGGAACAAGAAGCCTCCTTCAGGATGGAAGGGGCCTGGGAAGGTGCAAAGGGGCTCCTGGGGCACCCAAGACAGGGGGCTGGAGCGCGAAGATACAGGACTTGCTCCTCAGGCTTTGTGTGAACGGGCCTCAGACAGTGCAGTGTTGTAAGACGCCCGGAGGTTTCTAACTGAAGGCAGAGCGGGACCTGAAACCAGGAGCAGGGCCTGCTGTGGGGTGGGGCAGCTCGGGGATGAGGGCACTAGGCCCAGTGAGATGGGGTCTTGGCCCCAAGCAGCCCCTCCTTCCACCAGGACCCTGTGGATCTGAGATCCTAGACTTCCCAACTGCTCCATAGGCATGTGCCCCCCGTAGGGTTGGGGAAGGGACCCACCCCCCACCGCATCACGGGGTGGTGTGGTCCTGCCTATGACGGAGCAGCAGATACCTGGACAAGCGTTGATCAGAGCATGGTGCAGGGGGATGCCACCTGGGGGAGCATGGGGATTTACTTCCCTTCTCACAGATGGGATAGGGAGGTGGAAACATTTGTTTTCCCAGATTCCCCGATTCGCCCCGAGGGTTCATTTCCGTCTGCGGCTGCCCTGCTCATGGCAAAGCTGAAGGTCCACCGGCATTTCTAGATATTTAACGCCTGCGCAATTAACCGATCGTGTTACGTAATGTGTTCTTTAATGCTCCATTTATCTCGTAATTGAACATTTGTGCTTTCTGTTAGAGTGCATTGATTTTTCACTTTTAAAAATTCCATTTGGAAGTGTGAGCAACCTTGCAGATTCGAAGCGGGAGCGGCAGGGCGGGAGGCGGTCTGGAAGGGCCAGGCCGGCTGCAGGCGGGTTCAGCGGCCTCCCTGGTCTCCTCCCAGCCTCCAGGGCCGCGTGGGCACCGCTCCCCCATTCTCTGCAGCCCTACTGCTGTCCTCTTTGCAGAGGGAGGCTGGTGAGCAGCCACAGGAAGGGCACACGGCTGCTCTGAGTGGGAAAACGGAGCAGGATTCAAACCAGGTAGTGGGAGTCTGGAGACCAGCCTGTGACCTCCCCACAGCAGGATGCTAACTTGGAAGCCAGGGTCCCATCCAGTGGTCCAGCGGCTTCTCCTTCCTGTCCACGCACAGCCCCGTCCTCCCGCCTCCCCCCACCAAGGAGGGCTGGATTCTGGCTGGAGGGGTGTCTGCTTCTCTCCACAGCCACTCGTGTGGAGCCGCCTCTGCTCTCTCTGCTCCAGACGGCAGGCTCCAGGCTGCCCGCATGCAGGACCGCCTACAGACCGCACAGGCTCCCTCTCTGATGAGCCTGTCCGGATGCCGAGTGAAAGGCAGAAATCAATAGCGAACTCGGGGCTCCCTGTGCCCCCGAGGCCCAGAAGCCGCCTCCTCAGTCGACTGTCTTCCAGGCAGAGCCACCTGTGGGGAGAGGTGAAGGATACATGAATTAATGAAAGCTCCCGCGGTTTTCACCTGCCCGAGCCCGCGTGTGTGTGCGTGTGTGCACCGTCCCTGGATGTCTGCACAGCCCGTTTCTGCATCTGTGTGCCAGCCCGTCCACACAAGAGCAGACAGGACGTCTGTGTGCTGCGGTGCACATACATTTCCGTCTCCCGAGAGGGCTGTCGTGGGCAGATCTATAGGTCTGAGTGCGTGCGTCTGGGGTGGCTGTGTGTCTGTGCAGGAAATGAGGGTCTATGGCAACAGGTGTGTGTGTGTGTGTGTGTGTAGGAGTGCATGTGTATGCCATGTGGGTCTGTGGGTCTGAGCGTGGCTGGGTATAGATGCACGAGCACTCGTGTAGAGTGTGTGCCGTGTGCGTGTCTGCACGCGTGGGTTGTGTGGATGTATATGTACATATACACATATGTGTATATATATGTGTCTGCCGACTCAGGAAATGTGATTTACTCCGTGCGCAGCAGGCTGAGGAGTGGGCTCATTCTACCCCCACATCTGCATTAGCCATAGACATGCCCGTCGCCCTCACCCCTCCAGGCAGCCGTGACCACGCCGTGGGGCCCCGTCACGCTGCCTGTCACTGATTTTCTGGGCATGGACACTTGACCCAGGCATGTCCAGGTTTCCTGCCCGTCAGAGACCTCTGGTGCAACAAGATGAACGGGGATAACGGGCTTGTTCTCCGTGTGGCTGCAGCCTGTCCTTCAGTCACTGGCCTCTTTTCTCATCATCTCTGCCTCAGGTTAGTGACGGTGACCCAAAGCAGGGGCTGCAACTCCTGCTGTGGTGACTTAGAAACCCCTGAGACCCAGAAGCCCAGCGGGCTCCAGCCCCTGTCAGCTCTGTCTGTCCTGGGATATCCACGTCATCCCCTCGCTGCCTCTCCTTGTGCTCCTGAAGAGAGCCAGGGCTTCCCCCGGGTGCAGGGCTTCCCCCGGGTGCAGGGCACCCAGGCTGGGTTCTCCCCGGCCTGCCCAGCCGCAGGGATTGCAGGAGCTCAGCCATCCAGGGAAGCGCCTGCCGCTCACCGCTCTGACCCCTTCCACCTCATCCCGAGAGTGCTTCGGTCATCAAGAAGTCGTCAAGTGCATATATCACGGTGGATGGGGCTGAGCGGGGAGGAACTGTTGGGTTCCCCAAAAGACACACAGACAGCTGCCTGGGGGACCTACATCCAGGTCTGGTCTAACCATCACCTCCGCCTTCACTCTCTCCTGTTTAGTAATTTCTTTCATAGAATTCATTTCTTCAAAAAGAGTAACTGGACCCTGTGCAAACACCTGAAAAGACAAAGGCACACACAGACATGTATACACTCACACACATACTCACACACACACACTCACACATACACACACTCACACACACACACACACACTCACACACTCACACACACACACTCACACACACACACACACACACTCACACACACACACAGAGTAAATGCAATACCCAGACCCAAGATGGCCAGCCAGCAGGATCATCATCTTGGGAGCAATGTCATTACTTCTAAATCCGACAGGTGGATTGAGGTGCCCCGCCACCCCCCATGCTTGGACTTTTCACCCCGATCAGGCCCACCTGCCCAAGGCATTCAGCGAGGAATTGTGTGCTCCTCACTGTGGGGCCCGACTCACAGGAAATGGGCAGCCGGCTTCTCTAGTGCAAGTGCTGACTTTGCACTCATTAGGGTGCTTCACTGACCTTGTCTGGCTGGATCTAGAGTTAGTGGTAGGCCGTGTCAGTGTCCTAGGACTGCCATAGCACAGTACCAGCAAGATGGCTTTAAACAATAAGATTTGTTCTCTAAATCCTATTAGAGAATCCTCGTCCATTAGAGGGGCCCAAAGTCTGAAAGCGAAGAATAGGCAGGGCCACGCGCTTCCTGATGGCTCTAGAGAGGGTCTTTGCTTGCGTCATCCTAGCCAGTGGCTGCCACCGACCCTGGGCCTCCTGTGCATTTTCAATGCCTTATCCCAGTCTCAGCCTCCATCTTCACGTGGCATCATTCCTGTATGCGTCTGTGTGTGCACATCGCCTCTCCTTACAGGGGCCCCAGTCATCCTGGGTCAGGGCCCGCCCTAATTCTAAGATATCCTCACCTCAAGTTGATTACACTTGCAAACACCCTATTTCCAAGTCAGGTCACATTGGCAGACTCCTGGTGAATGCATTTGTGGGGGACATTCCTCAATATAGTACCTGGGCTATGTAAGGTTTGAAAATGAGACCCTAAGGCAACCAGTTGGAAGACAGGCAGATTCCATGGGGACTCAAGAGCTTCTTATGACTGATAGATTGTATGAAAAGCAAAGTGGGGAGGGGCTTCCCACAGTGAGGTGACAGGTGGTCTTCAGGCCGCCGTGCCCAGGCCATCTCCTACTTCGTCTGCAGTGAGAAAGGAAGCCTGCACTCTTGGGCTCCTTTCTTCTGGACACACCAGGGCCATCGCCTCCCAGGCTTTTCTGCCCAGAAGCTGAAACATGGTAGCCTTGCAGGGTCAGTCCTGAAAGAAGCAGCAAGTCTTAGCGTAGGTGAGCAGTGAGTTAGATGCCTGTGAGGAGACTCTTCTAGGCCGGTCAGGTGAGAAGACCCTGCAGAGGAGAGGCCACAGAAAGCCAGGAAGTGTGGCAGAAAGTTCCAGGGGTCAGACAAGTACGTGTGGACATTGCACTCAAGAGCTGATCGAAGAAGCACGCTTTCTGCCCCGTTCTGAGCTTGGCCGTTCCTTTCCCGAGCACACCTCTCCAGGGTGGGTTTGAAGCCATCGTTTGGACATATGTTTTCTTGCACTGTTGTAATGAGTATGGGTTGCCTAGTGTTAGCTGAAGAAATGCCAAATATTTTAAACTCTACTTTCTCACTCTGTATGGTACTAAATTTTCTTGTTCCTCTCAATTACTTCTGACAGAGAGAGTAATTCACTCCAGATGTCCAAATCAGAACAGGTGACCACGATCTCGGAGAAATCTAGCATTAGATGTGCTGTAGATGCTCCCTTAACTTATTCAAACCTTACACATTATTTTTGGAAATAATGCTCAATAATGAATACTCATGGTATGCCCATGTGAAGATAAATGAGTAAATCGTGTGACAGGAACTTCCATGAAATCATGTTACTAGAACATTCTAAGGGCAAATCAGAGTACGAAATGTATATTCCATCATAATCCAGCCCTCATGTTTATGGAGTTGAAGCAAAAATTTGGGAAGACAATGCTTATGTGAAATGCATTTTGATTCTTATCTGCTCTGTTGTCTCCCTCTTTTTAAAATGCTGTTCCCTGGTGGCTCAGCAGTGAAGAATCTGCCTGCAGTGAAAGAGACACAGGTTTGATCCCTGGATCGGGAAGATCCCCTGGAGAAGGAAATGGCAACCCACTCCAATATTCTTGCCCAGGAAATCCCATGGACAGAGGAGCCTGGCGGGCTACAGCCCGTGGGGTCACTAAACAACGACAACATGACCCTTTAAAGTGATTTCATAGCCCACTAATAGTTCATATATACTTGAAAAATATTGTTCTAGGGTCAACACATTGACCATTTTGGCAAGTTTCGTTTTGCAAATATTTCTCAAAGGTCACCATTGAGATTAAGGGATGTGGAGAAAAGGAATGTTCCAGCATACTTTGTATGCGTTCAATGTATAGTTGAACACACCTTGAGTACTACTGTTCTTCAGTGGGTATTTGCAAGGTAAATTGAAACCGATTAGACGGCAATCTTCTTTTTTTTCCCCAGACTAACAAAAACTGAGCACCCAAAGGCCCCTGGGTATGTGATGCCTTGCTGAGCCCCCCACCACTGCTGCTTTGGCGCTGGTCGAACTCTCTGGGAAGGATGATACATCACCTGCCCCACGACTAGTGATGTGTGCCATGGCAGCAGGGTTTTTATCTGTGACTTGATACCATATTTTGGTTAATATGGGCTGATGGACAAAGTGGGCACGTGAAATGAAGGGTATCATCCAGGGCTGTTCCAGTCATCATCCAGTCATCCATCCATCACAATGGCATCATATTTTATTGAGAAAACTTTCAAATACACCTGTTATTAAGTCTAAGATTGTACTGCTCATCACACAAGAGGCCAATAAATTAAGACACCAGTCTTGGGGACAAGGAATAACGACTTTATCTGGAAAGCCAGCAGACTTAAAAGATGGTGGACTCACATCGCAAAGAACCACCTTGAGTTAGAGATCAGGATTCTTCTATAGTAAAAGATGAAGGAGTAAAGTCAAACATTTCCTGGGGTTCTAGTCAGCCTCTGGAGCAGATGTGTTAATTTCTTCCTTCCTGCAGCCATTCACAGACAGGCCTGTTCAGGATGTTTCCAGGGAGCTAAACAAAGGTATTTTAGCTTGAAATACCTGTAGTTCATTACCTGGGTGGCAGGGATCCCAGAGATGGACCATTATGTATAATTTAAACTTATAGGTAACATCCCTTCAGTGATTAACTTAGAACAAAGTTCTTCCCTATTGCATACCCACAAATGGAGAAAATTGTATGATGAATTTCAAAATATTCATCAGCAAGGCTCAATATTTATTAGGGTTTTGTCTTCCTTGATTTTTTTTTTGGGGGGGGCTGAAATATTTAAAAACAAATTCCAGATACTATGTCATTTTGCTTCTGCATGTCTCATCATGAAACTCCGAAAGACACAGACACTTTCTCATTTCAGCGCAAGGTCATTGTCAGAAAGCAAAGAGGAAAATGTATTTGGAAATATCCAGTGCCCAACTCTGAGTCAAATGGCCTCAGTGGTCTAAAGTCTAAAAGAACAATTATACAAATCCAGGTTCAAACAAGGCCCAGGCTGTATGTTTGGCCTCTTTAAATTTAAGGGCCCTCCCCTGTTGTTTTCAGAGAAGGTGATGGCACCCCACTCCAGTACTCTTGCCTGGAAAACCCCATGGACGGAGGAGCCTGGTGGGCTGCAGTCCATGGGGTCGCTGAGGGTCAGACACGACTGAGTGACTTCACTTTCACTTTTCAGTTTCATGCATTGGAGAAGGAAATGGCAACCCACTCCAGTGATCTTGCCTGGAGAATCCCAGGGACGGCGGAGCCTGGTGGGCTGCCGTCTATGGGGTCGCACAGAGTCGGACACGACTGAAGCGACTTAGCAGCAGCAGCAGCCCCTGTTGTTTTACTTGGAGACTGTGATGTGTTGAGGAAATCAGCTCCTCTGTCCTTTAGAAGGCATCTCTCTCTTGTTTCCTCACCATGTCCTTTAGCACCTTAGGCTGTTCTCATGTTTCTGTAAACCAGAAGCTACTTCTTAAGGCTTAATGAGATGTAGGTTCATTGTTTCAGGCAAAGATCCTTCAGTGCTACACCGAGTGTCCCACTATGAGACCCATATTGTCTGGCTGTCCACTTTTCATGATGCTCAAATTGATCAGGGGCTTCATAGGGCTACGTGACACCCTATTGCAAAGTTCCTCATCAGCCTTTCATTCAGCGGTTTCATGGACCGACCATCACTTCCTGAATCATGAGTTTCCTTGATGTTTGCAAAATGGTGATCACTAATTCTATCATCCTTTTCCTTTCATCAGCTGAAATTCTTCCATAAAGGAGACTTTACCTCCTCAACGAGATTTTATTTGTCTTCAGAAAAACATAGCTCATATAAGAGCAATTACATACTATGCGATTTCACTTGTTTTGGATTTCTCTGCTCAGTGAACAGATATAAGTATTGATATACTTATTATGTAGATATCCATGTTATAAGCCTGGAATGATTCCTCCTAAGGTGCCTGCCATCTATGGGTCTCACTGCATCGTAGGGTCAAAAGGGAGACTTCAGGATTTGTTGGACTACTTCGGGCTAAAAGAATTGCCTCCTCTCATTAGAGGCGAGAGTGCCAGTGCCCTGCTCACTCGTGTGGCCTTCTCCGGGCAGGCCAGGAGACTTGGGTGTTTCTGAACCCAGTCTTGGTGACAGTCCAGGGCCACCTCCTGTCCTACAGGAAGTCTCATTGGAGGACTTGGTATCACCAGGAGGGAGGACTTGCCAGGTAAGGTCTCCAACCCTGTTAGAATTTGCAGAATGATGGAGCAGGGAGAGGAAGGCACGGTCAGACACAGATAGGGGCGGGATCAGCCACAGAAGCAGACATTTACATTGAGCTCTTCAGCGATTGTATGAAGGAGCCTTTGATCTAATCAGTGCAGGGCTAGTTCCCGCTTCCCTGTTACTCCTCTGACTGTATAAGGGATTTTTTTCATCCTAGTCAACCCAGTCACACACAAAGCCATGGTTTACGTAGCATGTCAACCTTCCCATGATTTCTTTGTAAGACACAGAATCTGAAAACTGATCATGTATTGGTGGTGGTGGTGTTTAGTTGCTCAGTCGTGTCTGGCTCTTTGCGACCCCGTGCCCATCAGGCTCGTCTGTCCATGGGACTCTCCAGGCAAGAGTACTGGAGCGTGTTGCTATTCCCTTCTCCAGATCATGTATTAATAGCCGAGAAAATGAGATGTTGGCTTTAAAACAGGAAAGCATCTTGCCTATCAATTGGTCCCAAACTCTTGGTACTCACACATACATGGGATTAGGCTAAGTAAGAAGGGAAGAGTCTAGGGACGTCCCTGGTGGTCTAGTGGTTAAGACCTCACTTTCCAATGCAGGGGAGTTGGGTTCAATCCCTGGGTGGGAGAGCTAAGACCCCACATTCCTTGTGGGCCAAAACGTAAAGCAATATTATAACAAATACAATAAAGACTTTAAAAATGATCCACAATAAAAAAATTTTTTTTAAAGAAGGAAACAGTCTAGAGGTTCATAATTGCCCTCCATCCTGACACCAACATGCCCCTCTGCTCCAGAAAGGTGGTAACACGTTCATCCATAGAGACACCGATGACCCAGCCCAACCAAATTTAACCCAGGGAGAAAAGCAAACGGTCTGGCTTACCCCATGAGGGTGCCACTGGTTAAACTGGAGTTAAAGGTGAAGGTTATAGGCTTTAACCACAAGTCACTGCAGACTGTTATGTCAGAGAAGGTCTGAGCAGGCAATCAATAACTCATGTATTACCAGCCAGTTGTTTGACGAATCCAACCCACCATTGACAGCAACACAGGTGACTTGACTGAAGCTTCCTGTCCAGCTCTTCTGTGTGTGTGTGAGCAACCTGAGGGCCTGGGAGTATATCTCCAAGCATTTTTCTTCTGGAACCAACAGGCTCCAGACTTTGAATTGAGTACACAGACCCAGGCAGGTATCCTGGAACACATAATGGTTGCGGGGAAGCCAGTTGGGCCTGGTTATTGCAGATCACACGTAACAGTGTGTAAAATCTCCCGCTGTTTGGAGATTCTTGTGCTAAGCAGGTTAATTAAACCTTAATTTGAATCTCCCAGCTTATATGGGTCTGGCCTTAAAATTATCCCACCTAATTCTCTGGCTATGTCTGCGTTAGTGGAAGAGGGAGAGGGAAGGTAAGGCGTTTTATATGCCTGAGTCATTAAATTGGCTTAATCTAATTAGTAGGTTGTGAAACAGTTGATGGAATTTGATGGACATGACACCTTAGGAAAGCCAATATATTTTAAAATATTATTTTTCTTTGCAAAACACTGGCTGTAATGTTTTTGGTATGATAACAGTTCATGGTCAAATTAAATTAGCTGGTGTTACCTCGGCGTCCCAGGTGGAGGCATGCATCTCAGGCACCTACAGCTCTGGCTGGGGCCCCAGGACCCCGACTTCTGGAGACAGTGGCCCACTGCAGGGGCGGTCTGGCTTTGGGGCAGTCGGCCTGTTTTATGACTCACAACATCTGGATATTTGTCAACTTCCAAATGCTCGGAGAAAACAGCCCACAGTCTTCATCCCAGCCCCATCGTTGCCTGTGACACAGTCTCCACCACATACACATTCACACCATCCCCAAGGACTCCAGGTGCTGGACCTGGACATGAGTGTCTAACCTCCTCTTCACCTTTACAATTGCAAATATAAATCAATCTCTTGTCACTGATGAGCCCTCTGGGAAATTCCCTGCCTCGGCTCAGGACACTAAAGGATGTTTGTGAGAATTTTCCAAACCCAACCGTACATTTGTCCTCTGCCGATTGCCAGCCATCAGGCCACAAGGACTGCTTTCATAAGAGGCAAAAGCAAGTAAAATTCCTCTGGTTCCAGGTCCCTATTTTTGAACAGGTAGAAGTTCACCCTGTATGTTAGAAGCGCTGAGCTCACACTGCTACCTGGACACCCCTGCCCACCATAGAAAAACATCAACACACACACTGATGTGTATTCTCTCCTCCCGACTTGCAGAATTCTCTAGAAAGAAGTAAAACAAAGCTAAGAACATCCTCTAAGTCTTGTAACCTAGAAATGTTTTTGTGATTGAACTTGAGAAAAGGGTGCCCTTTACTAGTGCAACTCCATTCTCAACTCACTACAGGAGGCTGTGTGAGAAAATGGGCTAAAAACAGACAATCAATAATGTGTATCACAAACGCAGTGTGCTCTTAAATGCTCCAGTCTTCAGCTGTCTTTGAAGAGAAAGGGAACGTGCAGGAATAGCTAAGCCAGAAGTAAGCAGTTGAAATACTTATCTCCGTGAACAAAGGTCTCTGAAGGACGTTACAGCATGTTTGCTGGCTGGCTGACACCCCACGGAGATAAATGCCAGGGAATCACTTTTAGAAGGAAATGTGCCAGCCTCAGCCCAGGGTCCCCATGCTCCAAGCAGACACTCGGGCAGAACCAGGCCCATGACCAGTGCAGAGAATCTCAGATGCCGGCCGTGAACTGGAAAGAGGAGGAAGCACCCACCTGATCCTCTCCTGGCCCCATGAGGACCCATGCCCTGGACTGGGCAGGGCCCATGCCTGAAATATCACCTTGGAACAACAGCCCTGGTGCCATGGAGGTAGGAAGGCCACCCCGCCAATGAGAACACAGAGTCTCGGAAAGCAAAGGGCCCGTCTGCCTCTTGCCAGATGGCAGGGCATCTGAGCTACTTATCACCATTAATGGGGGGGCTTTGAAGTCAGGCTCCCTGGGTCTGAATCCAGATCACTGTGTACGAGCTGCGTGACCTGGGACAGGCCATCTCACCTCTCTGTGTCCTTAGGTAAATCATGGATGATTGCAGTTCTGACTTCACGGGGTAAACTCAAGACCAAAAATGTGCCTTAAGTAGGAAGGACGTGGTCAGCATGAACTGTTGTGATGGGTGAGAAGGTTCGCCGCAGCCAGACCAGGCAGAACGCTCACCACTGTCCTCCTGATGGTGATTCTGTCCACGCTGCTGCTTTGGTGGAGGCGCTGGCATCACCTTTGCAGACATCTTCCGAGACTGGTGACCACGTGGCAAGCCAGAGGCAGTCAGACATTCATTAGGGGAGCCACAGGTGTGGTTTCAGAGATGCCACAGCCCCCCTGGCCACCACCCATCTTGCTGGCCAGGAAATCTGGTCTCTGCCTCCTGCTAGGCCAGCACCGGCCGAGGACGCCAGGTCTCCTGCAAGGCCCTCCTCGTCTGGCCTCTCTCGTTCCATATGTGTCTTTCTCTTGCACGTCTTTGCAGAGTTCGGGATGACTGTGCAGGCAGCCTCTGGCTCTAAAGCACATATGAACCTTCAAGGGGCGAATATTCAAAGGCGTGAGTGTGCGTTCCATCAAAGTCAGGTCTAAGTGAAGCGGCGCCTGGCCCTCCGTCTCCTACTGTTGACGACCCTTCAGCTCCACCATCTCTCACCTCCTCTCCTTCCTCCAGTCAGCAACCCTTCCTGCCTGTTCACTGGACGCCAGCCCCTGTATGCCAGCTGTACTACTCTACTGTACTTTTCAAGGTACTCTACTGTAAGATTTAAAATGTTTTCTTTATTTGTTGCTTATTTTTTCCCATGTTATTTGTGAGAAAAGTATTATAAACCTATTACATTACTGTATTAGTAGTATATAGCCAATTGGGTTAGTTGGGTACCTAGGCTAATTTTGGGGCCTCCCTGATAGCACAGTTGGTAAAGAAATCTGCCTGCAATGCAGGAGAGCCTGGTTCGATTTCTGGGTTGGGAAGATCCGCTGGAGAAGGGATAGACTACCCACTCCAGTATTCTTGGGCTTCCATTGTGTGGCTCAGCCGGTAAAGAATCCGCCTGCAGTGTGGGAGACCTGGGTTCAATCCCTGGGTGGGGAAGATCCCTGGGAGAAGGGAAAGGCTACCCACTCCAGTATCCTGGCCTAGAGAAGTCCATGGACAGTCCACGGGATCACAAAGAGTCTGACACAACTGGGCGGCTTTCACTTTCACTTAGGCTCGCTTTGTTGGACTTTGGTGGACATGAACAACGTGCTCTTGGAATGGGACTTGTCCGTATGGAAAGGACTTACTGTACTGGTCCTCTCGCCAGTCTGCATACCCTGGGGGTCCAGGGAAGCAGTAACACGGCCAGCGTTCCCTTTGCAGAAGAGAGTGTGGATATTTATCAAACAGGAAATTCAGTTTTAGTCAACTTCTGTATATTGGGAGGAGGTAGTTATTGTCTTTTTGTTTCTTTTTGTTGGGTTTTCTGAGGCCAATCTAGTAAAGTGTCCCACAATGTTTTCTGTGCAAAGTGCAAAGCTCTCTCCTCTTTCACCTCTAGCACCCACGATGCCTCTCTGAGAGGAGACAACAGGTTCTCGGCCGGAAAAGTAAAGACTTAAAAGCAGGTAGAGGTATCCACCTCTCTCCATGAACCAGGGCTTCTAACCCTCAGCACTACAGACACGGGGGCTGGGACGGGGTCCGTGTGGTGGGGCTGGCTGTGTACTGGGAGATGTTTAGCAGCATCCGTGGCCTTGACCCACTAGATGCCAGCAGGACCCCTCCAAGTCGTGCTCCCTCATAACCACGCGTCCTCTGATGCCTGGAGGGGCTCTAATGTCCCTCCTGCAGATGTTCACATGGAAAGAGCTGGCTTGACCTGCAGCATCCTTGCAAATCTGGCTCTCACAGCAGATGCCCGGCCTGCTTCTAGGACCTACCTGGGTGGGACTGGTTTTCTGCACTGAGAGGAAGAGTCAGGAAGAACACTTGTGTTGGTGGTGAGCCAGGGGCAGAGGGCGAGGACGCTGCAGTCTGCCTTGCACCAGAGAGAGAAGGAAATGCTCTTGTGTTGATGGGGGAGCAGGCCATGTGTGACTCAAGTCCAGGGGATGCCGGGCTCAGGGGCGCAGTGCGTCACTTGGGGTGGCTGCCGCAGCAGGAGGGTTCATAATCTCTGCAGCAAATCCTCACCTACCTGGCGGGAAACCAGGCAGGTCGCTTTCATCCTCCTTTGGGAACTGCCTGACGGTGTGGTCCACTCTGGGGTGCAAAGACCCCCAAGATGTCCTTTCTGTTGAGCTGCCCTGTCCCTCAAAGCCCTTCTGCCCTAAGCTTGCTGAGGTCCCAAAGGTCAAGGACATGGGCTGCTGACACCCTGGACTCTCACACGGATGAGGGTGCGGGACGGACTCTCACAAGGTTTGCTTTTATGTAAACTGAGAGATTCAGCTGCCATTCAGCTGAGCCTCGGTGGGTTCTTTGGTCGCCCCTGGTGCCAGGCTGGGTGTGTATGAGTTGATTTAGAGGTTCCCTCTCCACAGAGCTCTGGCTGGTGTGGCCTCACAGGGCCTCTGAGGGGTCGGCAGTGGCCAGGCCTCCTCCACTCCTTCTGGGTCTCCGTCTCAGCCTCTCTACCTCTGGGTCTGGTGCTGGTTCGGACTCTGCTTCTCCTGCAGGTCACACCCAGCAGCTTGGGGGCCCAAAGGTGGGGAGGGGATACTGAGGTTCCAGTCCACCTGTGGGTCCAGCTCAGCTGCCCGGGCCCACTAGGCCGGACCCTCCCCGACGCCATGATGACCGTTCCCTGCACCCCAGGATGGCGGGTACTGGGGGCTTCTGACTCCAGCATCAGACACAGAAGTGTCAACCCCGCATGGACAGAATATCTATCCCCACAAAGTCTTACGGACAAATGACTCCAGGGCACCTTTGCTATTTATACCCCTACATCAGACTCATACGGGCAAGAACGCACGTCAGCAGGCATCATTTTTAGACCAGGAAAGGCTCTACTTCAGGCTCCCGAGCAGAACGGGGCCCCTCTTGCCCTGGAGGCTCCAGCCTGGGGTGGGAGGCAGCGCCACCAGTCAAATCAAGAACATCCCCACAGGTTTGGCCCAGCTCTGGTCCTCTGTCTCAGATACTGCAGAGTCAAGGTTTGTGAGGTTTTGACATTTCAAGGTCACTTGTCCAGTGACCATGAGTATACACATCTAGTTGGTTTTCTGCTCTTTGTTGAATTCTTATGTCCCAGAAACTAGGCTAGTAGCATTGTATGGGACCACTTGATTGAACTTCATGAAACCTGTGAAGTAGTTCTGCCCCGTCCCCATTTTTGAGATGGGAACGTGGAGGCTTAAGGAGGATAACCCACTGGCCACACACCATCTGCTCCGTGAAGGGAGAGCTCAGAACTTCTGCCTCCCTGGCGTGCAGATCAGACTGATTCGCTTATCTGTTTCTATTTCCCTCTGGCCTTCACGTATTTTTTTAGTTTCGATGCCATGACCCCACTGAAAATAGACAAAGAGAATGAAAGTAAATGTATTTGATTAAAAATATCAGGGAGAGAGAAGAATTAGCTGAAAATTCGTTTCAGGTGGCCAGATATCATGGGCGCCTCACGGGCGTAGCATCTCCTAGTTTGAACTGTTTCAGGAGAGGTAAAGTGCCGTTATTTGCAAAAATCAGTAAAGTGGCAGATTGTCATGTTTCTCGAGCCACTGTCCCAGTTAATTGAGACATCTAAAGACCACACAGAGAGCAGCCGAAGGGGTCACCCTGGAAATCTGACTCCCCAGGCTGGCACAGCACACGCGGGCCGGGCTGGATTTGGTAGGAGGAGCCAAGAATGTCCTGTGTTCCTAGTGCCAGTTGGTTAACAGAGCGGCATCATTGTGGTTCTCCAAGGACAGGACTGTGGGGCCCAGCTCCCCGCAGAAGGAATCTGCTCCCCTTGCTGGGGACGGAGGTGGGGCCGCGAGCGGCGACAGATGACATGAGCCATCCTCACCCAGGGAGGCGCCGCTTGCCAGTTCTCCGGTGAAGTGCTAGAGGGGAGCATGCCAGAAAACCAAACGAGATTTTCAAAGAAGTGCTTTCAAACTCGATAATGAATTTCCACTAAATTAAATGTTTGTTCCTTGTGGTTAAAAAAACCTAATGGACATATTACCACAATTAGTTCGTGCCTGCCACTTGGAAACCAGAATTAATGGCTCCAAAGTGTCTCTGCTCAGAGAATTTACAGAGAGCCTGGGTGGGTAAAACATATCTGTTTTTCTGTATCAAACACAACCCCCAGATAACCTAATAACTCACACGCTCCCCACAGCAGCTGCATTGACTCCTTTTGCCCTGAAATGTAAAAAGCTCATAAGATGATCAGCTCTTTGAGAAAGTATAAGAGGTTGTCAAATTTAAGTCTAACATCAAAATGGTGAGGGTGTGAGAAGGTTGAAATGGATATCTGAAGTGGAGCTATGGGTTTGCTCTCAGAGACCGAATGCTGAAGAATGGAAAAACTCGAACAGGGTAATTCGCTTTGTGGAGGGGGGTGGTCCTCCAAGGGCTGGGAAAGATGGCCAGGCTCACTCTGCCTGGCTTTATTAACTCATCCTTAATTAGCCCGTAGCTTCGATACAATTTAGCTCGTGCCATATGGGCTAATATAGTGCTGAATGGCACCCCCCGTGCAGGTGACAGTCTGTGACACCGAAGGCAGATCAGCAGAAACCCGCAACAGCACAGCCTTAACAGCCACGGCGCCATTTGCCATGGCAGAGTTATGGTCGTGTAAGCACTTCCATTAGAAACTCTTATTTTCAAAGATTTTATAAATTACTTATTAAAAAAAAAAAAAAATCACTCTGGGCTGGAATGAAACCCAGCCAGTCAGCTCGCCGCCAGGAAGGTTTATGGTCAACAACACTTGGAAAAAACACGTGGCCAGCGACTCAAGTTTGGGAGGCTCACTTCCCCTGCTCGGATCCCCCGAATCAGACCCAAATGCAGTTTTACGCTGAGTGACAGGTAGAGATCCGTGGTCGTTCTCCAGGATTAGACTTACCTGGCGGCACAGGTTACCACTCATCGCTCCTGGCGCTCCCGAGTTTGTGCTGCTTGTCTGTGTCGATTGGAGGAGGGGGTCCCCTGCAGCGACTGGGGGTGGACATGTCTTTCACCCCAGGAAGAGGGACTCTGGGCCCCATTCCAGGAAGGAGGTTTCAGAGGGAGAAGGGACTTACTCAGACATCTGTGAGTGTTCTCTTGGGCATGAAATCTGAGCACAAACCTGTAGGGAGGGACCTGATGGTATCTGCATTTTTTCATTCAGGGACCCCAACTGTGAAATTCTTGAGATCCTTTTTTTTTAAATTATTTCATTATTATTATACTTCTTGTTAATTTATTATTATTTTTATTGAAGTTAAAAGGATCTTGATGCTGGGAAAGACTGAGGGCAGGAGAAGAGGGTGACAGAGGATGAGATGGTTGGATGGCGTCACTGACTCAATGGACACGAGTTTGAGCAAACTGCAGGAGATAGTGAAAGACAGGGAAGCCTGGCGTGCTGCAGTCCATGGGGTCACAAAGAGTGAGACACGACTTAGCAACTGAACAACAACAACACGTTTGCTTTACAATTTTGTGTTGATTTCTGCCGCAGCGCAAAGTGAATCAGCCACACACGTGCATATAACACGTGCATATACCCCTCTTCCTTGCATTCCCTTTCTATTGTTGATTCTTGCCTACACCGCGTCAAGCTCTGGGCCAGTTGACCACGGCTTGGCCACCCTTCTTGAGCCTCGGTCGCCATGGCCCTGATGTCTTGGACCCTCATGGTCCCCGTGATAGCCACATGCTACACTTGGGAGGCTACATTGGACCAAGGCCCTTCAGGGGGTCAGATCCATCCAAAGCCACTCTGTCTCCTAGTAGCCTTGTCTGTGGTTTTCGCAGGATAGTTCACTTCCTTTTACGAGGGCTGACATGCCTTCCTTCAGGATTTGGATTCTGCTTTTTTCTACTCTATCAGTGCATTGCAGGTGCCCCGGGAGAACCCGAAGCCCTGATGTCCGGCTGCTGAGCGGTTCCACACGGCCCCTCCAGATGCAAGAAGGGTGGAAAGAGCCTCAGAGCAGGCCTGGGGGCTAGAGAGCAGACCGAAGGGCCTGCGAGGCTTGTTCTAATCTGTTGCCCCCAACATCTAAGCTGTTGGAGTTGAGCAATTTGAGCTTGGATAACCTACATAATCACATCTCTGAGCTTTTTCCTTGAGGAGTGGACAGAATCTATCTAAACTTTGGCAGTACGCTGTCCACCACACAACTGAGCCAGAGGTCTCACCTGGGAGCTGCAACTGTCATCTGTAAGGGGATAGTCAGGAAAACAGTGGTTTCATGGGGTTTAGATGTTTTCATTCAGCTCGCGCGTGCTCCATCTCCTAAGAAGGAGGAAGAAGGCGTGGGAGAGGGGCTGAAGTGTCTCTCCCCTAAGCACTGACCTTGCTGATGGGTGCCGAATCTTAAGGAAGGAAACCGCCAGCTGGACTCAGCCCTCCAGCTGCGTTTATCCCTTCCTAAGAGTCTGGGTAGGAAATGAGGATGCTTTGGGCTATGGGGACACCCAAGTCCTGGGTGGCTTTTGATGCAAATGTGACTGTGCACATGCGCCCCTGTCCTGCTTGCCCATCGGGGGTCTGCGTGTGGGCTGTGCTGGGGAGAAGGGATCCCCTCCGGGGCTGGTCAGCCTTGCTCTGCTCAAGGATGTATATCTAGCCGCTTTTAATAATGTTCAAGTCATGACACAGCGCTGGGTGGGAAAATACCATTTCTTTATTAAAACTGCTTTATGAAGTCTGTTTTTCACCAACGCATGGTGCTGCTATGTGTGTGTGTGTGTGTGTGTGTGTGTGTGTGTGTTTGGTGTGTGTTTCCTCTATGGCTAAAGACGAGACTGTCTGCAAGTTTTGCAGACTTTTCTTTTGAAAGGCAGCTCCGCTGATTCGCATCCTGGACTGAAATGGCTTGTGCTGCGCAGACAGGCGCGCAATTTCCCCAGCTCTCATTGGCTGTTTATGGGGCTCCGCGGTTTTCAGATGGTGCGAGCCAAGAGGATGCCAAATGTCTTGCCAGTTCATAACCAACAGCAGACAGGGCTCGTTTCAAAATGCCACTGCTCAGAGCATCTGTGGTTATTAAGGAAGATGCTCCAGCGCTGCAGAGGACTTCAATTCTGCTTTCCTCGTCACTCACCAATAGAATAATATGCAGTTTGTGGACGAAACAAACGTGTTGGGGCCATGGTCCAACGGCTGCATTTTTGTGTTCCCTTTATTACTGACCGTAAAATAAACTTTGGCCTTTTTAATAAATATAATAAAACCGCTCTGTGAATCAGGAGAGGGTGACCCATCACGTCCATTTAACATCTTCGTAATGAAAAATGCAACCCCGACACGTTCAGCACCGAGGTTCATAACGACCACATCACCAGGCGGAGAAACTGCCCTGCTACCTGACGGCCCCGTGCTGGGAGGGGACCGAAGCAGGCCTCCATGTGGGCGTGCGCACGCACAGACACACGCACACACAGGCACACACATGGCCCTCTTCTGCCCCAGGGTCTCTGGAACTCCCTGGCTAATTCGATAGCATCTCCAAAGGAATGCTTTTAGCTGCCTCACACTTTTCTCTCAAGGAGAATTTGAATAATAACAAAACGCAGGCAGAGGCTGCCCCAGACAAGATGGTTTCGTTTCAGTGAAAGAGTCACAAGAGAGGGAACCTCGGGGCGGGAGCCATCTGGGGAGTGTCGGCCAGGCGGGAGGCTGTCTCCCTGCTCCGTAAGCCTGTGGCCGCTTTTGATATTTGAAAGTGATGCAAACCAGAGGGCCCAGAGCGCGGTGAGCTGGGAGCTCGACCTTGGAAGAGGGATTGGCGTGCCTCCGTTCCAACCTTTCGGGCTCTGTCTTCAGAATCTGGGTCTCCGCTTCTTCCAGGGGGCTTCCTGTGTGGGGTGCCTCCGCCAGGGAGAGGCCGGCCCAGATTAACCAGGTGCCAGAGTGTCCCACTGTGCCACCCCCCTCAGTTTAAGATACAGGTTTGATTCAAGAAGGATCAGCCCATCAGTGTGTCAGGAGCTGCTCCAGAGACTCCGAGCTGATGGTGGTCGTGGAGGGGCGGGGTTGGGGCGGAAGTTTGGCATTTGGAATCTGTGCAAGAATGATCCAGAATATTGACTAAGAAAAGAGGTACATAGAACCCACATCATCAAATTTTCAGCTTTATTTTCAAGGGATTTCTCTCCACAGTCGCTTTCACTGAGGTTTCATTTAAGCACTGAATGAAAACTCGTTATTTCGCCAATGGTCATTTGACCAAGAAAAATATTCTAAAAAGAGGGCGGGGGTAACAGTAATGGATGGTTTTCTCTGCCATGGGAAAGGGAAGTGAACGATGCATGCCAGACACACTGACCAGAATGCACTTTAAAGGCACAGCTTTGTCCTTTGATTCTCATGAAAATGACCAAAGCCACGAGCGACAGGCTGTTTACAAGTGCTGTTGCCAGAGTCCCTGATCTCTAGGTGACAGGAGCAAGCTCTTTCTTGAAGTTTCTCTGGCTTCATCACAACCTGTCTCCTCTGTCTTCCGTCTCACTTCATTCTCTTTTGGTTTCTCAGCCAACCAGAGGGCCGACCCCTAGTGTACACCCATCCTGCCCATGCTCATCTCTCCTACCACCACCCCTAGCCCCCAGGGCACCTCCCCTACCCCATCCATCCAGAGTGGATTCAGGAAGCCAGGGGGTCTCCTTTCCCCAGCTGAATTAAGAAACTTTAAGCGACATCACAGGGAAGCTGAAGGATGTGCCTGATACGGTGTTGCTTCTAAGTCAAGGTTCAAAGACCACTGACGTGTGCACAGCCTGGCATCCTCATCCTAGAAGGGCCAGTGGCCTGAGACACCTGAGTCATCTCTGAGCATTACCCAGTGATTCATTCACTGCCTGGTTGGCCTACTGCGGGCCCCAGCCTTCTCGGGAGAGACCCTTTAAACTGACCTGTGCCCTGGAACCTCTCCACGTCCTCAGTGTCACCAACCCAGAGCATGTCTGCAGCTGCAGAAGCAGTGCCCCCCCGTCATAGACCCGGCAGGGCGGGCTGCCCCACGCCATGCTGTTTCCTGAGCTGCGTGGACACAGACTGTGGCTTCCTCATGTCAGAATTCAGTTCAGTACCCAGGGTGTGCACACCGCGGCCCTGTGCTACCTACCTTCACTCATTTGCGTCCCTATTTTAGCCTTGTTGATCTATTCACTGACCCTTATGGTCCCACCTATCTGCTAAACCCTTGCATGCCGTCTTTTTCTAATTGGCGAAAGAGTGCTTTACTACGTTGTGCTGGTTTCTGCCATACAATGCGAATCGTCATAAATATATATATATATATATATCGGGGAAGGCAATGGCACCCCACTCCAGTACTCTTGCCTGGAAACTCCCATGGACGGAGGAGCCTGGTGGGCTGCAGTCCATGGGGTCGCTAAGAGTCGGACACGACTGAGCGACTTCACTTTCACTTTTCACTTTCCTGCATTGGAGAAGGAAATGGCAACCCACTCCAGTGTTCTTGCCTGGAGAATCCCAGGGACGGGGGAGCCTGGTGGGCTGTTGTCTATGGGGTCACACAGAGTCGGACACGACTGAAGCAACTTAGCAACTTAGCATATATATCTCCCCTCCCTCTTGAGTCTCCTTCCCTTCCTCCCATCCCACCCCTCCAGGTCATCCCAGAGGGCCAGGCTCTGCTCCCTGTGTTATTTAGCAGCTTCCCACTAACAGGCTTCCCAGGTGATGTTAGTGGTAAAGAACCCGCCTGCCAATGCCAATGCAGGAGACATAAGAGACACACGTTCAATCCCTGGGTCAGGAAGATCCCCCTGGAGGAAAGTATGGCAACCCAATTCAGTATTCTTGCCTGGGAAATCCCATGGACTGAGGAGCCTGGTGGGCTACAGTCCATGGGGTCACAGAGAGTTGGACATGACTGAAGTGATTTAGCACGCAGACACTATTTTACACAAGATATATATCAATGTATATATATCAATGCTACATTTTCAACTCATCCCACCCTCTCCTTCCTCCACTGTGTCTGCAAGTCCATTCTCTGCTGGGCTTATAAATTCCATCTTTCTAGACTCCATGTATATATGTATTAATATATGATACTTGTCTTTCTCTTTCTGACTTACTTCCCTCTGCATAAGAGGTTTTAGGCACCATATAGTCTTATACAAGGTGTCTGTATCCTCAAAACCCCTCCCA
>NW_011495018.1:3540135-3547461 GCF_000754665.1 Bison bison bison | reverse complement strand
CCCACCCGCCCGGCATTAGTTCTTCACTGAGGTGTTGATCAGCCCAGAGGCTTCCTAGTTGCTTAAGTCCAGCTGGGGTGCTTCCTCAAACACACCTCCTACCTTGCACTTCCCCATCACCACCACTAGAACCCTGGACTGTAACTTCCTATTTGCTTGCTGGCCAGCCTCTCAGCAAACGTCACACAGTAGGGCAGCATCTGCCTCAGGCAGCTTCCTAACTGCAGCGCCCCACAGGCTGCTCTTGATGAGAAAGTGGTGGGTGGAGACCTCCTGCTGGAGGCGTTTCCCATTATTACCCCAGGCCGCCACCCTCACTGGATCCTGCAAGAACTCATTAGGCTTCATTGGTCCCCTTGTGTAGCTCTTCTCGGTAGCATCCTTGTACCATAACATTCCCAGCAATGCCTGCCATTGTAATATTCACAGAAAACCTTTCAAAGCAGCCTGCTGTCCAGCCTTCCATGGGCTTCTCCAGGTGCTGGGGATCAAGTCAGGACAGGCTTCATACCAGAGAGGGCACATGCTTCTTGAGGCAGCTTATGGCCCGGGAGGGCCTGCAGCCTAGTGGGGTTGTTCTTTTTCAGTTGCTAAGGTCATGTCCAACTAATTGTGACCCCACAGACTGCAGCACACCAGGTTTCCCCGTCCTTCACTATCTCCCAGAGTTTGCTCGAACTCATATCCATTGATTCAATGATGCCATCCAACCATCTCATCCTCTGCTGCCCCCTTCTCCTCCTGCCCTCAATCTCTCTAAGCATCAGGTATTTTCCAAAGAGTTGGATCTTCACATCAGGTGACCAAAGTATTGGGGCTTCAGCTTCAACATCAGTCTTTCCAATGAATATTCAGGGTTGATTTCCTTTAGGACGGACTGGTTGGATCTCTTTGCAAGGAGCTCTCAAGAGTCTTTTCCAACACCACAGTTCAAAAGCATCAATTCTTTGGCATTCAGCTTTCTTTATGGTCCAAATCTCTCATCTGTACATGGCTACTGGAAAATCCACAACTTTGACTAAATGGACTGGTATATTGTCTGTAATGGTTTGCATGCAGGGAAATTTGGGGGTGAGGGAGGGGGCAAGGGGTCCCAAGAAGTGAATCAGAATAGGAAGGATGAATAAGTAACCGTGTCAAAGCATGCAGGCAGGAAGGCATGGAGGTAGGGCGGGTGAATGAAGGGGAAAGGACAGGTCCCCAGCACCTCCTGTCTACCTCCCCCACCTAAGGGCTCTCATGGAAGACGGAGTCACCTCACTGCTTCCTCTTCTTGCTGCTAATTGGGGATGGTGATGGAAGGAAAACTCTGACCAACTCTCCAACTCGAGTTCCTTTCTATTTCTTCAGAGTAGAAGTGACGGTTCCATTTCAAATAATGTTAAATGACTCTTTCAATGGCCCACTCCAAAGAACATAGGTTTTGTTTTTCCAAAAGCCATTTCCAGATGGAACACCACGTCCCTTTGTCTGTCTGACCATCTGGTTCATTCCCTCCCGGACACACCTTCTCTGTCTCCCTCCTCCCTACGCCAGGTCACCTGCAGACATGGAGCGAGACCCCCAGAGCTGGCTGGGGATAGCACCTGGCCAGGGTCACACGGCTAGAGTGGGACGTGTCACAAAGCCCTCAGCACAGTCCCTGCATTTTCACTTTTTCATCTGAAGTGGAAAATGTAGCTGCTTGCAGTTTGGGGCTTCTCTTGAGTTTTATGTTTGACTTTGTTATTTCGGGACTATGATTTTATAAAAATGCCTGGCTTGGAACAGCCTGGGGGTGACTGCCTGGGGGGGGCTCCCGTTGTCTCAGTAAGAGAGCTCTGATCAGGCCGTTTGTGTGACATGTTTGTGACTCCTACATGTGTGCAAAGACCTGCCTCTCTCTGCCGGTTACTCTATAAGTGTTGTGTTCCTCTGTGTCAACTTGGAGGGAGCAGGGGGCCCTGCTTGAGGAAGGGGGCTGGAAATGAGGGAGATGTCAGAATGTGAGAAAGAGGTGCCTGACTCCTGCGCATCCCAGGACTCCCTTGATCTGTGGGCCTTGAGCTGGGAGTGGTAGACCTCCCAGGCTCTGGCTCCAGCCAGCCCCTCTCCAAGGAACCCGGGTGGTCTTCGTTCCCTGGGGCCAGAGCACAGGGTCTCCCCTGCGGAAAACACCGCCTTCTAGGCTCCTTTCTTGGATGCAGCAAAGCCCAGCCCAGGGAAATGCGGCTCCAGTGGCTGGAGAAACCAGAGGGGCCACTGATGGGAAGCGGGGAGTCCCAGGAGAGCGTCTTCCACACAAAGCCCACAGAACCGGGGTGTATGGGAGCTTGTCCCCAGGTGTGGGTCCTGTGTTCTGTGCCTAGTCCTTAGCCGTGTCTGATCTTTGGGACTCCGTGAACTGTAGCTCACCAGGCTCCTCTGTCCACGCAGGTCTCAGGGCTCCAGGAGTTTCCTGTGTCACAGTATGTGAGTGGGGGACTCACTAAACCATGGCTTAAAATCAATAAGACAACTCATTTTGAAAGAGGAAGGAGAGACAAACCCAGGCAAACAGAGCTCAGAAAGGAAACTGGAAGGAAAATGAAGACGGATTCATCTGCATGGTTTTAACGTTCTCTAAGAAGAGACTCGGGATAAGAAGCCAGTGGGACTCACAATCCTTCTATTTGCCACGGCAGTGACCACATGGCCTTCAAGCCCTCATGTGGCCCCTCTAGACAAAGAGGCTCCAGTCACCAAGCTCTTCTGTGCTGTCTTCACCCTGTCTAGAGTCTCCCCTTCCCTTTGAGAGTCAATTCCTAGAGAGGTTGATAAGAGGTCCAGGGTCCCCGAGGAGGAGAAAGGGGTCTGGGGCTCTCGAAACCAAGACAGAGGTCTGGAATTCTCAAGGAGGAGGAAAGGACAAACTTTTTTTTTCCTTTCCTCTACATTCCTTAGTCTTAGTCACATAAAAGGGTTTTTTTCCTTTAAGCCTGGAACTGATGATTATACAACTCAGTTTCAACTCTGTACTAGGGATTATATAACAACAACGTATCCTGCTTGAGGACAGTTTCTCCTTCTGAAAACCTTCTGACTAATCCTGATATTTTAGAATGTATATTATGAGAGCCAGTCTAGTAGGATCTTTCTATTGTTAAGTTCTAATCCTGTTATCCCAAAATGTAAATTGTGGGAGTGGGCCTGGTAAAATTTTCACAAACTTGAGACATTCTCTTGATTTATTGTAATAACTAATTAAAAAGGTATACAACTCCCTTGCTAACATTGGCAAGGAGGGGGGGCACTCTCCATCCCCTTTCTGATGTCTGTGTCAGAAGCTTTCTTTGTCCCTTTTCTTAGTTTAATAAAACTCTGCTACACAAAAGCTCTTGAGTGATCAATCTGGTCCCTGATCCCGAAGCTAAATCTTCTTCTTCGGAGAATCCAACATTGCTCACCATAAGCTCTCAGCTCCACATGGGTCTTTGTTGAGCCACAGACACTAGGGAGCTCTGGGTTCAAATCCTGTCCTTTCCTTTGGCCAAACACCAAACAGCTGCTGAGATCTACAGTGTGGGGCCCTGGGCCAGTTTCCAGGCTTTCCTATACCCCTGCTTTCTTACAAGTAAAGGATAAAAATAAAGCCATCTTAGAACAAGTGAGAGGATCAACATAAAGCACAGAGCATAGTACTTGATGCAAAGGAAGGGACAGATAAACACTTACGCTCATTATGGAGGGGTTGGCTCTCTGAGCTGAATTTTGAAGGTCAGGGAGACTTGGGAGCTGAAGTGGGAGGGACAGTGCTGGAGGTGACACTCGATGGCCCTCCAATCATGGGCAGGGAGTCGCTCATCTCCCTGACCAAAACTGAAGCTTTTTGAAGACATGTAACAGTTCACACGTCTTCTGAGGATCTTCTGAGCAGTGCTGGTAAATGCGTGCTCTTTCTTCTGATGGACCAATGGTCAGGGTGGAATGGTCACCCCACTTCCCTTAATAAAAAAACCCGCAATAAGACCCAGTAGGGAGCCTTTGTGCCACTGGGAAGAGTGACCCTGTGGAAACTTAATACACGACGAGAATGTCCACTGTGCTGTCATTACTATTATGGTCGTGAGAGCACGTGTTCAGTCACGCACTGTGGACTGGAGCAGTCTTGTGACCCTAGGGACTGTAGCCTGCCAGGCTCCATGGGATTCTCCAGGCAAGAATACTGGAGCAGGTTGCTATTTCCTCCTCCACAGGATCTTCCTGACCCAGGGATCTGACCAGGGTATCCTGCATTGGTAGGTGGAGTCTTTACCATGGACCCACCTGTTAGTTATTATTTTAATTATCTCCTATGCTCAACACCACTCAGCTTGCCCAACACCTTTCTCATAAGTAGGAAAAAATGTTCAGGTAGGTGGGGTATTCACCCAAGCTGGATTCACAGGGGTCTCCAACCCACCATGGTGTCTTTGGGTCCATCTGGCCAACCGAACCGTGACCAACCAGAAGCAGCATCGTGTAGCCTGTGCATCTTGAGACCATTCTTGTCACGTCATGGAGTCAGAAAAAAGGGAGAAAATGGAGTTTAAAAAGGAAAAAAACAATGCACACATTTCCACCTTTAGGTAATCGAAATGTGTGAAAAGATGGTCTTAGAGATCACCTACGGGTCTGTGGAATGCTTTCTTTTCTGCTCTTTTTTCCTTCTTCTCAGAATGTTCTATCACAGTGGAAGAAAATAACAGGTCACCTCTATGCCTTTGGCTACTGGAAACTTTCCAAGGTGAACTAAAAATAAGTGATGGATGAGAATGTGTCCTTCTGATACCAGTGAGAGAACTGGGTTGGCTGAGAATGACCCCGTTCTCTTTGAAGGAAAGAGGCAGACTGCATGGAGAGGGCGACGGTGGGTGGTCAGGGAGACCAGGCTCTGCTTTGGTCTCCATCAGTCATGAGTCAGGGCCTGCAGGCTCTCTGTTCTCAAGCGTAAGTCGAGGGGCTGGGCCAACGCCTGAATGCTAAGAGCCTTCCCCTCTCTGAAGTGCACCCCGTTTCCTACAGCTAGGGACTGGCAGCTCTCAGGATCCTGCCTGCCTGGGCACGGTGGTCCTCAGGGCACCTGGTAACAGAGCCAAAGACACAGCCAAAGCCACTAGCAACTTAGCTGTTGTTGTTCAGTTGCTAAGTCGTGTCTGACTAATTGCAGTCCTAAGCACTGCAGCACGCCAGGCTTCTTTGTCCTTCAATACCTCCCAGAGCTTGCTCAAACTCATGTCCATCGAGTCAGTGATGCCATCCAACCATCTCATCCTCTGTTGTCCCCTTCTCCTCCTACCCTCAATCTTTCCCAGATCAGGGTCTTTTCCAATGAGTCGGCTGTTCACATCAGGTGACCAAAGTATTGGAGTTTCAGCTTCAGCATCAGTCTTTCCGATGACTATTCAGGGTTGATTTCCTTTAGGACTGACTGGTTTGATCTTCTTGCAGTCCAAGGGACTCTCAAGAGTCTTCTCTAACACCACAGTTCAAAAACATCAATTTTTCGGCGCTCAGCCTTCTTAATGGGCTAATTCTCTCATCCGTCCATGACCACTGGAAAAACCATAGCTTTGACTAAACAGAGCTTTGTCAGGAACGGAGCAGCACACAGTCCCCAGGTGTGGGACCTGTAATGACAGTCAGGAGCAGAGACAGAAGAAGGTCTGGAGATGGTCCCCCACCTGCGGGGCTCCAACTCTGCCAAAGTGGGGTGATGCTCCCGCCAGTGAGGGGAGGGGAAGTCTCCTGGCAACTAACTTTTAACAAACTGCTTCCAAAGCTGCTTTAAATCACTTACCTGCTTCAATATCCTAACTGCCTGTGTATTTTTCATCTGTTCCCATCCCTACAGGCTATCTCCCCAATTCCGTAAATCCAATCTGTCATCACTCAGATATGTTTTCAGGCTCCGAGCAACCATTTTTTATACAAACCCAATGGGATTAACCTCCATCAATTGTTTAACTGCAATCAAGACAAGTTCATAAACAATGTAAATATATTTACTATACTCCTTTACAAGACCAGTGAGTGTACAACCGGCCAAGGAAGCAAGATCAGAGGGAACGCGTCCCGATGCTTTATGGGACTATTCATGAGTATGGATTGCTATGTCTCTTTAATTTTACCTTGGCTGGAGGGAGCCTTATTTTCTTAGGGATTTAGGTTAGCTCCCAGATGTAAAAATCAGGATTAATCTTCTTTTCGAGTTAAAAAAGTCTCTCTCACATTCACTCTTGCCATTTTTCCTCCAGGCCCTCATTTCCCGCTCCCTCTCTAAAAATAACTGCCAGCCGTTGGTGGAATTTGTTTGCTAATTCCCCAGGTTCTCAAAGGTACTTGCTGGTGACACACAATAAACTCGACCGGCTGGAATTCCCTAAGTTATCTCGAGTCATCTCTGGATGTTTCTGGGTGGATATGAATGTTTCTGAGCTCTCTCAAGTTCACATGTTCTGCTTTTCTTGTGAAATGAAAGCAGGGCAGCATTTTCAAGGATTAGGTTAGTGAAACACCCCCACGTGTTCACTTCTTTCATCTATTCCTTGAGCATTTCATGGTTATATTTCAAGAGTGTCTCCCAGTTAGCAAACACTATTCTAGGCACCAGTCAGCCCTAAAGGAAATCAACCCTGAGTATACATTGGAAGGATTGCTGCTGAAGCTGAAGCTCCAATGATTTGGCCACCTGATGCAAAGAACCAACTCATTGGAAAAGACCCCAATGCTGAGAAAGATTTAAGGCAAAAGGAGAAAATGGTGGCAGAGGATGAGATGGCTAGATAGCATCACCGACTCAATGGGCATGGGATTGAGCAAACTCCAGGAGATCGTGAAGGACAGAGAAGCCTGGCATACTCAGTTCATGGGGTTGCAAAGTCAGACACAACTTAGTAACTGAACAACTACAGCAGTTCTCGGCACTAGGGACCCACCAATGGACAGACAGACAGACAGACAGACAGAACTTCCTGCCCTTGCGGTGCCTCCCTTCTAGTGCAGTGGGATGGACCAAACAGAGTAAACAGGACGGACAGGTGAAGCACGTGGCTTGCTAGAAGGGAGTAAATGTGAATGGGAGCGTGGATACAAAGAGAGGGTGGTGGTGTCTGAATGGGTCCCTTGCTGGTTTCCTGACATAGAACTGGGAATCGCTGGGCTGACATTTAGCTCTGGCAAAGAGCATCAGCCCCTGGGCACCCTGCCTGCCCTCCTCTGGTCCCAACCTGTCTGCCTCCTGCATCTTTTCACCTGTGCACACTGCACATCGCTTTCCTCTCTCTCTGAGCTCGTCCTGTCCCCCACCCTCCCAGCCCCCCATTGCTC
>NW_011495018.1:3531845-3540035 GCF_000754665.1 Bison bison bison | reverse complement strand
TCTTGCATTTTAGTCTCTCTCTCTCTCTCTCTCTCTTTTTTTTGTCCAACAAGCAGAAGAATTCAGGCATGTCCTGAGTAAGCCCAACAGGGAAGTGCTACTGTACTTCTGTTATGATAAAAAGTCTATTTTTACTGAAGAAAGGGAGTAGAAATTGGAATCAAACATTGGGGAAAAAATCAGAAATAATTTGCTTTAGAAACACAGTTATACATTTTTATGTGAGTCAGAAATCTGAACAGTTTTTGTTAAAATGCATTCCACAGAGTTTGTACGGAGAATCTCCCTTTTGGTCAAGGTAGTTGTGCCTTCATGTAGAGATTTTCCTAGACCGAGTGTGAAAAGGATAGAAACACTCACCGTTTTGCACAGAAAGATGCATTTGCCTCTGGAAACAATCAGGATTGTGCAATTTCTGATTGAATGTGTTCCTAGATTTTTGCAGACACTTTAGCGCCAGAGTGAGAAGCGTGTTTTGGTGGGGAGTCCATTCCTCCTCACCTGTCTTTCTGGGCCACCGTCTGGGGGTGCATTGCAGTTTGCTCAGTGTTTCTCCAGCCTCCTTCCTGCCTCCCCACAATCCTTCAGTGCTCTGTCGCCCCCCCTTTCATGCCCCATGAATCCCGGGCACTCTGCCATCCCATTACAGACTCCTTCCACATGCCCCCCTCCCCCTGACCTCTCAGGCAGTTCCTGGCACCCCTCCAGGACCCCCTACCTTTGGCTGTTAGAGTTTTGGAGCACAGCAGCTGTGACCGGTTTCTCTGCTGGGCCCTGACTCTGGGCTGGATGGAAACCTCTGCCGTTCCAGCTTGCACAGCCCTGGGGATGCCCCCGTGCGTGCGGCAGGCTGTGTAGGCTCTCGGGTCAGAGCCAGGGCTCCGATGCCCAGCTGCCTTCCTTAAAGGGGACACAGGAAGCCTCCTTCGATGCCTGCTCACCAAAGTCACCACCGCCCCCAAAGTCCAAGCCAGTGAAGCTGAAGGTTAAGTGTATTTCCAGTTGTTTGTCTCCCTCTGGTTAACTTTTTAAAAGTGTAACCTTCAAGGGACCTCAAACTCATGGCTCTGGGATGCGCACTGGCCTCATCCAGGCTGAGGGTCCTTGTGCCCAGAGGAAGGTGAAGGAGCAATGACCATTACTTGCTTGCTCTGGCTCCATTTTCAAATGCAATCACGCTCTGTTGCTAAGACCTGTTCAACTCTTTACGACCCCGTGGACCATAGCCCACCAGGCTCCCCTGTCCATGGGATTCTCCAGGCAAGAGTACTGGAGTGGGTTGCCATTTCCTCCTCCAGGGGATCTTCTCCACAGAGGGATGGAACCCACATCTCCTGTGTCTCCCTCCATGACAGGTGAATTCCTTACCACTGAGTCACCTGGGAAGCCCCTCCATATTTAAATAGAAGAGGCTAAATCAGAAGACTGCCTGCCCTTTGTGACAATCAAGTGATCACGCGGATGCTGTGAGGAAAATTAGCTGAGTGCAAAGCATCTTTACACGGAAACTGGGGGATGGCTTCATGCCCCACCCTGGTGGGTCCTGGAGGCGTGGATGGACTAGGGACCCACTGCCTCTGAAGCCCCCAGACTCAATCCTCTGGGTCATCTTGCTCCTGCAATCTAAGGACTGTTATGGGGCTTCAGACTTTTTCTAATTTCCACTCAATAATAATCCTGCTTCCATTTTTTAAAAACTAGAGCCAAACTGGAGAGAGGGCCGAGCCATGCGATCCTCCCGCGGTAGGAGGCAGGGACCCAAGCTCTCTTTGTTTCCATCCGTGAAGCCCTCGGACTGATGTCAACGCCAGAAGGCCACGCCGACAGCCATGCAGTCATTCTTCTGCCTCATTTGCATTCCAGCCCGTCTGCGTTCTGACCTGTGTAGAGGAATGCATCTCATGTAGAAAATGCGCGAGCAGAAAAACAAATACGAGATGCCGTCAGACAACAGATGCGCTCCGCAGTGCCGCGCTGCACTCCACGCTCACGATTCCCAGCTACATCTGTGTAGCTTCGGAGCCTCTGTTCATGGTCTCTGCAGCCTGGGTCACCACCTGTGTTCTGTTTCCTTCTCCTCCCCACTTAGCAAGTCAACATACACACTGAAAAAAAAAAGTACTGACTTCCAGCTCCTTCAGGAAACGGGGTCTGAGAAGCTTCAACTTGGGTATCAAGTCCTGCTGTAGATGTTGGAGGGTTGTCTGGTGCCTTCTCGGTGATTTTTGAGTCCAGTATCTGGCTAAGACCATTGGCAGATCATTCTTCTTCAAGCTGGAATCACCCTCCATGATAGAATCGATAAAAAGACTTTGCAAATAAAGACACTGCCAGTCCCTTCCAGCTAGTTAACTGCTAGGTGGAGAAGTATCAACGATTCTGACTTTTGGGCTACTTACTCCTGAACTTCAGTTTATATCTTTAAGAACTAATGCTTGCCTAGAGATATTTTGCAGAAAAATTGGGGAGATTTTTTTCTCATTTTTATTGTAAACATCTTGTTACTTTAAATATTATTTTAGCTGTTTTATATAATTTTCTTATTTTGTGGCATCCTAGTTGTTTTTGCGTTGGTTTTCCCTGGATTGGCTCATATCGTAAAGCGTCTGCTTCCAATGTGGGAGACCCAGGTTCAATCCCTGGGTCAGGAAGATCTCCTGGAGAAGGAAATGGCAACTCACTCCAGTATTCTTGCCTGGAAAATCCCATGGATGGAGAAGCCTGGTAGGCTACAGCCCATGGGGTCACAAAGAGTCGGACACCACTGAGCTACTTCACTTTTACTTCACTTTTCCCCCTTGAGAATATAGCATACAATTTTGTATTTAACAGAGGGAAAACAGACCACGTTTTATAGAGGTCCAAGTTACATAAAATGTCAGAAATGAATGAGCGTCTTAGCATCCTGGCATCTGACCCCAGATGTACTCATAGAGGGAGATAAAAGTTAAATCAGTTTCTGAAAAGACCTTTCTGAGGGCCTCCTAGGGGTGCTGCTTTCCACGCACAGAGTTGTTACCCACCAGGAAGTGATGAAATGGTCCAAGCTGTTGTGTGAGGCCAGCCTGGGCCTTGGAGGATGGCTCCTGTCCCCAGAAGTGGCAGCAATGCTTCCCAAAGAGGGGGCGTGATGAACGCCCAGCTTGGCCACAGTGGGAGACAAGTGGGAGACAAGTGGGCCACAGTGGGAGACAAAGCAAAAAAAAGAAAATCACTCTATACAACTTATTCAAGTGTGACCTAGCAGACACTTGGAGCACCTGAGCTGGTAAAGATACTCAGTCGAGTTAAAACCTGAACAATGAGATGAGCGGGTCGGGGATGGTCACCGTCCAGGCCAGGTCTCCTTGAAGCCGCTTTTTCCAGGAATCGTCCTGCTTCGCTTCGTCCCCCGTGGGAAGGGTTGGGTCTTGAACTCTTTGTGAAGTCTTGGAACACATCACAAGGATTAATCACCATTAGCTCTTTATTTTAACAGCTGCCTGCTACCTCCGAAGCCCACGGCAGCTGCGGCTCCCTCCCTCTGCTGATATCCCGGGTCCGTTACAGCTGGAAACTTGCACACATAAAATGCAGATTTAAGCTGATTTTGAAATGTCTTATACTTGTTAATTGCCCCAATCTATATCACAAGCATAACATCGCCGCTTTCACTTGGCAGCCAGCTCCTCCTCGCCAGAGGCAGGAGCCTGTTTCTGTCTTCCTCTGGGTGAAGAGTGGACCTCCATGCACAGCCCTGTCTGGCCGCTTTCAGATCCCTGACACATTTGTGGACCGAATCTGTCCAGAAGTGACAGCGGTCTGTCTGCTCCATGCTCATCTCTCTCCCTGGATGGACGTGGCTGGCAGCTGAGAAAACGTCTTGAAGCCAGGTGAGCCTCCAGCAGCAGGGATGCTCTGAGTCCTAGAAATCTGGGGCTGTTTGCTGGACTTGCTGAGGCAGGAGGGAGACTTTGCTTTCCTGGTGCCATCGCTGCCCTTTGCCAACAAGACACTCACCTGACTGGTTCCACTCTAGCCTTTGCATTTTTGCCTTGTTTTCACATGTTTGTGAATGGTCTGCATTGACACGTGAATTTCTTCAGCCTCTGATGGTGTGGACTATGAAATCTAGTGAGAAATGAGTATTTAAAGAATTTGCGAGCGTGAATGTGTGCCAGCCTGCAGTGCTCGTGGACATAGAAATATGTTTTATCCCGGTTCCGAGATATGTGGGTAAGATGGGGTCACTGCAATTTAATTATAGACTTTTTTTTTTGGTCTTGTAGCAAATTGTATTCTAACATAAAGAAACACAGGAGGAGGAATTCAAAATCTACCCTGTTGAAAAGTAAGTTAATTGTAACATGTGAGGCTATCTGGGATACTCTGTAGAAGTTTCAACAGGAATAGATTCACTGACATTTTAAATCACAAAGAAAAGCCTTATTTATACTTTGAAATGGTTCTGAGCGGTTTGGTTTTTAGGTTAAAAGGGTCTTTTCTTTCCCCCATGTCTTTAATTGCGTGACTTTTGTGGCCCCATCTGCTGTTCATCAGTGGAATTGTTAAGGATCATGAAAAGCCTGACATTTTTTTCTTTCTTTATTCCAATAGCATTTTTTTTTCCACAGAAATTCAAACCCGAGAAATCATTGACTATGTTTTTTTGATGACTAGTTAAAAATATGCAGATATTATGGCAAATAGAACAGGAGAACTGCTTTTAAAAAGGAGGAACTTCGAAGTCACCCAAGCCTGTAAAATATTTGGTATCACTCAACAAGAATTAGAGCCCTTTTCAATTTCAGGCTCCTTTGCGACCCCATGGACTGTAGGTCACCGGGCTCCTCTGCCCGTGGAATTCTCCAGGCAAGAACGCTACAGTGGGCTGTCATGCCCTTTTTCAAGGGACCTTCCCGACCCAAGGACAGAACCTGGGTCTCCTGTACTGCAGGCGGATTCTTTACCATCTGAGCCAGCAGGGAAGCCACCGCAGATCCAGGGGCAGGCAGTTCTTGTTCCCAGAGGCTGTGATGTCAGATTAAGTTCCTGAGTCTAACAAGGTGTCCTGATTCTTGGTTCATCTTAGGGGTCATTTAGACAGAAAACAATGCCTCTTCTTCCATGCAAAGGTAGGCTTTGGCAGGCTTGCCTCAGTGGCCTTCACAGGGGGAGTCAGGCTCTGAGTAATTATACCCTCCCTAAGGCTGGGGAGCTCTCAAGGTGAGCCCCAGAAAGCTCTGGAGCTCTTCCACACCACCTGCTGTTGTCATGTAGGAGTTCTTCCAAAAGCATGATGAATTGCTGGCCCGTCATGCCTCTGACCAAAGAACACAGTGCCCCAGTTGGACTAACAACCAAGTAAAGATTATTCAGCCTGAATTGCCAGGCATCTCTTCCTCTGGCAAGATCTGATAGACTTGGATTTAGGTATCTTTTGGACAGCTTTCCTCTGGGCCCCCATGTTCCCTCCCACCTTGTTCTGTTTTCCCCGCAGAGTCACACTTTAGCAAGTAGATGGCTTTCCTTGTCCATCATAGAACTTGGTCATCTCACGCTGGTACTGTAGAGCTGTGACCTTGCTTTTTAAAATCACTTGGAGTGTAGTAGCAATTCCTGAGCTGGAAGGTAGCTGATCTATCCTTCAATATATGCATAAACATTGGGTCGCCCTCATGAAGAGGAAACCCAGCACTCAATGTGCTCGTTCCTAGTCCAATAAACACCATTATTGTAAGGACTAATGCCAGTTCAGAAGAAACCGTAGCTGAAACTCTGCCCTGAGTTTCATATCTTAAGGAGGGTTCATAAGGATTCATACTCTATATGCTTAAAGTGGGGGTCTATTGTGGAGAAGGGGTCCAGTACTAGAAATGCTCATTGCTGAAACCCAGCTCTGGGAGAAGTTATTTCATTATATCTGTGTCAACTGATTGCTAAAGAGTGATACACTTAACCTTCACACACAGAAAATGCATGTTTATTAAGCCTTCCTAGACATGTTCTAAATGAACCAACTGCGTAACTCCCAAAGCTTACTTCACTGTTTGGACAGTTGTGAAACCTAATAATGAATTTGTTTTCTTAATTAAATATCATATTGCATATCCAGCCTGACATTTCATTTGAAATGCAGCTTTGTTTATGAATTTGGGGGCTTCCCTCACAACTCAGTTAGCAGAGAATCTGCCTGCAGCACAGGAGACCTAGGTTCGATTCCTGGGTCAGGAAGATCTATTGGAGAAGGGATAGGCTACTTGCTCCAGTATTCTTGGGCTTCCCTGGTGGCTCAGCTGGTAAAGAATCCACCTGCAATGTGGGAGAGCTGGGTTTGATCCTTGGGTTGGGAAGATCCCCTGGAGAAGGGAAAGGCTACCCACCCCAGTATTCTGGCCTGGAGAATTCCATGGACTTTATAGTCCATGGGGTTGCAAAGAGTCGGACATGACTGAGTGACTTTCACTTTCAGCCTTTCACTTTATGAATTTGGGGTCAAAGCGACCTCTCCCTCATCTTGTCCCGGGTGGGGTGGACTGGGAGAGCACAGGTGTAGCTGATGGCAGTGGGTCTGCTGGTCATTCCCTTTGGTTGGAGCCAAGAGCCACTCTGGACAAAGAGCCAAGGTGCCTGCACTATATCTTTACCCTGTTCCTCTGCAGTTTTCTGGAGATGAAAGAAAAGCTGGTATGAAAGAAACAAAGGTAATTGTATCCTTGGAACCCACGTGCCCGGACCATTTGCGGTGGTTTGTATTCCACGTGTGCCCATCAGGTTTCCCAGGTCCCTCCCGGTCCTGTGTTGCTAACCCTGCAGCGTGCTCTCTCATCCAGTCAGTAAACAAGCAGTCCCTCTGGCTCTTGCAGAAATGCCAGTGCACGGATTGGCCATTAAGAGAGCCTGTGCTGGGAGCTGTCGCCGGTCCTTCCGGGAGGGAAACACGTCCCCGAGATGTTGTCCCGTGCTCCCCCACCCCAGGGCTGGGACTCTCGCGTCCCCGAGAAGCAGGGTTTTTGATTTTAGTGGCGTGTGCTATGGCTTCATCCATTGTGTTCAGTGATTTGTCTTTCAGTCTCCATTGATGCTTCTGATTTCATTTCACACTCAACCAAACTGGAATCCTTGGTGGACCCATGAAAAGAAGGGGGTGTGCTTTGGGACTGTCGCACTTTGGTAACTGGAGCGGCCTTGAAGGCGAGACCAGGCTGGTGACGGGCAGGTCATGTCTACCTGAGCCGCAGACCTAGAGGCTCTGCACGCAGAGGACTCACGGCCTACAGGGCCTGTCTAGCGGGGAGATGGGCGACTCCGCAGCTGCTGTGATGCATGGACTGTCTGGCCCTGCAGTGACCTTGGGGGACCACGAATATGACACTGAAGTTTCCAGAAAACAGTTGTCTGGTCCTATATTTTCCAAGCAGAAGAATGGAGTCAGATAGAAAGGAAGCAAGCAGGAGCAACCTCACAGCTCGCTCTGAGAATTAGAAAGGAAAGAAGCGGGGGAAGAAAGAAACAGAAATAGGAAGGAAAGAAGGAAGAGATGGGAAAAAAGGAAAGGAGGGAGGAGGAAAGAAAATAGCAATGAGGGAGAGGAAATGAACTAAAAGAACTCACTGGAGCTAAATTAGTAATTTGATATATGATATAGCATAATATAAATATTATAACAAGTGTCACACCATTTTTAATAATAGTCACTACTACTTCTTAGATTTCTGCCTTAATTAAACTTGCAATTAACAGGAATAAGCTGGGGTGAGCCTGACATGACTTCCCTTGCCTGAATTACACAGCCCTAAAGTCACATGGGCTTCCCTGGTGACTCAGACGGCAAAGAATCTGTCTGCAATGTGGGAGACCAGACCCGGGTTCGTTTCCTCGGTGGGGAAGATCACCCGGAGAAGGGAACAGCAACTCACTCCAGTATTCTTGCCTGGAGAATTCCATGGACAGAGGAGCCTGCCGAACTACAATCCATGGGGTCACAAAGAGTCGGACACGATTAGTGACTAACACAGACACACACACGCACGCGTATGAGGGTATCTAAATATATTTGATGCAAAGGGGACAATGATAGATGCTTTTCAAATCGTTAAGACTCAAAGATTTCTCTGTCGGAGGACCCAGTACCAAATGCATGCTACCAGCACTCTTCAGGTGAAGACCCCCAGCACCCGGACCACCTCCAGCATCAGTGGAGAGGCTCCC
>NW_011495018.1:3525892-3531745 GCF_000754665.1 Bison bison bison | reverse complement strand
CTCTAGAAGTGAAACTGACTTGAATAAGTCACTGGAACTCTCTGAACTTTTTTTTTTCCAATCTGCAAATGACATGGTAAAAAATGCTCAATAAACAGAATCTGTTTCGCTGGCCATAATCATGTACTGATGACCTGCTCTTAAATATCACCCTGGTTTATTCACAGGTGGTTTTCACTTAGTTTTAACTGGTTTTACTTTTTGTATAGGATGCAATTAAGAAGCCTTAAAATAATATGGCATTTCTAATAATTTCCAAACAAGCTGAAGTTCAGTGATATTCTAGAAAAGTCCCAGATAATTAAAATATTTTTAAGGATTTATCTATGCAGTTGATTCAAGAGTATATAAATAAATACCTGAGTTCTTTCTGGTATAAATTTTCGTGAAACAATGAAGGTAATGTAAAGTATTACTGGTCAAAAATTTAGTTAACATTCTGAGGATACTCCAACAAGGCAAAACGAATCACTAGCAAGGACAAAAGTCTCTAACATAGCAAGAGAAAAAATTGTTTTACAGTAAGAGAAATCTGTGGCATTATCTATAATTCATGTTTTTAGGTGAATGTGTTGCTAATCCTCAGAAACATCTTGATGATAAAACACCCAGCAGACAGTATCAGAAATGAAGACTGAGTCTCCACACGTTGATTTAGGAGCCAATGACACCGGGATGGTTGAGGGTCAGTTCTAGGGACTTTCCTGGTGGCCCAGTGGCCAAGACCCTGTGCTTTCACTGCAGGCAGCATTGTTTCAATCCCTGTTGGGAGAACTAAGATTCTGCATGCCCTGCATGCAGCAAAATAAAATAAAATAAAATAAACAGGATGTAAAAAAAAAAAAAAAAAAAGACCGGTTCTAACCCCAGGATACCGCCTACACTTGGCTTTTGCAATTTAGATGTGATTGAGTATACATCATGTAAGTTTAAGTTGTACAATGTGTTGATTTGATCAGTTCAGTTCAGTGACTTAGTCATGTCCGACTCTTTGTGACTCCATGGACTGCAGCACGCCAGGCTTCCCTGTCCATCACCATCTCCTGGAGCTTGCTCAAACTCATATCCACTGAGTCGGTGATGCTATCCAACCATCTCATCCTCTGTTGTTCCCTTCTACTGCCTTCAATCTTTCCCAGCATCAGGGTCTTTTCTAATGAGCCATTTCTTCGCATCAGGTGGTCAAAGCATTGGAGTTTCAGCTTCATCATCTGTCCTTCCAAAGAATATTCAGGACTGATCTCCTTTAGGACTGACTGGGTGGGTCTCCTTGCAGAACAAGGGACTCTCAGGAGTCTTCTCCAACACCACAGTTGAAAAGCATCAATTCTTCGGTGCTCAGCTTTCTTTATAGTCCAACTTTCCCATCCATACATGACTACTGGAAAAACCATAGCTTTCACTAGACAGACCTTTGTCAGCAAAGTAATGTCTCTGCTTTTTAGTATGCTGTCTAGGTTGGTCATATCTTTTCTTCTAAGGAGCAAGCATCTTTTAATTTCATGGCTGCAGACACCATCTGCAGTAATTTTGGAACCCAAGAGAATAAAGTCTGTCACTGTTTCCATCGTTTCCCCATCTGTTTGCCATGAAGTGATGTGAGCATCTCAGCATCAGCAACACTGTTATCACCTTCCGTATTTGTGTTATCTGTG
This sequence comes from Bison bison bison, assembly GCF_000754665.1. NCBI lineage: Eukaryota > Metazoa > Chordata > Mammalia > Artiodactyla > Bovidae > Bison > Bison bison. The sequence goes on along the minus strand of NW_011495018.1, from coordinate 3,530,090 downwards.
TGTGTGTGTTGAGACAATTTAAGCTCTACCTTCACGACTTTGAGGTCTATATTAAAGTCTGCCGACTGTGGTCACCGTGCTGTGTGTTAGCTTTCTGGGACTTACTCATCTTCTCGCTCTGTAATTTTATCTTGGTGGCGACTTTTCGGTACATGGTGCAGAACGATGCCTTTCCATGGTTATGTTGAAAAGCACCGAGGACACAGTGCCTCTCGAGGTTTGGACTGGATCTGAGGGGACGCAGAAGCTCCCTGCTCACAGAGGAGACCTCAGCCCTGCACCCTCCGCTCCCCTGGGTTTTACTCCATGCACGTTGTGGGCTGGCACAGGGCCCGGAGCTGGGACTAGCAAAGTGGGCCAAAAAATACCTGACTTTCCCTTGTGGAGCTTCAAGTCAAAGTTTCCTTCCCCTGAATGCTAAAGAAGGGTGAAAATTAGTGTACTTTACACAACCTCCCTTATTCCTTCTAAAAATAAATAGAGAAATGATTGATAATAAAATTGTGTAAAACATCATGAAGGTATCATAAATCCCATCATGAAGGATTCAGTCCACTCAACAAGGCTGTCATACCTTCTGTTAAAGGGGTAACAATAAGTAATGAGAGCTGCTCAGTGTACGCGAAGGAGTGTATCAATAAGTAAAATTCAATGCAAATTCAGAATAACCAGACTACACGTCGTATTAGCAAACAGACAGGCTTTGCTTATGGAGTTTGTATAGAAGCTGGCCAAAGGTCTGACCTTGCATTCTTCAGATTCTAGTTGGTTTCTGGAACAAATAAAAATATAGATACTATCATGCTCAACAGAGGTTATCAGGGCATACCAGGTTTCATCTTTTGTTCTTGAGGTTAATTAAAAAATGGTATTGCTCAGCTTCACAGGTAGACAGAGTTGAGCTGGTTTTCAGTCACTGTGCTGAGTCGATGGTCACCCACGGATGTCCATCAGACACTTGTCACGGAAAGTCCCAGACTCCCACGGGCTCCCAGAAATCCTCCCAGATTCAATATGAAATCTGGTCTCGGTTACCCTCTTTCTAAAGGGGGTTTGTTCAAGACGTTTTGGATTTTGTCGTATTTTACATTCTCTGTCACTCTTACTTACCAAGTTGAGATGGACCATCATTTGGGGCTCAGAAACTCGGAGATCTGAGCGGAAGTCTTCTAGTAAACAACACAGACAGACAGGATGCTCATGTGTTCAGAAATCTATTTCCCATTTATTATCGGTGACTTAAAATAGTAGCACCACGCAAAGTTGCTGCCGTATGTTGGACGGTGTACATCAGAGGATAACCAGGTGACTGTCAACTGAGTCCCTTATTCAGCAGTGACTTTTAATATTTATCTGTTGATCAAATACACTCTTTGGGGGATCTTCTTTGCCTTTTCCCAAACTGAGGTGTTTAAGGATTTCTGCCTTCAATTCGCTTCAGAGGACGAGTAACTGCAAGTTTCTTCCCAATGGCCCTCATCATCGCAAATGAAATATTTCCTGAGCAGACACAAGCTACGCTTACATCTGCATACCTTTATCTCTCTATCTCTCTATCTATACATATATGGGTACACACACATATATGTTCACGCACACATATAAATAAATTATATATGTGACACCGGAATAGCCCATTGAAAAGAATTAACTTTCTTTTTAATATTTTTGAAGAGTGCTTTATGGTCCTGTTGACCTGCTATTAGTGAAAGCTTAGCTCTCAGCAAAGGTAATTAAATTATAAAATCACTGCTGCAATCATCAAACTACTCATAAAATAAGAAATGAAAAAAAAAAAGCGAATAAAAATCTTACAGGCTTTTCTTCCTATAATATTGCTCCCTGATGTTAATTACATTTAAATGGGTGAGTACTATTTTGGTATCATTCATACGCCTCCAAAAGAACTTTCCAGTTTATCATACCTGTCAACGTCGGCGCATCACAGGCTAATACTTTATTAAGAAAAAAATCATTAGGGAGCCGCTGATCCCATTTAAGTACATTGGGCAGAATGTAAGACTAATTAAAAAGCATATTTTTACATTATTAATTTCTGAGTTTCACACTTAATGAATGTGAAATGACAGGGCTACTATTTTTACATTCAGGCACTCTGGGCTTTCCAGTCGGGGGAATTAAATTCTGGGGATTTTTGCAAAGATGTTGCTTGAGAGATATGTTTTCAAGAAAAGCTAAGCTTTTTAGCTCTGCCTTTTCCTGGGAAATTATACTAAAGCATATAACAGCCACTTAAAAAGAGTAGTTAAATAGATGTTATTTTTTTTTCATCCTACTGCTATAAAAGTATTTTAGATGAGGTATAAAATATGGTTTTTAAATGATATTATGATTTGCAAACACTAAAAAATAATTGCAGCGCAGTTGAGAGAGAGAAAACATCTAATCTTTATTGTGTAAGACAATGTGATAAAATATTTTACAGCCAAAAGCTCATTTTGCATCTGGAAAATTGTGTAAACTGATGGGGAAAATCTCATTAAAATGAAAGGTTATTTTTTTAATATTCTCAGAACAAAGCAGCACATTACCACTGCATTTTCCCTTTTTTCCTATTTATTAAACCAGACAGTCAAGCAAGTGTCTAACGTACGAAATAAATAAAAGCAAAAAATGACAAGACCAGCCATGTAGATGGACAAAGATGAATTATGTCAGGACGCAAAAGATCCACGTTAAGAACAACGGTGGGTGTTCTAGGAGCTCGTTAGCTGTAGAAAGATGTTGGGTATTAGGTGTTACGTTACTTAAAACTCTGCTGGCTGAACTGGCTTCTCTTTCTAAGCATCTGTACACACAGCCCATTTTTATAGGGCTAGGGGAGGAGAAGGAGAGAGAAAAATCCTTTCTTTTTTGCCTTTCTCTTTCAAATGTGCTTACAATTACCTCTCTGTATTTTTATTGTCTTTTTACAAACCACAAAACTCACACTGGAGGCAAAGCTTAACTGCTGAGGCTTTCCTCATGTAAATATTAGGAAATTACATTTGTACAAACTGCGGGGCTTTGTGAATGGGGGCTGGAGAACCTCCAACACAAATTAATCAGGATAAAGTTGCTCTGTGTTGAACACGACCAGAGTTTATTTTCTTAAAGTATTAATTTGTCAACAGCTTTCCCGCCTCGGCTCGGCTCATTTGGAGGGCAGAGAAAGGAAGGCACACTGCGGTCTTCCTGCTTTTTTCACCTTGTGGTTTGAGGAACCGATTGCAGTCAATCAAAACAAGAGGGGGGCTTAATTTTTCAGTATTAATTTTCATATAAACATCTGATAACACACAACAGAAAAGTGAATAGACACGTAGGTGCTTCAAAAAGGCTTGCTTTCAGGGCGGAAAAAAATGAAACCAATTTAGTTTGATGCTGAATCATTGACATTATGTTGTGTGTTTGAAAGGATTTCCAAAAGAAATGTTTTCTGTCTTCATCCCTAATTTTCTGTTCCTTGTAAAAGCCACTCCGTGGGCCCGGGATCACTGCAGGGGGAGAGTCACACTGGCAGCCTCTCCTGCCTTATAGGTTCAGAAGACATGGTGGTATTTTTAATTATATCTTGATTTTCTTAAAATATTTGTTCCTCGTTATGTGTCTGGAATGGAGGAGTGTGTGTAATGACCTCTATTTTTCAGAGTTGCCAAAACAAATTAAGGACAAGGCTCAGCTCTCCCCTAGCCAAATGTTTTAATGCTTTTCCATGAAAACAAATCTTATTTGTAATGTATATTAAACCTGAAGTAAATAATGCATCCTGTCAGAGGCAAATGCTATGGTGCAACAGTTACCAATTCCGCCTCTGATAAAAACAGATCAGATGAAGGATCGTGCCATTTAGAGAGCCCATGCAGGAATCCAGCACGCCTATAGAATGTCCCACCCAAGTGTAGCGAATTAATAACCTCTCTCTGAAGCACCTACTTATCCGCTATATCTTTTTAAAAGAAGCCTCGGTATTAGATTGACCAGGTCTCAAAGCTAATGCAAATGAACTCTCAAAAATCCCACTTTAATTTTTCCCACCTAGGATTAAGGGATGATAGTGATGGACTAATTTCATGGTCATTTCACTTTTTCTTTCCCACCCTCTGCTCCACACACAAGCGCAGAAGCAACAAGGCCCAAGTTAGAGCTGCCCAGATTGAGGTGAGGGGCATAGGTCTCCTCCCCGGAACTCAGAACT
>NW_011495018.1:3519466-3525792 GCF_000754665.1 Bison bison bison | reverse complement strand
AACTCAGAACTCAGCCAAGGACCCGGCAGGACCAAATGGCTTATTTTCCACAGGTCACTACGTCTGTTTTGAAAGAAGATCACCCTTAAGAACAGTTAATAAGACACGATCCTGTACATCAGGATTAACTGGCTTCCACCACCCCTTAGGTCTTCCTGGGTTGTTTATGTTAACAAACATCTTCAAATATTATTGACACACTCTGTGTTTTATTAGTCTGCATTTACCTTGTTCACCATTTTATTATTCAAGGTTTCCGCTGTTGCCAAGCATTAATCAATGTATTACGCTGCTCTGTCGGGCGAGCCGTACAGAACAGGGTGCCCCTAGGGTTAACACAGTCAAGAACGAGAAAAGTGTTTTAGACATGGACACAACATGTGGTTTACTATTATCATGAAATGAGGTGAACTGGGACTCTATACATATGGATTTTGAATTGCATAAATTTTGATTGATATCATTTGAAGACCGAGGCTCTGAAAGGCTAGATTTTGTGAAAGACGATACACAGACCAGCTATTACCACATACAATCATACCAGGAAAAGCATCTGAAATGAGCAAGGCAGCTGGCTTTTAAATAGCTAAAACATAACATCAATACTTATTTTGAATAATGGAAAAAAGAGGTAAAAGATGCTGACCCCGGCCTGACAGAAACATGTACCAAAAGTAGAACCGGCCCCTTGGGGGCAGCCCCTGCTCCACGGTAGCTGCCAAGACCGCTCTTTCTTTCTCCCTCTTTCTGCCCCTTTTCCAGTCCCCTCCCCCATCGCCATCCTCTTTTCTTTTTTGCCCTCAAAAAAAAAAAAATTTGAAAAAAAAGGTAAATGTTTTTTTTTTTTTTTTTGAGCATGAATCCACTATGGACAAGCGGCTAGGAAAAGAATTTTCACAAATTCAGGAAACACTTGAGAGGTAAAACCAACATCCTGAGACAGAAGACAGGCCAGCTTCTGACACCAGGTTGGACCTGGGGGGCCTGAAACCTCCAGCCAGGAAGCGCTGGCCACTGGGCCAGGGCTCCAGAGGCCCCGGTCTGGGGGCTGGGGGTGGGGGGGCGCAGAACTCTCCATGCACCATCGAAACCAACAGGCCTTTTCATGGGAAATTGGCTGAAAATGTGCTGACCGGCATAAAAACTTTTATTAGAATCCAAGGACCAGGGAGGCTGAACTTCCAGGGAATGATGGTTTGGGGAGGACACTGCCGGGATGGGGCGTCCCGTCTTTGGGGTTCGGTGCCAGGGTCCCCGCTGATCCGCTTTCTACCCCCATCCCCGCAGCCCCCGCGCCCCCTTTGAAGCATTGCTGCCTGGCAGGAACGGGGGCGCTGAGCCCCAGATCCCCAAACTGGGCAGCCCTGGGGACTTGGAGCTGGGGGTGCGGGAACTCCTCCTTTAAGCCGAGCTCCCCCACAGGGGCAGCAGGGCTGGGGGCATGGGGATTGCGCAGACTTTCTGGAGGGGGAAGGGACATAAATCAGGAAATTAAAAAAAAAGTTTCTGCACATTTTCAAAACCCACGTTGCGCTCTCTGAGGTCCTTTTCATTTTAACCAAATCAGGGGGAAGTTGTCCTCACAGCGGCGAGGCAGATGGAACAATAAATCACAGGCGCCGTTGACTGCCTGCAGCGCGGTCTCCACAGCTGTCACTTTTCTGTCTCTTTGGTTTTAGCTGACACGGTTTGAGGTCCACGGTGAACCAATCTGGACTTTTTTTTACAGTCATATCCATCAAAACGACCAGTGGCCATCAGCCCGCTGCAGCCATCGATCGGGGGCCCCTGCCTCTCCGTGTGCCCTGCGCCACCCGGCTCCTAGGTGAGGCTGGGGAGCAGCACCTCGTTTTAGCAGATTTTTTCCCCCTCTTTTTTTTTTCTTTGCCTCCAGCTACAGCTGTGATTTTCTGAGCAGCCTCGGCTAACGTTATTAAAGTTGCATCAGGATAGATGCAGAGCAAAGCCGATCCGGGCTCCGCGCTGGAGCTGGCAAGACCGGCTGCCTCGCTTCGAGTTGTTTTTTAAGTGCGAGGAGGCGGCCAGCGATGCTCGGAGTTTCCAACTCGTTGCTTATTTTGCAAAGTAAACAAGCAAACGTTATGTGCATAACCTTGGCTGTCTCGCTAAAGGTCAGCGCGCCCCTGCGCACATCCCGGGCTGCCTTTGGGGGGCAGTCTGATGCCGAGGATTTCGGGGAAACAAGACGTGCTCGCCTAACAAAGACTCAATCTACAAAGGCTGCATAAACAAAACAGTGATTACATTTGAACTGGAGTGCCGCAAGTTTACTTCGGTGTATAAAATATCACCCCGGTGAGCGCTAAATAGCGAGCGGGCTGGGCCGGGGGCCAGGGTGTCTTGTGTACCCAGGGCGCAGTCCCTAGACTTTTCTTGGACAGGGAGATGCCTCCTGGCAGGCTCCTACAATAGTTGCCCAGGACAGAATTCCACTGAAAATTCAGGAGATTGCAGGCGAGGTTAAAATACTCCTGCAAAGTTTCTTTTTGAATTGCATTTTCTTCCAAAATGGCATCTCCCTTTAAAATCTTTCAAAGCGTTTTCCTTTAAGCAGAGATAATGTCACATAGGTACACAAGTTTCAAGAAAGAACCAGACCAAAAAAAAAAAAAAATTATATGTGGGCATAGGGAGCTCACAGATACACAATTAAAAAAAATTGGCTGCTTAAAAATCTCCAGTTAGGTCAGGTTAAATTTATTATATTCTTTTATAGCTGAACTCTATGGTTTTGACTTGAGGTGACAGCTGAAATGCACCAGAAACCTTTGGAATTTCAGTACTATATATTACTATAAGGAAGAAAATAAAGTTCTGCCATTAGAAGGTAGGTGCTTGCCTTAAAATGTTCAAGGGGAAGAAATGTTAATTTTTTCCTGCAGTTCTTTTTTTTTTTTTTGAAAGTATAAAGTGAGTTACATGATCACAACAGTCAGCTAAGCATAATATAAACATAGCTATGAAACATTGCTCTTGCCCTCCATTAGAAATACTCAGGTTGCTGTAATGCAAAAGGGAAGGATTGCTCATATTTTTAAGTGAAAACACCTAATTTGCTGAATGTGTATTTTTAACCTTATGAAAAGCATGTTCTGGGCAGGACTTTCAGCAGCTGTATCTATGCTCTGAGCACACTGACCGATGATATTGTCCACGAGGACAAAACACGATTCTTTTTATACGAAGCTGCCAATGGCTGTCCACAGTTCAATTCCAAATGAAATACAGAAAAACCTCTGCGTTCTAAGAGGCACCCATTCATACAGTTATAGGTCTTTTCCTGTTGAAATCATTTCTGACTTAGGAAGAGAGATTAAATATGAAATCCGTTCTTGAAATAGTTTCAGTGTCTGGTGGCAAATACTTTGCTCCATGTCAGGTGTCTGCAGTGGATTTTGTAAGTCTTCGTATCTTCTAGGCCATCACAATTTGAGCCCCCCTTAAATATCAGGAAAGCCATCAGCAGACGCCCGGGAGAAATCACCCGACTGCTCTCTTATGAATGGAAGTAACAAGTCGCAAACTGCACGGTCCTAATGACATTGACATAGGCGGTGTTGCTGCAGACGGCTGCAGGTCAAAGGTACTGCTCCCTGTACCATTGCAGGGGGTTTGCCTTCCCAGGGTATAGCCAGCCTCTGGCTAAACTTTGTAGCTGCAGCAGAAAGCAGTTTTATTTGGACAACAGTGGAGAAAAAGATGGACAAAACTAAAAAAAAAAAAAAAAAAAAAACAAGAAGACAAAAAACTTAACACAAGTCCTAATAAACTAAAGACACATTTCCTTGTACTTCCTAATTTGTATTTGATGGAAATCTGGCAGAAAAGGCCAGTTACCAAAATCCAGAAGCAGCATCATGAAGGGCCAGTGTCCAGAGCTGCAATTTGTATGTGTATAAATGCAAGACATTAATTTCCTATTCCTGGGAAAGGCATGAGGGCACGGTCTGTATTTTTCAGTCTCGGAGTGCATTTGGCACAGAGTTGAAGACATTCTCCAATTCTGCCCTAACCACAGAGTCACAGAGCTTTCCGGCTGCACTCCCAGTAGACAGGGGTGTGCTTGGTGGCAATTAAGGAATCTTCTTGGTTTGCACAACATATTTTTCAAATCATACAAACTGTTAAAAAAAAGTAAACAAAACACCTTTGCCATCAGTGTTGTCTGTTGCTCGGTTTTCAGCTCCATCCTTAAATCTGCATTCTAAGAGCTAAATGAGCTGTCCGCTCAGGATGAGATTGTATTTTTCACTGTGGCCTGAAACGCTCCCAGATGACATGGCCGAGGGATAAAGCCCCCCTGAGGTTGTGCTATTGTTTTATTTCTATTTTTCACTTGACTCCAACCTCTAGTGCAAAAGTGCTGGGAAACCAGAGAGTCACAGGGGTTGGATTTTTCTTGCATTTGTCATCTGGAGGAGAGGATTCTACTTGCTTCTTTAACCAAACAGCGCAGTGCCTTGTAGGGCTGCTGAAAAACTCCTCAAACGGAATTCTGTTTATTGACAACACACTTTTAGATATTCAATTGAATTCTGCAGGATCCCTTTTTTAGACGGCTTTTTTTTTTTTTGCATTCCTTTTATGTGCTAAATTCACAACAGGAAAAAAAAAGACATTATTTAAATGTCTGCACCTCTGTCTGTCAAGATATAAGAAGGACATATTTTTCTTATTTTAGGTCTTCAAAGGGGCAAGAAGAAAAAAAATAACTTGGATACTATATTTCCTCAAGCTTTTTTCTCATGTCACCTAAATCACTCACTATTTATTAAGTATAAATCCTGCCATGGGCCTCTAAGAAAAGTACCCAGGAGTCGGGGAAGAAAAGGGAATTTACAAATAAGTATTACCCAGGACGGGAGATTAAGGTTAACCGCAGTACACCGGCCGGATTACAAGGATGTGTTGTGGGGGACGTGCCCAGGTGACCCCTGACCTGAGCCGTCTATTCCCTTTGAGGAATCGAGGCCTGGCTCAGCCAGCCTGAAGGGTGGTTGGTGGTGGCCTTTTTAAGTTATTCACACTGTATTCTCTATTTCTTTTAACATGGTATGACCAGTCATGGTCAGTGATCGCCTACCTTTGCTCTAGAGCAGCAGGCTCCAACCTTTTGGGCACCAGGCACTGGTTTAATGGAAGACGATTTTTCCACGGATAACCGGGGGGGATGACTCAAGCACCTTACAGTTATTACGCATTTTATTCCTACTATTATGGCATCCACTCCACCTCAGATCGTTGGGCATGAAGTCCCCTAGATGGGGGACCCCTGATCGTCAGATCATCTACAGAGCCCGGCGATAGATAAACATCCATTTGCAGAGTCGTCCAGCCTCAACAGGGGAGCGGCTCGGTGGGCTGAGCCTCTCCCCCGCCAGCCTCGCACCTGTAGCTAGCGGAGGAGCTGCAGTTGCGGGAGGACTGCCCCAGGTGCAGAGCTGGTCCTCCCCGCGCCATTTGAATATCTTAAGTACAGAGGGGGGCTGTGAGCAAAACACAAGCATGTCATGTGCCCGGTGACACTTTGTAGCAAACAAGCAGAGCACAATCCAGGAAGTGTTGCATTTTATGCCAACAACAGCCTGACAGTTTTCTCTGTAAAGAAAACATGACACTTTTCCAAATATCAGAAAGGCGTCCTCCGCTCCAGGGATTACTGTCCTGTCACGGGGCTGGAAGGTCGCGGGCTGGCCTCAGGATTGCTGTGGCTTCGCGAGGCGGTGGTGGAGGGCTTGCGCGCTAAATGCTGTAGGCTAAGGGGAATCTTTCTCTTCATCTCTGAAAGCAGTGACAGGAGGAAAAAGGTCTTTGGTTGACAGCAGTAACCTCTGGGTGGAGAGGTTCTGCCCTAAGCAAGGGGAAGTGAAATCGCCCGTGTTAATGCGTGGCCGGAGATGCCCGCCATATGCAAGGGACACAGATGCTGTGAGAGCCCCTCCCCGACCCAGGTGCTGCTGTGGACCTGGGCAGGAGGAATTTCTAATATGTGCAAGCAAAACGCACCCGAACGAGAAAGCCTGTTTCCATCACAGCCTGGGAAGCCCGTTGTTTCCACCTGCACTCTCTGCTGGAGATGACCACACAGACTCCTTCCAGCCTGTGTCCTGCTCGTGGGGGGCTCCCCAGCAAGGGGTCCCACACTGACATTCAGGGAGCTTGCTTCCAGGACACCTCCCCTGTTGAACAGCTTTGAGGTGTCTGCATGTGCTTATGGTCATTCTGTCATTTTCAAAAGGTGCGCCCCCCCCACCCGGCCCAGAGATTGCCTCCGTGGGCATGGGTACCAGACAGGTGCGCGACGT